>NC_090781.1:6951981-7556981 GCF_040054535.1 Antennarius striatus | reverse complement strand
CCCTGCTCTCAGCATCCACCTTCCTTTTAGCCATTTTCTAGAAGAAGGTAGCTGAAAGTTAACCTCTGCTCTGACCTCTGGTGAATAATAAAACTGAGGCCCACTTGCTGCAGTGACTTTGTGGGCTACTGTTGCATTGTGGGGAATGTAGTACGTGAACAAGACCAGCAGGTGGCTCTGGCCTACGGGCTGATTCTAATAGTAATTAAATAACATCCAGGGGATCATAGATGATTCATATGTGTCCCAGAAGGTATCCTCAGAGTAGGAAGTAGGAGTTCTCCAGCAGAGGCGTCAATCCTGGACAAAGAGTCGTGTCACAAAACCGATCCTCAAAGAAATCCACAAGGACTCTGGTCAGATGGTATGTTACTAATGCTTCCAGGTTTAGGTTTAAGTTTAGGAAAAGTGAACTTTGCATAGTCCCATAAGAAGATGCTGAAGCAATTCTGAGGTTTTTCCTTCTCAGTGAAAAACACACATCGAAGGAGATGCTTTATGTTCCATCTGGCTGCACATCATTAACACAGAATTGTCTTTACATTCTCCTGGCAACAATGAAAAGCAAATAAAGGCACAACAAAACAATTCTCTTCTACTAGAGAAATCAAAGCCTAATTTGCAGGACTGCGTCTTTCATGCTCAGAATGCTCATATCTGTCTTTAGAATGTCCTCCTCTCTAAGGTCACACTTGTCGTTACCATGGTGAATCGCTAAGCGAGAAGGTACAGTACATTAGTTAAATCAATAGATGTGTGTGGTTTTACATATTCACACATTTGGAACAAACCAGGGGTATTAAATAGCACGATTGTTTTAACTAGTATTTGTGTCTTCGACAAACCATATTTTTTCATGCATTTACTGTGTGTGTGTGTGTGTGTGTGTGTGTGTGTGTGTGTGTGTGTGTGTGTGTGTGTGTGTGTGTGTGTGTGTGTGTGTGTGTGTGTGTGTGTGTGTGTGTGCGTGTGTGTGTGTGTGTGCGCGTGTGCGAGCAAGCACGAACGTGGTTGCACATGTGTCTCCATGTGTGTTGTGCAATTCCAGTTTTGAATGAGCCATGGCAGACAGACATCGCTAAGGATGGTTGGCTTAACAGACTTTATACGTGAATGTGTGTGTGTGTCCGTGTCACAGGGGAGCCGTGCAGTGTGATTGTTCTCACGGGTGGAATTTGTCTGAGCACCCATCCCAGAGGCATCTCCAACACAGCGCAGGCTTAGATAGTCTGACCTCTCTGAGTGACCTCCGCCTTGGTACTACAACCGAAAGCCCCATCTCTGTTGGTGTCTGTGAAAGGCCCTTCAGCAAGATTCTTTCAGGTCTGACTCATAAAAAGAGGATGGACATGCTTGGGTCACATGTGTGCAAACTGCAGAAGGAGTGTTAACAAACCAGTCATGTAGGATTCCCCCAAATAAATGAATCTCAGGAGGAGGATGAAACAGAGTTCTGCTGAGAAACGCAAACGTTTACAGACTTCGGATCCACTAAATGGTGTTAATGATGGGAAGTTTGCACATGCTGATGCCCATGTGGTTTCCTAAAAACACGGTTAAACTGGTGCAAGTACAGTCAACCCTCGGTTTTCGAACATAATCCGTTCCAGAAGGCTGTTCAAAAAGCGAGTTGTTTGAAATCTGAAACTATTTTTCCCATTATAATTAATGTAAATAATTCTGAGGTTATTTTTTACTATTTTACACCATAAACTGCACTGTATACTGTTTACCATAAATAAAAAGGGGTAGAAATAGACACTGTGTTTTATTTTAATAAAAGATATCCTATCGAACTTTGAACACGAATGCGCTACGGAGGAAGCATCCTGGGCATTCGAGTTCACTCGGCTCCCGAGTGAGTCGCGTTCAGGTACGCTCGGCTTCTTTCGGTTTGGTCGAGAGCCGAATTTTGGTCGAGTTCAGAGACGTAAAATTGTCGGATTTTCTGGTCGAAAATCGATTTGATCGGGAACAGAAGCGCTCGAAAAACGAGGTTTGACTGTATATGCAAATACAGAAAATGGAAAATGTGGGGCGATAGCAGATGGCACTTTTCTGCTTGGTGGTTGTGATTTCTGTGTTGAAGTTCTGATTTGTTGACGTGTTTCTTCTTTAGTTCGTTTGATTTACAATTTGTAGTCCTGTTTTAAACTTCATGGTCACCGTAAAATTTTGCACACCTGCTGTGTGCAAAGTTGTCTTACTGCTTACTCCTTTGACAGTTTAACAGAGTGGAGTTCTCAAAACAATCTGGATGCCTGGGGACATTTTATAAGCAGACATTGCTACCTTTTTACCGCTAACAGAAAGCCATCACATTGCTCACGGCTGAAATGACTGCTACACAATAAATGATGACGTAAAAGGGCGTTAAGATCCTATTGCGTCAGCTTACGTCCCACTTAAACCAATCCCATGCTTGAGTGGGTGTCAGTTTGCTGAATATGACTTGCAAAAGAGGAGGATTGGGACTGTCAAACAGCTGCAGAGCAAAAGACAAAGAAACAGCAATTCAGATCTGGTAGAAAAATATTTGTTAAGTGACATTAGGAATGTCAGTGGGACCAGAAATACTTGGTCTGTCTAGCATGTTGCCATTCTGCAACATCCCCCCCATAGCATTCTAGAAATAAACCAGAGCAAACTGGAATCATCAGCTACAGTGAGGGGATTAGGTTGCCATGTTGGTTCACATATTAAAAGGAAGAGCAGCAAAGGAGAGATGGTTTAGACTGGAGGGAATAGAGAGTAATATTTTTATTTTTAAATCTACACACCAGAAGGACTGTGATAATGAAGTCCAGATGGAACCAACCAAGAAAGGGAACCCAGCTTTAACTTTAGAAACCAGGAACATGATCGCTTGGGTTTCTGCCGCTCCTCAGAATGAATGCCTCCTACTAAGATTTTATTTAAAGCAGAATCCTTTAATAGCTCTGACTAATGAAATTTTATAACCTGACTCCGTCAGCTCCATCATGGTTTAAGTTTAAACCATCATCAATCTAGATAGAACAAAATGTAATGAAAAGTTATTTGCGGATCTACTGAGGGATTGCGAAGGGATCATTCAGGAATCGGTGATTGTTCCATTTTATTAGGGATCCAGATTTTGGAGGAGATGAGAATAAAACAAATGCATAATTTCATTAAATGCAGTCCAACACAACAGAGATCAGCACATTTGATTTGACTGAATATACTGAGAGAATGCAAAGATCAACAATGACTTACATAAACTCTTAACTGTATACACAGCTACACAGGGAAGTAATGAGAGGAAATGAATTTTTATCCTGAGGAAAAATTAGACCGTGCCACAGTTCAACTGATCTTCACCAAATAACTCACTACTTATTAAAAATGAAAAGTTGGATTTTATGAGACGGAGAGAAAATCCAAGTCTGATGAAAGGGAGATGATTGTCTATAGAACGTCAGTCTCATGACCTCAGTTGGTGTTTAACCACAAATCTGCCAGACGCACTTAAAATATGTTATATATGGGTGCAAAGCTCACTGCCAGCGGTACAAAAGTTCAAAAGTTACTTGAACCAAGACTTAGAGAAATAAGCCAAACCCAAATTGTGCTGTGATAAAGGAGAAGAAAAGCAGTCAAGTTTAACACCAACAACACGTCTCCTGCGGGAGCATCAGGGATGAGCAACCGAAAAAACTGGTTTGTGTCTGTGAATGGGGAGGGCGGACGCAGATAGAACACGAGGCAGTTCAATACAATAGTCAAAGCTCCTCAGTACAAACAAAGAATAGTATTTTTCTAGTGAGCAACTTCCTCGTTAGGGTCTGTCATCACAGAATCGTTCCGATATTCTTCAGGGTGCTAGATTTGTGCGTCAGAACTTCTTCAACACATGGGAGAAAAAAAATGAAGAAGCACAAGTAGAAATGTCTTTCAATGTCATGAATTTGATCCCATTTCAGGTCAAACAGGAGTTCCCACCGGGGATGGCCTGTTCAAGACCAGTTTGAATCAGTGTATGGAACGTGAACTGACAGCTGGAGAGGTTTCAGTTCAACTCTAGGTGCCCTTGAGCAAGGCACCGAACCCCACGAGCTGCTGCTACGTGGTTGTCCGATCACTGACCGTTTCTCTGTGGCTCTCTATGAACTATGGCTTAGCAGCACATTGTATTTGCATGTCTGGTTTTTTTTTTTGGTTTTTTTTTAGGAGTGTTTGTACAACACATTTCTCAAGGCCATGAGAAGGACAGCTGCCTCGACACCCTTATAGAAAAATTCTAAACACAGTGGTCACACCTTCAGCTCTCAGATCGTCGGTAAACATGTTTATGGAGCTCAGTGACCTTCATTCTGAACAGGAGCAGCTACAGTCAGCTACTCACCATGGAAAGACGAATATGAATATGTATAGTGTGCATATATAAACAATATATAATACACACACACACACAGGTACTGAACATATCTCTGCAGTCACATTTTCCAAGATCTGCCAAGTTTTCTCCATTAAAACAAACGCTATGGTTAAATGTACGGTACAATCATTTGGTTAAGGCTGATTATTTTAAATGCACAGTATGTAATAAAAAAAACCCCAACAAGTATACCTGTTATTTTTGGATACAAAGAAGCAGCAAGAGATTATGGGAGTCACGGTTGACAAGGAGTGGTCATGGCGTCACGCATTCAGAGATGCATGTGTTCATGTTATTTTCATCCTGTCCTCTGACTTCTGTCCTCACCCTCTGACTCTCTCCTGGGTGTTACACCATCAATAACATTACAGATTCGTCTGTAACAATTGAAAATTGTTATAATCTTTTTAGAAAAATGTAGTGTAGTCCATTTTTTAACAAAAACATGTCACATGTAACACCTTTTACTATCAGCAGCCTCAATGACAGGAGCTCCTTCACTTTTCACTAAACTGTTTTTGGTGAAACTGACTTGTTATTCATACACTGCAGCTGGTTTGATCACACCTTGTTTGAAGTGTTTTGCCTAACATCTACATTAATAATATTTTTTGTTGCTGTTCTGACTTCTCCATATCTTTCAAATTAAAACAGTAACAAACTTTAAGCCAGCTTCATTCAGACCATTTAGAATCACCCTCACGGAGGGAGTTTTAGTGGCCTTGTTGTTTAATGCACAAACTATTGTGATACTACTTGATCAATGACATTTTTGTCAGAGAACACACTTATCTATGTCTTACAATCTGTTTAGACAAAAAAAAATAAAATTCCTTCATGACAAGCTGTAGCATGTACAGTCCACACATGCAGATATGAAGAAGACAGAGAGCAAAGAGAAGCGAATTGCTTTGACTATAAAAGGGTGTGCACTGCCACATGTTTCACCTCAAATACAGGCTAAAAGTATTAAAGCGTATAGGAACCCTAGAGTTGGGCCTTTATTACATGATACGCAACTTATGAAGCAGTCTTGTTGGTTTAAAATCCACAGAAGCCACAAAGAGCAACGGGCGATTCAGAACAAATGTGTCTTTTCTTTCATTCTACTCAACGTGAACAGAGTCGGAGGTACTAAACAAAAGAAAGAGAGAAGGGCAGGCTGCTGACAAGAGAAAAATTCAGATCCCTTCCATGCGTTATTACATCATATGTCTGTGACAGGCTGGGGGTGACTGCACTGAGGAGACCTGCTGGAGGAGAAGGGGGTGTGGTGAGAAGGGTGTGCTGCCTTCAGCGAATCAGAGCTCTCAGGTCCACTTGGTCCTGCCCAGAACGAAGTGTTCCCTGTAGACGTCCGGTGGGAGGATTGTGTTCAGAAAGTGTGTGTTTTTAGACTACACGTCTGCTTTCCCAACGCTCATTTTACATTCACATTCTCCTCTTGGATAATCCATAAATTAATCTGCATGCAAATATCTTAATTAAATCTACTTTTACAGAGATAAACCAACTTCACAAGGGGCTACAGGCTACAGCCCTAAGACATGTGCTTATATATGTACAGTGGGAAGACATCATGCTTTTACTGTCACGGTCTGATGATACTAAATTTGTAATTTATTTCCTCATGTGATGGAACGAATGCTGCGATGTGACCTGATTTAGATGGATTAATATTCCCTGCTTGAGGCAGGGTATAATAAAATCATTATTTTATGTTCTTGACTTTAATGTATGTGATGATTAAAGAATTATCCTTTATCTCTACAGCTGACCTTTAATTTGTTCACACGTGGGAAATGTAAGAATCATAATTAATAACATTAATTCTAAGTTACCTATTGTCTAAAACTCATCCAGTGAATATTTTCACGGATCACTGGTTCCTTGAGCCAAGCCTGACTGCAAGCGGAATGTGTCAGGTTTAAAAAGGAGGTGGGGAGGAACATTAGAAGGCCCCAAAACAGCTACTAGCACATGGTGTGGTCTAAACTCAAGGCACGGGTGGTTTTGTAATCACAGATTACAGATTACAGTGGCCGAGTGGGCTTCAATCTATTTTTCAATGCTACTAAAAATGTTCCCATATTGAACCCTTTAAAGCAGAGGTCCACAAACTAAGGCCCCCGGGCCGAATGCGGCCCGCCTCCACTTTTGGCACGGCCCCTGAACAGTACCAGAAAATACCATCTCATCCCAGAATTTGCAATCGACACCGATGAAGCCCAGCCTTCTTATCAACAGTGTGAGTTGGCCGAGTTACAAAACTGTGATGTTCGGAAAGATGTGTTTAAGTCTCAGTGACTTCAATCCCGCTCTCCCAAATGACATAATAACATTATACTGTAATGACATAATAAAGTTATTAATATCTGGTTCTGGAAGACAACAAATGTTTACATTTAGGCACCCCTGTGATCGTCACAGTTTTTCTGTGGTCAAAGTGTGGTAACAGACCAAACTTGGTGTATTTGCACACTTTGTCAGATAAAGTTAAACACTTGTGAAAATGGGGACGTAGAGAAGGATTCTGTCATACCTCAGAACTACCGTAGTCATTTATTTCCTCCTACCTGCGTCCTTTTAGTGGGACGTTTAACCATGCGTGTTCATCGTGACGCAGCACCTTTCTTTCATTCAGTCAGTTTATGCACGCCCTGAGGAATCATATAAATTGAGAATGTGTTAAATCGGTTCAAGTCTCTTTGTACAGCCGCTTCAATAGTTCTTCATCTCACCAGGTGAAAAACAAATAAAAGGTAAGCAGCTACAGGAACGGCGAGGTAAAAGCTGGTGTTAGGTTTCATTTCTGGCTGCGCCTTTGTATTTTATTTGTCATTCTGCCGTCATTCAGCTGTGGTCTCATGATACTTGAGACAGCCGAGGGTAGTTGTCCAGCACGTTCTTTTTTCCATGGCCCAGTTTCAGAACTCACAAGACACTGGTGTACCTGTGTGCCTTTGTTCGGGTATCTCATCAAGATACAGAACATGTGATTGTAATTGAGAACAAACATTTTGGCACCCCTGTGATTGTCACTTTTTCTGTTATATCTAAATACCTGAACAAAGATGGGGGGGGGGGTGATTGAGAATAAACACCTGCAGACAGTGCATTAACTGCAGAAAGGAAGAAAGTAACTGAGAATTTTTTTTTCATGCATTCTGTTGTTACTGATGGTTGAGCTGTTTTGCATTAATTTCCCAGATGGATTTTGGTGAAAGTTTGTAGAACAGTTGGGCATGAAGTAAGAAATAACCTGTTGCAGTTTGAAATGGATCTGCATGAAATGATGTAGCAGAGGCAAAGATTTTATCTTTTTGAATGTTGCAAAATATGGATTTCTGGACATGTTTCATAAACCACATAAAAGATTGTCTTGAGACTGAGTGGGTAGGTGGGGTATGTTCTGTGGAAGGAAATAATCACATTTACAACTTTTTCACAAACCAACGTTACTGGAATATGTTTTTTTTTATCGTCAGCGACTGTCTAACTAATAATAAGTTCTGCGTGATTCTGATTACTTTTCACATTTGATGAGTCACATTAATACAGTCAGTCTATTTCAGGACTGTTGCGTTACCGTCTAGTTTTTGGTGAAATATTTTGGTCTTGTATTATAACACATGAACTACTTTACAGACTTTCATGAATTTTGGTTGAACAGAGGAGCATCATTGAGTTTTTAGAGTCGAAACCAGATAAGAAAATAGAGGATCCATGTTATTTTTTTTCTTTGCTGACTTTGACGTAGTCCTGAGGGCAACCGTTTTGATGACTCATGTGTCTAATTAGAATTTAAATTAGGGCTAGGTAAATAAAAGTCTGTTGAACCTAAAAAAAGGGTTTGTTCACAGTAGCCTTCTGTTAAAATATACATATCGATCCAGTTCCTCACCAAAGCACAACTTCTATACACCTCATTCTCACATAAATATTTATCGTCAAGTTTTGTGCAACATGTAAGAAAGGAATATTTAAACCAAAAATCAATCCTGTTGCTGTGGCAATGTTTGCTCAAGTCTCCTGCATGCTTTAGAATTATTGAAGATTCATACAGGTTTGTTTTGCCACTGCAAGAGATCTGCATGAAGAAGTCTAGTTGTGTGTGTGCGTGCGTATGTGTGTGTCTCTGTGTGTGAATATGTGTGTGAATATGTGTGTGCATTTGCGTGTTTTTATAAATGGGGCCCACTCTCGAAAAACTCTGTGCCCTCATGTGCCTGTGGGTTTCAGCGTTGGTCTTGTTCTGCGTTTCATTGTGATTCCTGCAATCACTCTCACAGTCGGAGGAACAAAGAACGCTCTTGACATAACAAAGCCAGCACTTAGAGGATAATGTCCTACCAGCCAGAGGTCTGGTCCTGTGGGAATTTCCTGCTGGTAAAGGTGCATTTCCCACTAAGTTCTACCAGTGGGACCCTGTTTGAAATGGGTTTGGCTCGTAGTCTGAATGTAAACCAACCCCTGGCTTTTTCGGAACCCTGCAGGTCTCGGTATCTGAGACAATAAGGGTCTGTCTGCTGCCACAGTTTGACGCAATCCTCACCAATAAAGAACAACCAACACTTTCTTTGGCTGTTACCACCTCCGACTTCCATTGTCACCAACTGTATTCAATTTTGAGAATGAAGAAAAAAAGATTTGCTCCATTCAGAACCTTTTCACGGTAGTTCATACATTAATTCATGTTTTCATCGCACTAGAGACGTCCTGCTCATCTGTCCTGAAAATCAAAGCGCGCCACACGTTACACCAATGTTATTGCTGTCTTTGTGGTTCCACATGCATCACCGTGTGATGTTTTAAACACATTAATAATGGTGGATCGGTTCTTGAGAGGAGCTCAAATAAACAGACAGAGGAGGGAGGTCACATCAAAGTCTGGTGGCAGTTCCCACAGCTGTACAGGCAAAGCCTCTTCTTCTGCAACCCCAGATAATGCAAACCAGTTCAGCGCATGCAAATGCACAATGTAAATGGCATGGATTTGTGTTTTTCATTTCCGGTGTGAAATATTGTTACCAGATTCACAGTCGGTTAGTTTACAGTTAAACATTCTTGGCTGTGTCATGTCATGGATATGCACAAATGTATTCATCTAAAGATTACGTAATAGATTTTGACAGCCATGGGATTTGCAGCAGGTCAATCTGAGCAGTAATCTGGCAGTAAAGCGTGCACCATGTAGGGTGCAGTGATGCTTATCCAATGTGGGTTTGAATACACCAAAAAAAAAAAAAAAAAGAGCAGTGAAAATAGCATTTTACATGATGAGAAATGGAAACACGATTGTCTTCAGTCAAAATGTCAAATATAAAAAAAAAAGATGTTGCTTCTAATTTAACCAAAAATGAGTCAAAATATACATTTCAATTTTATTTATTTTCAAAAATTGACAGAAATTAAAAAAAAAGTCAAAAAGACAGCAATGCTGACAATTTTTTTTAGATATATTTATACTGTAAATGCGTCATTATTGTGAGGTTGTCTTGCTGTGGTATTTATTTTGTTTTCCTTTTTTTTTTCACACTTTGAGAAACTTGACCAAGTTCGTGCTTCAATCACGATCACGTGACCAGTCTTCCACCAAACAGCTCCAGAACAGTTTAGAACCACAGATAGGTCCTCAGGCCATTAGAAAATTACGTTTTCTCCTGACATTATCTGCTTCCACACTGAAACATAACCGTGAATCTTTGAATTTACATATTTAACAGACGTCTTTCACTGCATTCCTGAAAGTTGTATAATTTATCAACATATACATTAAAAAAAAAACTGTACTGTATAAATGCGTGGGAATATTTTTTTTTACAATTATTTAAAATTTAATTTAATTTGTAATTAACGCCTATAAGCAACAACCATGCGCTGTTATTTTCCTACTATATTACATACAGCTGTAAGCTCTAAATACAGTCATTGAATGTACCGCTATAACATAATGGAAAGACAACTGACACAGTACAGTATTTCCTATTGCATCATATTCAGACACACCCCTCCTTACGTCACAGGGGGCGGGGCTTCCCCCGCTCCTGTAAAAAGAGGCGCTGGCTCGACAGACATCAAAGTACTGGCGAACGTAGACCAGGTGGCGTGTGTTCGTCGCCATTAAAGTGAGTTCCATCACAGAGACAGTTGTTCTTACGTAATAATTTCTTTCTTTCTGTTACGTCGTTAACTTTACACACAAAACGCCAGAGAAAATGGACCTAGAAGAAGGAAAGACGTCTAACGGCGAGGCGCTTGCCAACGGACTGACGAGCCCTCCGAGGAAGGCTCCCGAGCCGCTGTCGCGGCGGGTGAGGAGGATCGTGATGGCTAATCTGCTGGTGATTCTCACCGTGGCGGGGGTCATCATCGGAGTTTTGATCGGCCTCGCCGTGCGCAACGTGACCCTCTCCAGAACCCAGATGATCTACATCGGCTTCCCCGGCGATCTGCTCATCCGTTTGCTGAAAATGATCATCATCCCTCTGGTGGTGTGCAGCCTGGTGTCCGGGGCCGCCAGCATCGACCCTAAAGCCCTGGGGAAGCTCGGTGGTTGGGCCATGCTCTTCTTCTTGGTGACCACGTTGATCGCCTCCTCCATCGGGGTGGTGATGGCGTTCATCGTGGCGCCGGGGTCGGTGTCCATAACCAAAATCGAAGCGCTGGACGACAACGTCCCTGAACCCAAAGAAGTGATAGACTCCTTCCTAGATCTGATCAGGTAAGTTCCACACCTGCCCGCTTCGCCTAAAGAAACTCCAGACTTGTAAAATAAGTTTTTTTTACGTCAGACTTCTCCCCGCTGTCTCGTCAAACCACGTGTGTCGTGTCGTTTCCCCGTGTGTGTGCTGTAAGGGCTTTACGCAGTTGCATCAGCTTGTGGGTGATCGAGGCTATCCGGGAGGATAGCTGCTGTCCTTTTACGGCGTTTTATTTTAATCACGTCACAAAACTTGTTTTTTGGTCACATTTTGGCCGTCCAGCCCCACACACGTGTTGTGGACTGTGTGCGCCAAATTTGTCAAACGCGGTGTGTTTGTGTGTGTGTGTGTGTGTTTGATACTGTGAGATCCTTTTCCAGTGTGATGATATAAATATTCAGAACTGATAAAAAACAAAAATAAATTCTATGCAGATCTTCTCTCCGTCTTGTATTGGATCCAGGCGGCTCTTCTTTAACACGTCATATTTATGAGTCCCGGCTCACGTTTCTGCTACAAAGGGAGGTGACAGAGTACACAAACAATTGACCAAGAGATTTCAATAGTTTGTCATCAGTCTATTTAGACAGTGCTTCATATTAAAGTACTGTCTCACACAACGTCTTCTGTGAAGCAGCACTTTTCCTCTTTTACCCACCTTTTTTTTTTTTTTAACCCCCAAAATTATTCAGTGTCCTGATGATCTTTGTCTGAGCCAGCAGCCCATTCATTAGATGGGTGTGTTATTGTTAAGTGTGTTAAACCTGAACACATTACCAGTTACTGCATTGTGTGACGTGTGTGTCTGACCTTCTCCTTTACAAAGGAGGAGATGCCTTCATATTATCTTTGCATGTACAGGTCAGTTGTGTATCCAGGTGTTCTGTGGGTCATTACACTCAGGCCCCGTCCACACGATGACGGATTTTTTTGAAAACGTATCGAAAACGATTCGCGTCCACACGACAGCGTTTTCAAAAAAATCTCCGTTCACACGTAAACGCATCAGTGCGTTTTCAAAGACAGCTATAAGCATGCCAAACCATGTGGTGGCAGTATTGAGTCAAATTTTATCAAATTTATCAAATTTAATAGGAACCCTCCCGTGTTTTGTTGTCACAACACACGGGCCCATAAGTATGAAGTCATAGAGGTTTTTCGTCGAAGGCAAGACGTCAGTGTTTTTAAAAAGTTGCGGATAGGCCGTCCACATGATAACGCAGACCCAGCTATTAAAAAAAAAAAACCCACCTAGGCCAGCGTTTTCAAAAAGTTTCATTTTCGCTCAGGATATCTGCGTTGTCGTGTGGACGGAAGGCGTAATCGCAACAACACGGAGGATTCCTATTGGATAAAATTTGACTCAATACTGCCACCACATGGTTTGGCATGCTTATAGCCGTCTTTGAAAACGCACTGATGCGTTTACGTGTGGATGGAGATTTTTTTGAAAACGCTGTCGTGTGGACTTGGAATCGTTTTCAAAAAGTTGCGTTTTCAAAAAGTTCCGGCATCGTGTGGACGCCTCAGACTCCATCATCCTCTGGCCTCTTGGGTGCTGATGGCGATGCGCTGCTCTGGAATGGTTGGCATTCACCAAGCTGCTCACAGCCCCCAGCTGAGGCGTTCTTGCAGATGCCATTTAAAGGAGGGTTTGTTTGAAATGGAGTTGTCACGTGTAGGGTTGGGCATCATTTGAATTTTACGTACTGCATTTCAAGTTCGATTCTGTGTTTTAGCTTTGCTGAAACTCGGCAAAGGAACTTTTGAATGAGACATTAATATCTCAACCATAATTTACAGATCTACTGAAAGGAACTGCTCCAACAAGTTTGATGTATAAATGGCAGATGAGCTATGACATGCTGTGTAAGATCAGCTTGTAGAATCAGTGTAACATTTGTTTGTTATTTAACTACATTTCCCTGTTCAAATTCTTGATAATGATCGCCTCTGCACAGAACAGCAGCCTCAGATCATCTTCATAGGACTGGAGGGAAACCTTGTGGCTGTCATGATGACTGGCTGCTCGTCTCATCGTAGAGACGGTCTGATCATTGTTCAGACACACACCTTAGAAGACCATTCCTGTTTAACAATACTTTCATTATGTTTGACTTTGAAACCACTCCTCTGTATCCTTGTTGACAGTCCTTATCATTTATTCTTTGTTTACTTTGTTGCTTAAATAAGATACGGTCTGTGTTCATGGATTACTGCTATCAGTCAGGGCAGGGGTCACCTGGGGTTTTATTGGTCAAGTTAAACGAGTTGCTTCAAGATATGAAAGCATAATGACATTAACCAGAGATTTTTACGATGCAAAACATGTTATCATATCCGTCATAGCATCCTGTAGATCCAGGTCATCACTGGGCATAAAGTTGTTTCCCAGTACAGTTAAAATTAAGAGCTGAATTTCCCTTTCAGCTTCCGAAAATCATCATGAGAAAAAAATGAGGTGGTTGCTCCGGGAAGCTGAGGTGTCATGATTGCATCATGCAGATTCAACCAATCCCTGAGCTTTCTGACTGGTTTTTCCCCAAACACTCATGGATTACCGCAAGTTTGGTAAAAAATTGCCATCGTCCACGTTGAGGTCACGACGTACTGGGTGATCGATTACACAACTCCTCTTCACTCACGAGAGTATTTTAACATGGTGTTTCGTCTTTACTGGTCACATAAGAACAAAACATTAAATAATTAGTTTATCACAAGGAAAAATGTGATATGATGTTTACAGTAATATTTATAGTTTGAGTTAAAATGTTTATTCCCGGGATTGATGAACTGTCCAGCTGTGACTTTCAAATTAAACGTTGCAATAGTTGGATCTCCATAAATGAAACAAATTCCGATCAAAGTAGATTTTTGTTTTCGGTGCTCCTAATGCTAAAACATCCATACCAAGCTAGCTATTTCGACAAGTACAGTATCTATTATAAAGTGAGAGAAAGAAGTCGTTCAGTTACTCAATGGAACAGGATGCTGTTAGGCGTCACATCTGGCTTCCTGCCCAGCATCGGATGACTTCACCTCAGCTCTGAGTCCGATGGCTCATGAAGGGAGGCTGCTTCCAGAGAGCTGCTCATCAGAGGAACTGCTAGGAATAAGTTAGTGAGTCTCTGCGCCTCTTCCTGACCACAGCACCAAAAAAGTGCATGTAAAGTCACTTTTAGGCCCCAGATATTTCCGAAAATGCAATATTTTTTTGCGGTTATGTGTTGGCGGAGATTTTTTCGAAACATGTAGCGTTTTCAAGAAGATCTGGCTACGTGTGGACATAGCCTTTCATTAATCAGTTAAATTTGTCACTTTTTTTTTAGCAGTTTTGACTCGAGTTTGCCTTTTGATTGACAATCCTGATATTCAGTGGTGATGCATTTTAAATGGATGGAAACGCTGTATGCTATGACAAGGCAATGAAGCACTGATGACATGTAGTAGCTCATTTTTGTGAGGTTAAATTAATCAACCAGTTATTAAAATTTCCTCTTAGAAAAAGGGCCGAACCCAAGTCCAGTTTGTGTCTTATAGCTGGCCCTATGTCCACATTTTCAGTTACCAATTTTCAATGCAGGATATTATTTAACTGACTGCACAAGTAGCTCTTTGACCATACTTAACAGTAGACGCAGGCAAATAAATTTAAAGCCTTTATGTAAGATTGAAGAATACACGCACACCTCAGAATGAAAGATAAAGTGCAAGCAGAGCTGAACTTTTTTTTTGGTTGTAATTTAAAGAGTTTGCAGCCTAAAGAACTGAAGGTCTGCACTTCAATTAAAAAATATCAACATCTTCAGAAAGCATAAATAAAAAGTGGCTATTTCAGAGGAAAAATTCAAACAACTTCCTCCATGAGAGAAAGGGGCATGAGACTGGCCTGCCAGTCATTTAGGTAAATCTTTGTTGGAATGGACTCATTGTCAAGCAGACATGTAGCTGTTCATTGGAGAGTCTAGAGCAATACTTGGATTCTGGATTAGCAGGAGGAGCTGCTGCCTAAGGCTGAAGCTGTTGAACCTTTCAGGGAAGTTTAGCAACTGAATTATTCTGGCCCTGCAGCTTTAAATTGATCTCACTGAGATGTGATGTAATGTCAACCAAAAAGGCTTCAGGGGATAACTGCTCAAAAGCTCTGTGCTTTGTGTCATAGCGGCGCTTCATGTTAGAATTTTTAATTAATGCTACGTGTTCGGAATATATGAGACACGGTGGTTTGGAACTGCCTGACGGAAGAATAAACATGAATTTCTCTGTCCACTCATTGCTAACCAGCGGTTTTCCTCATTAACCTTTCTTCGTTTGGAGCTATGCTGTCCTCACCGTCTCCCTTCCTCTGCTCTGCCGTAGCGGTGTCTCGCTTCCTGTTGTGCTGACAGAGCAGGTATACAAACGATCTGATTGGCTGAACTGAGTGGAGTTATTACCGTATGAACTGGAGGAGCAGCGTCCGCCGTCTGTAGCCGCAACCGTCGGAACAAATTCTCCAAGAAAATCTAATCTTATGAATTTATCATGGAGTGGTCACGGGTCCGGACAGAACCATCACGTGGTCTGGATCCGGACCGCGGTCCACCATTTGGTGACTCCTGATCTAGAAAAATCACCAGTTCCTCACAGTAACTTTATGTAATCATGGAAAGTATTAGTGACACTTTCGTACCCATTCACAACACGGTGGCCTCTTGCGCGTGGAAGTTTCCTCTTTTACAGGGTTTGTTGCACCCATCAGAACTTTCAGATGTGTTGGTCTAATCAAATTCAGAATACAGTATTTTCTGCACTATAAGGCGCACCTAAAAAACTAATTTTCTCAACTGGCATGCACCTTATATATGAAAAAAGTTTTCGAACAGGTCATTTAGGGTGCGCCTTATAGTGTGGAAAATAAGTTCAGACTGACAAAAAAGAGAAACAAAAATTGTTTAAAAAACAAACTCATTTTTGCCTGTTTTCAGTTGCGACTTTTTTTTTTTTTTTTACTTCCAACTAGCATTTAAACTCTTTCTGAAATCTGTGTTAAAGATACGAAGCATTAAAACAAATCTGCATGACGCATGGCGCAATGAAAGCACACAATTCTAAGTAAATCCATGTGAGTATCTAAACAATTAAAGCATGATGGACTTTATTCCGTTGCTGCTTTGCAGCGCAGCTATAATTCAGCTTGTGATCCAGTTACACATCTCGTGCTTCCATGTCAGGCAGGCAGGCGGTCACATGTTTTAATTTGATGCACAAGTTCCAATGAAATGGAATTTTTGGATGAAAAGAGATTTAAGTTAATGCCTCATTAGTCTAAATATATCGGTGAGTTTAAGGGGTCCTATAGTTGGACCGGCCTTAGCCTGACTGTATATGTCAGAGAGGCTTGGATAAAGGACTAGGGGGTGGGGGCCAGGAAGGATATAAATATTTAAAATCTCTCATGTTTGATCTCTTCCACATGATCAACCATGTGATTCCATTTGTTTGCCAGAATATAGCTGCTAACTATGGGATATCATCGAGGAAAAATGCTGTAAAACAGAAGCAAGTTTTTTTTTCTTTTTTTTTTTAACCCTATAATTAATAGTTCAAAAATCAAATGTTTTTGATTCCGGTCGACTTCTGCTGTTATATTTTTTAATCAGTGTCTGTGGAGTCAGCAGGAATGAAAACGAGGCACAGAAAGTGGTTTTTATGTTCTTAAATTCTCAAACATTCCATTTCTACCCCTGTAATTAAAACCGTATCCTCTCCAAAGGAGAGACATCTTTAATACATCTGTTTTATATTATTCTTTTTTTTTTCTCTCCCCACAGAAACATTTTCCCCTCCAACCTGGTATCTGCTGCCTTTCAATCAGTAAGTTTTGGACAATTTGAAACCCATTTAAAGTAAATATTCATATAAGAGAATATTTAAAGTTGTTTTTATTCCCCATCCAGTATGCAACTAGCTACAAACTGATTACCAAGAATGGCACAGATGGAGACCTCAATATCACGGTGGAAAAGGTGAGGAAAAGGTTAACAGACCATTAATGGTCAACTAGAACACCAACCTGTCTGCACGTCGATGATTTGTGTCCTGACTGTTTTACCTCGTATCTCAGGTGCCCATCGGAACGAACCAGGACGGCATGAACATTCTGGGTCTGGTGGTGTTCGCCATCGTGTTTGGTATAGCTCTAAGGAAGCTGGGGGAGGAAGGAGAGATCCTCATCAAGTTCTTCAACTCCTTCAACGAGGCCACCATGGTGCTGGTGTCCTGGATCATGTGGTGAGAATGAGTTGCATATTTTTTTATTAGGAGGGATTAGAATAAAACCAGTACAAAACCAACATGAGATAGCCTTTTTTCTTGTCCTGTCCCTTCACCGCCCCCCTCCTCACCCCCCTCACACGCCTCTCGTCTCTCCACAGGTATGCCCCTCTGGGTATCATGTTCCTCGTAGCGGGCAAGATTGTTGAGATGGACAATGTGGGTTCACTGTTTGCCAGTCTGGGGAAGTATATCGCGTGCTGCATCGTGGGGCACGCCATCCATGGGCTCATTGTGCTTCCTGGGATTTACTTCATCATTACAAGGAAGAACCCTTACACATTCCTCTGGGGAATATTCACCGCGCTGGCAACTGCCTTTGGAACTGCCTCTAGGTAACCAAGTCCACGCCTCTTACGTCTCTGGCTCCCTTGCGCCCAAACACACACACACTTGTTTGTTCTCCCTGGTTGTAAACGTACCAAGGATCTCCTGTTCTAAAAACACACCCGCCTTCTCTCTACAAACACAGATGCACATGCCATTTGCCTCCACACACATTTACCTATTCTTCACCCCCCCCCCTTTTTAGCTCAGCCACCCTTCCCCTGATGATGAAGTGCGTGGAGGAAAATAACGGCGTGTCTAAGCACATCAGCAGATTCATCCTCCCCATCGGAGCGACGGTCAACATGGATGGAGCGGCTCTGTTCCAGTGCGTGGCCGCCGTCTTCATCGCTCAGCTGAACAACAGTCCCCTCAACTTCATCCAAGTCATCACCATCCTGTGAGTGCTGAAACCACGTGAATTAAAAAAAATAAATGCAAGTAAAATTATGATTTACACAGTTGGATGTTTCTTCTCATGCTGACGTCTTGTTCCCGTTGTTGGACGTTCACGTTACAGCAGAAAATATTCAGGGGAGGCACAGGGGTGGATAGTGTCCGCTTCACGCTGAGATACAATTTTTTCCCCTCTATTAATTTCTTGATTCAAGAGCAGGAAGACTTTGAATAAAGGTTTTCTCTGGTAACAATCTTTATCTCATTGTTCTTGAATCAGGCTTTTTAAAATCTAATAATGGACTTGAGACTGTGAAGAAATCATCTGTCTGGCAATTAACTAGAAACAAGAGACATATTTATACTTGATCCCATACCACAATGTTCCAGTATTGATTTTTAGATTAGGTTTTCATGGCCTTCTTCTAAACTCCCATATAAATCAGTTTGAGTTTCTCCGGCAGATTCTGTTTGCCTGCTCCAGAGGCATGGCTAAAAGTCCAAGGGTGGAAAGTTCTGCCTGGAAAAAAAACAAAACAAGGATGACTGAGTCAGTGGTCCTCCTACAAACATGTCTAAGATTTTAAACTTCAGTGTAAATCTTTTCTTTTGCCACAGGAAATGAGGAGGGAGATGTAGAAATACTTTGTACTTTGTCAGGGTTAGGATTTTGGCTTGTCTTTTGTAAAGTGTCAAAAAAAATCCTGAATGAAGATGAGTACAGTAATTATGTTGCTGATTTGCTTCCACGCAGCTACCGTAACCAGCTACCGTAACATTGCCTTCCCTCTTAATGTGTTAGCGTGACAGCTACAGCATCCAGTGTTGGAGCGGCAGGCATTCCTGCTGGAGGTGTGTTGACCCTGGCTATCATCCTGGAGGCCGTCGGACTGCCCACCAATGACATCTCTCTCATTCTGGCTGTTGATTGGCTCGTGTGAGTACAAGACCTTTGTCACTGCTAGTAACACTTATGACATCCTCCAAAAGCTCTTGTCTAAACCTATAAAATATGCACTCATATAGTTTCATATAATGAATAAATTGCTGTTTGAGGCGCTTCGATTTACCGCGTTCATATTCTCCAATTTCAGTGATCGTACCTGCACGGTACTGAATGTAGAGGGCGATGCCTTCGGAGCCGGCCTCCTGCAGTTCTTTCAAGATCGGTCGGCCAAAAGAGGAGGAGTAACAGAGCTGACAGAAGTCAGGCTGGACGGAGAGCTTCCTGTTCCTGAACACTCACCGCTCATGGAGAAAAAGGGTCACGGCAATGGAGAGGTCGATAAGGAGGCTCCATCCGAGTCTGTGTTGTAATCCGGCTGCTGGCATCATTAATGATCTTCTTGTTTATTTGAAACCCTTGCAATCTGAAACCTGAGGTTCCAGTTGGCTTTCTTTCTTTTTCTTTTCCTTGGAGAAACGGGTGTGAGGAGAGCAGACGAACATGTATGCTAGAGAAAAACGCAGAGAAAACAATGCTTTGCATCTGCAATATGTTTCTAGGCAGAGAGCAACGATTCAGGAGAAAAAATCCAGAAATTTACATTATGCATAGTGACATTTCCTTCCTGAGGTATTGCACATTAGTCTGGCTAGTGTGCTGTTTCAACATAAATTTTTTAAATTTTTTTCTATTTATATAAATTTTTTTGCCCTCATCAATTTTAAAGCCAGAATCTCATTGTGTGGTCAAGTTGTATAAACCAGGTGTTGATCTCGACATCAAGAGGCAGGACCAGCAATGTGCAGGATGTTTGCAATGTCTGATTTAGTGTTGATAATAATCCAAGTCTCTACATTCATCAGTGAGAAATGGACGCAAGATGGATTCATCCACCGGCTGAGTCACTCTGACTGCAACTAGCATGAGCGCACAACAGCCATGTAACCACCTGCACACATTCCTGACTTTAAAAATTGTCGGACCACGCCACACCCCATTTCAGTTGGCAGGATTAAGTTTGTACATATATTCTCCAGCCTTAATCCACTGCTTTGAAAATATTTTTGTTGTATCAACCTTTTTTTAAAAAAAAAAAATTGTTCAGAAACAATCTGATATGGGCGTGAACGTTTTAGAAAGTGTCATATAAAAGCGTCGGTACTTCACTTGTGCATTTTGTTATACATGATTATGGTCACTTTCATGCAGATTTATTCTGTTCTATTTAAATAGGTCTTATATGTGCTATATAACATTCTTTCCGTGCATGGTAAATGATTGAGGATGTGTGTATGACAAAATGCACAAAAATGTATTTATAGTTTTTTTGTTTGGTTTTTTCTTAACCTTATGTCTGGCTGCCTGATGACGGTGGTCTTCAAGCACAAAATCGTTGAGAAAAAGCAAACATTGCTGATGTCACAAGTTTTGTCATCTGATGCACACCGAATGAGACGTCCTCAATATCCCAAAGACGATGCAAATGATCTCAAGGACTCTCAATGCTTGAACACACACGCGGCCTTTGAGCTTTTCAGTCTGTTCAGACGGACCTGTTACAGTGGAATCCTGCACAACCTCATTCTCAACTGTGGCTTTAATATTCCAAGACCAAAAAAAACCAATCACACAGACCTAGCAAACCAGAAGAATGCATTGAACTCCAGTAGAGTCCATCTGAGTGATATTTCCAGGGAGGTGTGCCCCCACCTTTTTTAAAAAAAAAATCCTTGTTTTACATTTAAAGTTTCACACACCTTGACGTCTCAGATGCACAAATGCGTTTTAAAGCGTGTGATGATGAAGCAAAGACAATCTGCTTGTGTGGTGTGGCCTCACGTGGTGTGTGTGAAGTCTTTCCTCTGCAGGGGTATCTCTGCTGTCACTGTACCGGAAGCGGGGGGCAGCTTCTCGTCGACGACTGAAAACCCTTAGGACTTCAGCGGAGGTCAGCTTGTCCAATCATAAACCTTGTTGTAGTTAATTACTCGTTTTAGAATTCTTATTTATTTCCCAGGTCAGAGTCAAAAGAGTATATTGAGTCTTGATATGATAGAAACTATGAATTTTTTCTTTTTTTTTTGTGTTCTTCAGTCTTGGTTTTAGGTAGTAGATGTAGATGGTGCTTCCATTTGGTGTCTGTTTTCTATTCACATCTGGCAGCAAATATTCTGAAACCTCCAAACGACTTCATGGTTGCTGTACTGCTGATTACACAAGTTGTACTGGGTTTACTCTAACAATTCTGTGTTTAAAAAAAGCATATATTTTGCAATAAAGTTATGTATCTATGTATATGATTAATGTTGAATGGTAAACCCTTCTATCCATGTTGTCTTTTAGATGTTTAAAGCGCTATACGGCACCCTTATGGCCTGAAAGTATGAACCGTTATCTTTTTCTGTGGGTTCAAAACCGCATCTCTTAGCTTTATTTTTTACTAGTTTCCAGACTTGGCATTGACGGTTATCCATGAAATCATCGTTGACTTTTTACCTCTACAGTCACATGTCATGAAAACTCCAGCTTCCACTGACTGCATTTGTTTCAAGATTGTGAAGATGTTAACATTCCTCTCCGAGATGGGCCATGTGGATGTCTGTCCAGTCTGGTTGGAGTACTGTTGTATGATATGATGGTTGTCAAGACTTTATTGGGGCTGTGCTTCAGATTTCCTGCTGTTAATCTCAATGTTCTGTCAGATTAAAGATTAAATAAAGATCTTTTTTTTAAAAAATTGTTTGGCTATGAGTTTCCTTTCTTTCTTTTTTTTTTGCTGCTACTGTTAAAATCCTGTCACTGAAATGCTAGTGTCTCATTGTAATCTCCAGAACACCATGTTCCAGTCAATCAACTCCAGAGGCCGTGCCAGAGTATCAAACTAGACTGTGAGACATGCTTTGGGTCTGAATCCAAAAATAATCCCACATGGCCTCGGTGGTGTCCCATTACCCAGACTGCATGAGCAATGCTCTTTCCAGTACTTCATATGAGGCACTTGAAGAGAAACATTACCGCCAAGTTTAGTGGCCTCGCTTTAGCTTTTATCAATCTGCATTCCTGTGATGTTTCGTTCTCGTTTTTCTTGTAAAACCGTACACTTTTAACAGTTCTTCACATCTGGCTCAAGAATGCTCATAAACATGCAAACAGTCATCAGAGGGGAGGAGTTGGAGTAACTGCTCTTTAGTGCCATCTAGTGTTCAAACCAAGCAATCACGACTACAATTATCCATTTTTTGTCTTTATTTTCCACCTTGTGGGTCTCAGGTGTTACTCGAGCCTATCCCAGCTTGCTACGGGTGTGAGACAGGGTAAACCCCAGAGGAGTCGCCAGCACATACATTTACTGTATTTAAACTGGATTTGTTGTCTCTCCTAAAAACAAACTGGTCAATGAACACACGGATACACTGCAACACTTTTATTGACCATTTCATGAACTGAAGCGACACGATGTATCATACACAAACAACAGCACAGGAGATATCTGCCCAGGGGATCTGGTGCTTTTTATGACCAACTATGAATTAAAAATTCTATATTTAAATTCCATTTTTATGGTGGCTCAGTCTAAACAATTAAAATCCACACTGTCCTTCATTTACAGTATCTATGATTCATCTGCTTTGGATGACTTTATTCTCATGTTGACATAGTGACATGGTTACGTGGCAAATGTCATAACATTCATACAAAGACAAACGGAAAATAACATATCTGTTATGGAGTTTTAAAGTTTCAAAAACATATGCTCGGATTCTGTGTTGTAGCTTTTAAAGATTGATCTTTACAACAATAATATTTGTACTGTATATTACAACAGATACAGATTTCAAATGATATGTCATAAATCCAGTGTTTGACTCTGACATTCGAACTTTTGAAAGGATTTCAGTTTGGTAAAATTAACAGCTGTCATTTTTGAAAAAAAAAAAAAAAGATATTTGCCTCATCTGGTAAACAAACTACAGTATGCTATAAAAGTATCTCATAATTTGCTTCTGTCCAGCCTCTTTTTGGCAGAGTTGGGATATTGGGGGTTCTCGATTACCCCTTCTCCAAACTTGAGCTCTAGGAAGGCTCTGTGGTTGTTGGGACCGTAGGCAGTGATGCCGGCGAAGGACATGGGCACCAGAGGCTGCAGGAAGTGTTCTGGGAACTCCACGTCCTGTTTGTGCTCTGTCCACGTGTCCTTAGTCATCACTCCGTTGCGTGGATAGAACGGCCACAGGTCGACATGCAGGTGGTTGGCCTCGCTGTACTGAACCCTGTAGAAGTCTCCTTCCACGGCCCGCTCCCACACGTAGCCGTTAGCGTCCACCAGAGAACCCGAGTCCAGGTTCTTCAGGTGGTCACAGTTGGGCACGTCCTCCAGGTAGATGCCCAGGTCCACGTCGTAATCCCACGGTATGATGTCCTGATGGCGGACAGCCCCCAGCAGCGTGCCCCCTTCCAGCCAGTAGCGCACACCGGAAGACTCCAGGATGTTGATGACATACTTAGTGGTTTCCCTAAGGGCTCGCAGACAGCAGGGGGGTGTCCAGCGATCCAGATACAGGTAGTCGGGGGTGTCGTCCTGCACCGTGCCAAAGCAGCGAGCCGTCTCCTTGCTGCAGCCGTACCACTGCTCCTTCCCCTCGGGCAGCAGGAGGCGCTTCAGACCGAAGCTCCTCATCAGCTTCCCGGTGGCCTCCTTGAGGCGGGTGTCGGCTTTCCACTGGTTGTGTGCGGAGCTGAACAGGGGGCGGTGGTTGGAGGAGAAACACGGACACTCCAGCAGCTTCACCTTCCAGCCCCTCAAGGCTGTCTGGACGAAGAGCGAGGAGAAGAGGGGCCGTCCCAGAGGGACGGAGAGGTTGAACAGGTCCTCCGTTCGCATGAGGACCACGGCGTCTCCCTGCAAGGCCGTACACACACTCCCACTACTGCCAGACGCAGCTGGCGAGTAGGTGGCGGTCCACTCTCTGAGGTTCACCCGCAGGTGGAGGCAATGAACGGCGGATCGAGCCAACACAGGCGCAGCTACCAACCTCACAGGCCCCCCACCCTCACCCTCCAGCTCCCTGATCAGCCTCTCTACGGAGCGATGTTGCTCCAGCTCCACCCCATCAGGCACCAGCAGCACAAACTCCGTCTGGACGTGGAACTCTGGCCGGTGAGTTTGCGGCGGCTGATCAGGGGAGGGGGAGAGCACCAGGAGCCGCGCTCCTTCTGGAATCACCAGTGGGGGGTACGGCAACGTGTCGGCCACAGCTAGGAAAGGAAGCTCAGGTCTCTGGCGAAGGAAGGAATTCGCCACATCTCCAACGTAATTCTCAAAGTTTTCAAACTCCCGGAGAAGAACAGTCACACGGGGGCCACGACTGTGGCCTTCACCTCCAATCACCCCAGGGTCACCACCAGCTCCAGCCAGCATCCCCAGGCCTCCTGCCAGTCCAGAGGCTGGGAGGGAGGCCCTCCTCGCGCCCCGGCCCAGCTCCTTCCTCTTGTCCATCATTTTTTGCTGAGCTCGGGAAACATAGTAGAGGATGAGGAGGTTGAGGATGATGGCGCCGGTCAGCAGGCCCTGGCAGAGACTGATCCGCATGGCAACTACAGGATTTTCCGCACTATAAGGTGCATCTGATTATAAGGTGCACCTTCAATGAATGGCCTATTTCAAAACTGGATTATAAAACGCACTGTCGGTTTTTGAGAAAATCAAAGGCCCTTAGGTGCGCCTTATAGTGCGGAAAATACTGTTCTGTTCACTGTCCAGTTCTTCTCGGGAGAACATAACGCTCCAGTCAGAGTGGTGGGTTCAAGGTCTCCATTAGGGTGATAGCAGTCAAGAAGACAACCTGTGAAAAAACAGGAAAACATGATTTGTTTTACTTCCCCCCCAAGAGAACCATAAAAATGACACACACAACAGTTTAGATTTGGATTTTGAATAATAAAGAGTGACAATAAACCCTGAACATAAACTAGGAGTCATTATGAATTTTCCTTTGGACGAACAGCAGCTAACGTTACCTGCACCATCTACAGTATAATACCAGTAACACTCATGACACCCCCCGGAACTGGATGCATGTTTCTCCACAGGACCCTCCCTGGCAGCCCAGTGGCCATGATGGTGCTGGAGCACCGTGGAGCTCTTCAGCCTGCTGCTAGATCCGGTCTTCATGGGGGTCCATCCACCCCAGCTCTGTTAGCAAACGCAGACATTACAATTCATTGCTAACTAATATTCGAACCTTGTCGCGAACATTTAATAAAACTCACGATAACTCGATGTATTTCATCACTATATCCCTCAACACAAGCTCAAATACTGAACACTGCGCTACTTGGCCGTGAAAGCATCACGCTTCATGTCTGCAGCGACAAACGACAACTTCCGGTTTGTGTTTTTCAGAATAAAAGTTCCATACTTCCTTTTTTCAGAATAAAAGTTGTATAGCCAAAACTCATAACAGTCATGCTGTTATGAGTTTTTATATATATATATATATATATATATATATATATATATATATATATATATATATATATATATATATATATATATATATATAGGCCTCCGGCTCCCCGTGACCCGCTGCGGCGGATACAGCTGTGGTAATCTGAAGATCTGAAGATAATTACAATAATAATTATCATTTATATAAAAAAGGCCTTAATGCTGCTGCCAAGGGATTTCAGGTAAAACACATTGATGATGTAGAGTCTTCCGTGAGAGGATGTGAAGAGTATGTAGATGGAGCAAACAGCCTCATCCTGCAGGTAGACAATGGAACTCACAGAGAGGAATATGGAACAGTTTCCTTCAGTCAGCTGACGACTGTATTAGTCTGTTTTCTGTACTTCTTAGGAGTGATGTTTGTGATATACCTAAAGTGAATTTCCTATTTTCAGTTTTTCTGACCACAGTCCTCTGAACTCTCTGTTCTTGTGTCCAAACATTCCATTCATCAGCATCTCCAAAACTTTTCTTATCTTCTTTCCTGTTGATTTTATCATGGTTGTGTTTCACTGTTGGCTATTTCATTTTCCCCTCTCCTCCTCTCCTGTGTGTGTGTGTGTGTGTGTGTGTGTGTGTGTGTGTGTGTGTGTGTGTGTGTGTGTGTGTGTGTGTGTGTGTGTGTGTGTGTGTGTCATTCTCTCTCTCTCTCTTGCTCTCTCACTCTCTTTCCCTCCCACCGATCCACATTTCGAACTGGATGTCATCATTTCCCTTTAGTTTTAGTCCACTGAGGTCAGACGTAACAGTTTTCACTGGATTCTTACAAATATCAGAAGAAGCCCTCAAAGACTTCAGCACATCTGGTGAGTTAGCTTTTCTTTTCTTTTTTTAAAATCCTGAACAATGAATTGCATCTGTTCTCCAGTTTATAAACTTTTAGGACAATTAGGTGAAATCTGCACAACAATTTGGAAATCTTTTTGTATATCCTGGGTTTTCCTTCAGTCTACTAAAGTTCTTCATTGTGGGTTTTTTAAATGTGATTACTGACCTGGTACAAAATACAATATCAAAGCCCTCAAAATGCACACATTATTTCATATATATTAATGTGATATACTGTACATAAACTATCATCAACAAAAGAAATGCAACTGAATAACCATTTATCTTAAGCATGTTGATGTTGATTTTGATTAATAGTACTGTTTATGTCGTATCGTCTATTTATAATCCTTATATACTCATTTAATCCTAATAATCCTAATCTGTGAAATAGTTGAGTTGAGTAAATTTTGACTATTTGGTTGCAGTATTTTCTTGTATATCTTTATATTATATTATATTATATTATATTATATTATATTATATTATATTATATTATATTATATTATATTATGTTATGTTATATTATATTATATTATATTATATTATATTATATTATATTATATTATATTATATTATATTATATTATATTATATTATATTATATTACATCATATTGTATTATATTACATGTTTGGGGCAGCACTAGCTCAGTCCACTAAGACTTGGACCGGGGACCGGAAGCTGACGGTTCAAGACCCATAACATTTGGAGTGTGAGCTGGCAGTGGGAGGTGTCAGCTCACCTCCCCCACAAGCTGCTCGTTTCGGGGCGTCGCTCTACCTCCCACAGCGTATATTAAAAATTGCATGCTGTGTGTGTGCCTGTGTGTGTGTATATAAAATAAACAAACAAATAAATAATTATATATATATATATACAGTATATATATACAGTATATATATACTGTATATCAACGTCCATATACTGTATATATATACAGTAAGAGTAAGACAATAATTTTCCCACAGAGGAACAATAAAGTGGATGACTTCTTTTCTTGTTTGTCTATTTTCTATTCTTATTCCATTTTCAATAATTATGCTGCCATCTTGGTGGGACTCCCTGGATAAAGACAACTAGAATCTTATTGGGACTTTTCTGGTTAAATAATGTATAAGTAAATTGAACTATGATAAATATCTACTGGATTTCTTTGATTTGTGTCTTACGAAAAATCTAGTGGTTGATCTGACTCTAACATACTCAATCATTCAGATGATGAAGAGTTCAGCTAATCAAACACCAGCGGTTAGGTCTATTTTCAGTGGTCTAGAAACGGTGGACTCATTTTTTCAGCAGCGACTGAAAATCTGTTTCGAATCATGAGGTTTGCTTACAAGCCATGGCAGACAGCTGCTCAGACAGTATTTGTCCTCTTGGCCGTTCCCGTACTCTGCCAGGAATGCTGACATGTATTTCTTTCCCCTCCCCAATTTTTCTTACTGCTTCACTCTTTTTTCATTCCTTTCTTTCAGCTTTGAAAAAAAAGAAAAAAAAGAAGCATATTTAATATTTTAATGAACGTCATTATTCCCATGTCTGGAAATACGTTTTTCAATCCTTATGAATACATATACAGCTGGAACGCACTCTGCCCTCCGGTCCCCAAGACCGTAAGATCTTTCTTCCCATCAGGAAACACAGCGTTGCAAAAATAGCAAAAAATGAGCCCTCTTGTTTTGCTCATCAATTCCATTTATGGTCCTGCAACACCTGCCTCACACTCAAACAGTCAAATGTCTGTAGTTGAGAGGAGTTTGCTTCACTTGACCAAAAGGCCCGTCAGGAAAAACCAGGAATCAACTTAAAGGAAAGACTTCAAGAGATTCTGAAGTCTTGTTTTCAGCATCTCGTCAAGCTTTAATGTGACTCATCTGTTCAGAAACCAACAGACATGATTCATCATTGGCTCAGGAATATATTTAATATGCTGTCACGGTATTAATCCAGTTTGGGTGGTGTCCTGGATAGTGGATGTATGCCAAATGAAAGTCCTGCTTTCTGTTTGGGTCTATTTCTGGCCATTTTCTCCATCACTTCTTGTCACATGCCTTCTCCGAAACAGAGCCTGTCTTAATATTATGACTTTGAGCACATTCTATGAGAACGCTGTATCACCAAAACCTGAACCTGCTTTAAAGGTCCCATATTATGTATTTTTAACTTAATGTCATTCAGCTGCCAGATGTCCAACTAGACTCTATTCCAAATATTCTGACCTAAAGTGATCTGTGCTTCTAAATATCAGCTTTTCAAAATCGCTCATCTCAGCTACTCACAAAACGCTTCGTTTCAGGCCTCCGGCTGCAGTATGTTAATGAGCTCCACTGGTCCACGCCTCCTTCACCTGGGCCACGCCCCTCTGAAGGAGAGCGTTAGGCTAACGGGACACTGACCGGAGTTACGTTTGTTATCATTATGGCGTTTGGAGGACCCGTCGTGTCGGCGTACATTTATGACCCTGAGTCAGACCCAGAAGCGGGGGCTCCTGAAGAAACACCGACTGTGCGGCTGCAGCAGGACGTTTCTGAATGGTTAGTACGTGTGAACGGTACTTAGTTGGTTCTGCGTTGTGTTTTGTTTTGTAACCTGCGTCATCACAGGACTGGAGCATCGTCCGGTAACTACTTTTGTTTCTACTCCCGCCTCTCATCACACAATAATAATGTCATATCTGTGTTATTATGTACTTTGTATATATAAGGACGTGTTGACTGCAAAAATGTTGCTGTATTTCTATAAGTGACAGTAAAGTCTGATGGTGGTTCTGATAGTTATTACCATGTGGCTAATGCTAGCTTCTGCTCACGGCTAAGTTACTTTATTTTTCTATCACATTGATTAAACCCGTTACTAAGCTGCTAAATATTTGAGGCAGTCCTCTGTGACAAGACACACAGAGCTAACACCTGCCACCATCACACCAGGTTAATGGTGAAATGATGTAACCATATTGCAGTGATGCCTTTATATATGCTCTATTTTGAGGTGTCTTCACCTGTTGTACAGGTGTCCCTGTGGACACTGACTGTATGGAGATACCACAAGTAGCAAGCTCACAGCTAAACCACAAAGTTATGTCTCTATTTGGCTACTTTTACAATTATAAATTCAAATGACCTTTACCATGTTTTTCACTGTAGGTTAGGAGCCGTCTGCAGGAGGTTGATGAGGTTCCGTGCATGACTCAACATCCTGGGTTCCAGCCTGTGTGCCTAAACGTGTACACCCTACAAACGGCCGGTCACGTACTGAGGGCCGAGTATGGCCCTTCACGTCTGAGACCAATACATCGGTAAGTCGTTCTTTTAAAAATGTCACAGAATAAAAACTAGTTATGTCTTATTTTGCTTCATCAGACATTCCTTCATTAATGCAGTAACACATGACAAATATACAGTAGGTACAACAAAGTCTAATATATTGTATTTGCGACACCTTTATTTTTATCTTATTAATAGACATGTTAAATTTTTTTTGGTATTCACAATCCATTTCTGTTGACATATACAAGCATTTATTTACATAAAACAATACATCCAATAACAATAATGAGAACACAGAGCCATCCTATCTGGAAATCAACAACAGTTGTAATACTCGGGATTGAAAACATTGTGAAATAAATAGTTTTGTGTCCTTTTTCTGTAGACGGTGCAGACATCTGGCCTATCACACCTTTGTTGGCTGGTGCTGGGGCCACTTAGGACGCAGAATCCGGGTCGTCATCCCAGCCTGTGGGGTCCTTCACATACGCCAGGAGTTTCCTGAAGACAAAGGCCACTACCCTGGATTTAGACCGAGTCTTGGTTGAACCCGGTCATGTAGCTGGCAATGACCTCCTCCTTGTCCGGACGCTCATACTGGGCAGACAGATTCTCGGGGAGAGGAATGGACAACATCTCATTTGTGTATGGCACGGGGTCCACCAAGACTTTGTTACATATGAGGTCCAACATGTCAGCTACAAAACCTGTTCAATAAAACGCAAAGATAGATCTTTACTGTTATTGATATTGTTTGATTCATTTCTTTGTGTAGAAAAATTGTGTTCAAAATACATCCTGGTACTTGCTACTAATTTATTTATTTGTATGGTTACTTTTCACTGTGTTTTGGTGCGAACAATTACCAACAGAATTTGAAAACATGTTTGTTTGAAATATTAAAATATTACAACACTAACAGAATGTTGGCTCTGTCTTGTGAGGTTTGACTCTGCATTGTCCCTTCAAAAGCCTTTGGAACGTGGATCTTGTAGAGGGGTACACCAAACGTAACGACATAAGGAGCCAAAACAATATATGACATACATGAATCTGTCTCAAAAATTTATACTAAACTCTTCACTTACTGTCTTGCTGGAATATTCTAATACACAACAATATTATTTTTTACTGAACTACTATCAACACATGTGCATTCACTAACACCTATAGACAACTATATTTAGAAAATTAGTCTATTTAAACAACTTTATTAAAACATATTGTATGGAATATGACTTGTACATACCTTTACTTCAATAGTGGGAATGAAGAGTCCTGAAGGACAGCTGTGTACCAACAGTATGGGTGTCCACTGGGTCAGTTTGGCCCCCCACGTCCATTGAAGCTGTGGGCTGAAAGGATGCTTAAGGAAAAGGGACACTAATTTCAGGACACCAATGTTCTGATTTTGGGTAAGGAGGACAGACCTGTGTGCGTTGTCGCTATGACGCCGAACAAACAAGCGAATCTGACACGTGTGCGCACACACAATACGAAACAAAACACAACTCCCTACGTAGCCTAGCATAAGTTGACTTTGTTTATGCTGACAGATAACAGGAAAGAAAATATGAGACCAACTTTCGTGTGTTTTAGCTTTATACTGTAGGTCCGGCACTCAAACGCAAAGCCAAGAATAACATGACCTCATTAATGCTAACAAACCACAAAAAAATATGAGACCAACTTACGTGTGTTATACCTACTGTAGGTCCAGCATGTACACACGTGTTGGAGCGTGCACGCACACACATGCAAATGCGAAACAAAGCAGTACCACCTAATTAGCCAAATAGAACTCGATCACTCATGCTAACAGACAACTGCTAAAAGATAAATGTGGTGAGACTTACCTGTAACCAGGGTGCAGGTTCTTGGTCCCGTGTGGTTGGGAGTGATCCTTGAATGAGGATCAGTCTCAGGCAAAGCCCCGTCTGGACTGACCCTCATTGCTAAAACAGACTGGAGTGAAGTGGTTCCACACACAAACAGACGAGCAGCGATGTAGCCGCACATAGCCATTAAAAATGAAATGCAACCACGGTCTCTTCAGTTCTTCATTGGATGGGATGAAAAGTAAACACTGGTGTTGATTTGTACAATCAACAACTGAGCAACTTTCATGTCTCCTTCTCACGGACGCCATTTCAACAGACTGCTGCCTCACGTCCCACACAAAGAACTCTGTCTTGGGGACGGCCACGCCCTTGGGCATGTCAACCAATCCATATCGTCCAATACTCTGTCCAATAGCACAGAGTCCCTAGTCTGACATCAAGAACGGGGATTCTAGCGCTATGTGATCGATTCGAGTCGTTCAGAGCCATGACTTCCTAAAACAAACATCTATTGATGCAGGAAGTGTTTGTTTACCAGATTCTAGGAGTTGTGTGATTTTCATAATAGGGCCCCTTTAATAAACAGTTCCACGTGTTGATTAGACTTCAACTCTCAGATATGTTTCAACATATTTAAAGTTACTGGATTTAACAGCGAATCCTTTCTGTACTCAAAAAAATCTTAAAATGGTGATTATCATTAAGATTTTTTTCTGTTAATGTACAACTGCTAATCCTGTCTGATTTGAAGTGACTTTTGTCCAAAATGACCATCACTGTGCTCTGTCTATATTCTCTGTTCTCAGCCAGCCGTGACGCTACAATGGCCTCTCCAAGGCTGCTGCCCCTTCTACACTCCCTCCTTGTCCTCCACGTCCATCTATCCAAACAGGTAGACGACCACCAGCTTCCTCCCAGTCTGTGCACCAGCCATCCAGGTATCCCAGGCTCCCCTGGAGTTCATGGCAGCCCTGGTCAGCCGGGAAGAGATGGGAGGGACGGGAGAGATGCAGCTCCAGGAGAGAAGGGACAGAAAGGCGACACGGGAGACCCAGGTGTTCTGTTTGTTTTATTGATGAGTGTGTGTGTCCTACATGTCCGCAGTAGCTCCTCATGTTTGTCTCCTCCTCCTCAGGTGAGACAGGAGCGCGAGGCCTGACCGGTGACAGAGGTGACCCTGGAGAAAAAGGGGACGCAGGCAAGCCGGGAGAATGTGCAGTAGCCCCAAAATCAGCCTTCAGCGCCAAACTATCAGAGGGTCTACCTCTACCCCTCACCGTAGGTAGCGTAGTCTGCTTCGACAAGGCCATCATCAATGAGCAGGGTGACTACAACTCCGAGACAGGACGCTTCACCTGTAAAGTCCCTGGAGTTTACTACTTTGTCATCCACGCCACAGTCTACCGCGCCAGCCTCCAGTTCGACCTGATGAAGAACGGCCATACGGTGGCATCTTACTTTCAGTTCTTCGGCAACTGGCCCAAACCGGCATCTCTGTCTGGAAGCTCGCTGCTCCACCTCATCCCTGGGGACCAGGTCTGGGTCCAGATGGCAATGGCGGAGTACAATGGATTTTACTCCAGCAGCAAGACAGACAGCACCTTCACGGGGTTTCTAGTGTACTCAGACTGGAAGAACTCTGCTGTGTTTGCTTGATTTGTGGTTGTACGTATATCATAATTTGGGGAAGGAAATGTTCTTTCCTGCTTCTGCATTTGTATTTGTGTGAGAAGTAAAGCAGACACCCAGCTGTTGAACTTTAATGGTTCGTACTTCAGCTGGGGACACCTGAGAGCCAGCAGAAACAAACAGAAAGGTTTATTCACCGTCTGTTCTTCAGCTGCAGCCATAAAAACACCGTCACACTGAAATGTTTTTTCACCTCTGACCCATAATTCAACAATAATGTCGCATTTTAATCAACACTTAACAACAAACTCTATTTTTATCCCCAGAGGCAAAGCCATACCAAAGTAAATACCCCAATATTCATTTTCCACTGAACATACAATTAACGTCTTGTCTAATGATTTCACCAAACAGTAAATTTAACAGATTCTCCAGTGACATTCCAATGCAGTGAGTTTGTTGAGTCATTGTTTTCAAACCGTCACCGCTGAAAGTTCAAAAATATGACAACATGTCTGACTTGCCTGGGTGTGTCAATTATTCTAGTTCACTCAAGAGGAAACATTTGACATAATTAGCTGAGATGTTGACACTCTGAGTTTTAAATGTCTCCCCACACCTTCCCCATCTAGGGCAGAATGAGAGAAACAGCTGGTTAATCAGCTGTACGCTGACATCTATTAGCTGCTACGTGATTTCACAACCTCCAAATCCTTTTAACTGCTTCAAGTTGACGCCAAAACGCGGCGACATCACCTCCCTGAAATGCAGAGCTGTCATTGGTGGATGAATGGATGTTTGGGTGAAGGAAACTGAGAGCAACAGTTTGATACCAATTAATATTAAACATTATATTTCTATTTGACTGTTACTTTGTGCACTCCAAGCAGGCATTTTGAGTCTGCATATTTCGATTTAAAAAAACAAACCTAACTGAATAAATAAATGGTTAGTTGACTGGAGTCAACACAAGGTGTTTCAGAATAAAGTTTAGTGCAAAAAAGTCAGTCCAAAACCACCAGCTACTGTATCCTGAGAGATAAGCAAAAAGATATGCAAAGAGTACAAAAATCAGTTCTGAATTCAAGAGAACAGAAATCTAGTAACATGTACTCACTGAAAAACTGACACACTGGATGCTGAAAGGGCAGCACATGGAACTAAATTCACCTGAAGATCTGATGTTCAGTCCATCTGATTTGCCTAATAGTATCTGGTTTCCTTCACACGGACAAAAAAATGGACAGTAAGATGGACCAGCTCCTCAGAATCAAGGTGGTCAGTGTGGTGAAGCCTTTCTAGACTTCAATGTCCGACCAAGAGCTATACTAGTCAAATATCTTCACACAAAAACTGCAAGCCGGGTTCCATATGAAGGTGGAAGGACTATGACCCAAACAGGACAGTGTCAAAAATGGGATGCAATATTTTTACATGTTGCAGAGATTTCTGAAAAATAAATATCCCGTTTCTACCATGTCAGCCCTTTTTAGCCTGTATGTAATTCAGCTGGTCAGGAACAGAGTTCTATAATCTAAATAATAAAATTTCTAGACCATATTAGATACCTGTGTAATAAATAGTGGTATGCACTATTGTTGATTTAACTTTATAATTGTAACCATATCATATTTTTCTTCACTACCCAACACATCTTTTTTTTTAAACACTTGAAATATTTTTGTAAAAGTATTGAGTTTTTCTATGTGGCTCAATGGTAGACAGCAAGCCCCGGACAAATGCAGAGGGTTGCAGCAGGAAGGGCATCCAGCAGACAAAACTTTTCCAAACAAATATGAGAGTTCATCTGAAAAAAAAAAAAAAATCTAATGGAAAAGGGGATGATATCCCTGGCGACTCTTAACAGGAAAAGCCGAAAGCCTTCTTTCTCTGCTCCCTCAGGAGAGCGAAGGACAGAGACAGGCCATGACTGGATGGAGCAGCGACCCACCAGAAATGCATCTTTTATCTATGCAACTGCAAAGTGCAAGGATTGGGAGACACGTTACTAAAAAAATTACACCCTATCATGAGTTTTCCTGTATTGTTAAAAATGTTGTGTGAAATCTTTGCACTGAAAGCTGTCTTGCATGGAAATTTATTGCACCCTGCTTAGTTTTTATTTTTAGGTGTTGCATGAAAAACATAGGATAAGAGCAGTTTTATTTTCATACACATATCACAACATATAAATGAGAAAAAAATCTGAGATAGGAGTCGTGCTTCAGGACACCACTGCTGGTTAGCGGACATATATAACATGAGGTGAGACCGCATCTTGTTCTTTCCCAAGTGTTGTCCACATGACAACATAATCGTGTGTTGTCATGACTTTTGTGTTTCCTTTCATTCTTGATCATTGCTTATGTAACTTATAAACATATAATAATGAAGTGGAAGAGTATGCATGTCTATTGGTTGATTAAAAAAAAATTAGATATAACTTAGAGTGGTTTGGGGCTTTATCACATTTCTGTAACATTTTAAAATTATTTTAGTTAATTTAAATGAGAAAATATTGTTTGACTTAGGAGTTATTTGACTTATGAGCTCAGGCAGGGAACAAATTAAACTCGTATTTCAAGATACTGCTGTACTGTACCGTATATCATGGAATAGCGCGCAGTCAAAGCAGAGGGAAATGACCCCACCATGTGGAATATTAACAATGAATGAAGAACAGGAGTTAAGACTGAGTACAAACACACCAAATGAAATGGACAATATTTTAAAATAATTCAAACACAAACTAAAGTCCCCCCCCCCCTGTCTAAAGTTTTCCTTGGGTTGTCAACATTTCAAAATTGTCAAGAACAATAAATAACCTTGTTGCTTTGAACGGGAAGGTACCTCCGAATGTTGTTCAAATGATGTTACCGAACATGATCAGATGACTGGATGTGGTTTCCAGGTAACAGACTTTACTATTGTACGGCCAGCCTGCAGGTGTAGGTGTCATGTGTGTCCAGCAGGAGGCGCTGTTACGTCACTGGTGAGCGTCACTATCTGCAGGAACTCTTCCAATGAATCCAGTCTTCGCTGTGGAGTCTTCTAATCAGTGGAGCCTTTGTGATGACTGATGACTATTGTCTTTTTAAGTCTCTCCAATCACCTTCAACTCATTGACAAGGTTATCTTCATTTAACGCATCATGTGATTCCTTAACTTGTAGTGTGAAGAGCATTAAAGACCAGGAAAGTGATTACCTCATCAGTCAGATCTCTAGTCTGTCAATGAATGACCTGATTTTAAAATACTTGTTGATGAAGCACTGAATTGTACAGGGATAAAATACATTTCTGATCTGCTACTTTATGCCCCGACATGGAGAAGCATTGTTCAATTTTTAAATTGCATAGCACGTACATATTATTCGACTCCTCTCTGCTTTTTATTTTTTACAACACCTCATTATCACACTTCAATTTTATCATTGGATTTCAAAATTCCTCAATTTTCTATTCAAGTCCTTTAAAATTCTACGTAAATGCCTTCCATGCTTTTATAGATATTCTCCCTGCCTAAAAAGTACTTTATTATGCATTTAATAAACATGTCCTTGCATGGTTGCAATAATTCTATTTATTTTCTATTAATTTTAATGGATGTTTTGTGTGTCACATTCTACCACACAGATTTAATATTAGTAACCAATAAAACAAAACAACTTACAAAGAGCAGTTTTAGTTAACTGCTCTTCAGCTCTTAAAATCATCAACACTAAATCAACAGCATGTAATCTCATCTATCTCAGTGGCCCTCTGGCTTTTTGTGAGGGAACAGTAGTCCACTTGAGTCAGCAGGTGAAAGTTCAACTCCCAAGGGTTCCCCCTAGACGGACCCTCTAACCTGATGGATATCATCAAGCGTCCATCCTGAGGACTCATCAGATTTGATCTCTGCACAGATAGTCGTCATATGATGCCTCTATTCTAGTATCATGTTAATCTGGATTAACTAAAACAAAGTTCTTAAATAGTTGACTGGGGTTTGTGAGGAGGTCAGGTCAAACATATGTCTATCTCTTTGTTCTTCACTTGACTTTACCATCAAAAGCATTTTTTATTTGATGGCAGTGATTTGTTTTACCCAGTGATGAAGGGAGTAGTCACCCCCCCCCTTCCTGCAGTAATAGTGCTAATACCATATTGTCAAAATAATCTAATAAAGTAAATCTATACACTATGTTGTGGTAATGCCAATGTAAAACCACTTTACTGCTACAGTGTGTTATATAATAGAATATTTCCTCTCTTTGACACTAAAGTTGATTTTACTGCTGTAGATGGATAAAGTGAAGCTCTTTTCAAATTAGTGCTTCAGAATTATTCAGATTATTGTCATTAGGAATTAATCTGTCGTTTTTAAATGTAGCAATTACAACATAATCAAAGAAATGCCGTCCCTGTCACTCAGATCTCTGCACCGGTAGAATGTTAGATCGTACCCTGAGCCCTTTACTGCCTACCATGCCCTCCCTTGCTTCCCTTTTCCTTCTCTTTTCAATTGCAATTACCCCCCAAGATTTAAGACTCGGTATGATTCAAATACATAGAAGCAAATTATATTTTTATGTAAATGTTACTCAATTTCAGTAATTTTCTATCTTAATAAAATCTGTGCAGGGAACTTCATGAGCCCCCACAAGGACATGGCCCCTGATCAGAGCTGGTATGTGGTCGCAATAATGACGGTAATGGAGATGAAACTTAACAGCTTGAATGAGAAAAGAATGATTCGACAAGAAACTAACATTTTCCCACGCTGCTGCTGGTACACGCCCAGTGGGGTCAGAGGGAAAAGGTCAAATCCCCAGAGCAGAAATTCACTACATTACATCTTCGCTCTTCCCTTGACATTAAACATCCTTTCCTCTGCTAAAGTTGTCCTCATTTACAACCAACATAAGAACTGCTGGGGTTATTCTTGGAGGTCAGGAGGACGATAAACAGCCTGTGGATTTGTTTTCTGCTGATATATCGGTGTTCTCCAGCTGGGAATGAGGGGGAAAAAAGGCACATTTCATTTTCAGTGAGAAAATATTTAAATAAAAAACTCCTAAATATTTAATTCAAGTGTATCTTTTGATTCAATCTGCCTTGCATCTGGAAATAGTTAAGAAAACTGAGCACTGGTGGAGTAACCCCTCACCACTTTTAAGGTCCCCCTCTTCTCAGTTTGGAATCCTTCAGCAGAAGCCAAACACTGCTGTTATCCTCACATAGGTATGTTGCAAAAAGTGAACTTACTGCTCCTGGATGAACTGTTGCACCTCTGGACGATGCAGCGACGTACAGTATGAAAGCTGTTGTAAAGATCTTCTTCTTATCATGAAACAACACGGGGAAAACTGTAAAATGTCAGGAACAGAAGTGACCAAAGCTAAAAACTTGAGTTTACATGGGTTCTGTTGGTCTGACGTTCCAATGGAAATGTGATTCTGTAGTCAGCTTTTGACTTGTCAAAGTAAGAAGATCCTGTGTTACAATAATAATAATAATAATAAAAAATGAAGCTTTTCTGCCTGTTGGCCAGCAGCAGGTGTGGTATTATGTTTCAGGTCTACTCAGTGAAGGTACTAATGTCAAGAACGCCTGGAAGGAATTTCAATGTTTCAACCAAAAACATTCGCCCTGTTTTCAAAATTTTAACGTGAAGCCCACTTTATGTTCACACACCAAACACGGATTTTATAAGACAGAACATAACAGCCATTGCAATAAAATTTAATGTTTAAAGGATTATTTTTCAGTCACATCCATTCCATATTATACATATTTTGCTCAAACATGTCTGCACTTCATCATCATTCTAGGCACATAACTGTGATGGAGCTCAGAATAGAGATTTTTTTTATTTTTATTATAACAGATCATCCAGGGATGTTGCAGTCATACCATTTACAAAAACGAAAAAAATGAAAATACATTCATGTCTTTAAATCACATTGTTTCATATGATGTGCACTGTGTCATATAAACTACAGGTATGAAGAGAGTAACTGGTATAAAAGTATGGTCACAAATAATAAATGTCATTTTTTCAAGTCACTGAACACTTAGGAGAAACAAAACTAAAATGAATGGTGGTGGTGACACACTGACGCCCCGTAAACTCAAAGGCTAATCAATATCACTTCAGGCTTGCTTGCAACAAATGTGAAGCAAAAGCTAATGAAATTGTAAATCATTATTAGTTTATACTCCTTTTATTCAACACAAACCTGTTTTATCACAATTACAAAGGAAAGAGTAAACCTTTTATGGATTGTGTGTTGGTGGTGACTGACACATGCTTCTAATGGAAGACTGGAATAAGTCCTATCAATAGAACAAATAAACAGATATAGCTGTGTTTTATCGGGTCAGACTGGGATATGACGTATCCTTCATTTTGATTCAATATCACTTCCCCTAAATATAGAAAACCTTTTGTCCCCTTTAGCTCTGTTCTTTTCCTCTTTAGGTCTACAACCGGTGGCCGTCATTTATAGAATAATCATGACAAAACAAACATGGTCCCTCTTAGAATAATGTCTTTACACAGAGAAGAATCACTTAAAGTATGGTGTAAGTTGGATTTTTTTTTTAGCTAATGGAAAGCACATTTTCAGGGGAAACGTTTCAGCATCAGAGACGGGGTTACCATCACGACAAGACCTGACTGTCAACATGGCAAAACTAGAACATTTTAACTTCAATGCCAGCATCCCAAACCCATCCCAGAAAATATGATGGATATGAAAGCCTCAGCGCAGGCAGTGTTTAAAAACAAAAAAAATTTTTTTTTCCACTTTTGAGAGCAGTTTCTACTTCTAATGAGCACTGCTGCTAACAACTAGTAAAATAAAACAAAAAACCTGTGAATGGCAGAAGACTGTAGTAATGGTATTTTAATCCTTGAATGATTGAAATTATAATGACGTCAATTTCATTCATTCTACATAAAGATAGCATGTAGTTTACTTTCAGAGCACGTTCACTTTATTTTTATGTTTTTAGATTGTTTTCAAACCCAAATTTAAATGATTTGTCTGATAGCATTCTCTTTGCTACTGATAATAAATCCACAAAAATACATAATGAATAATTGGTATTACAAACAAGTATTATCTATGAAGTAAAATAAATTCCATGTACTTGGTAATGTTTTTACTGTTCATTTTACAGTTTTTGAAAACTGGTAGCTTTAGTCAAAATAAGTGTGTAACTGAATTCAAGAGTCAGACAATAACATTTGGAAAGTACTGAAAGATGGAATGAAGTTTTTACTATTTTCAAGAACAAAAATGTGCCCTATTACCAGACCTATTACTCAACACAAACTCCAAAATGGACATACATCATCATCATCATCATCATCATCGCAAAAGTAGAAAAATATGAAGTCTGTTCTGTGTGTTCCAACCCACTCAGACCCACTGTCACTGGTCCCTCATAGATACACGTCCATCGTGTTGAAGATCATGCGGCGACAAAGCGGGCAGTTCTGTTGGTACACGGGCTGCCTGAGCAGGATGTTGGTGCAGTCTCTGCACAAGCACAGGTGCCTGCAGGGCAGCAACACCACCGTCTTGGAAATGTCCTGACAGATGACACACTTCTTCCTGTCCTCCTGCTCCTTCAACAGGTTTAGCAGATTTTCAGTGGGCATAGGTTTACTGCCTTTGCCTGATGAAGACGACAAAGACTCCTCCCTCCGTTGTCTGGCTGTGCTTGTTGAGAGGGGAACTAACCCCGGTACCTCATGGTGGTCTGTGTCTCCCGATCTTCCATCCGGTGGGTCCCGCTGCTCCTCCCCAGGGTGACCATCGCCACGCACTCTGTTGCCGTGAAACCACGTCCTCCACGCTAGCTGGCTGCTGAGCTGCGACAGCTGCTGCATCAGTCCCCTTTCCAACAGGTAGACTTGATGGAGAATCCTGGGAAGGTTCAGCATGATGCCACGCATAAAATCTGGAGCACCCCACACGGTGGAAGCGAGGTGGTGAAGAGTCAGATAAAGTCTACGCAGAGCAGGAAAAGTGTTGATATACTGCATAACTTGTACAGCAATCGCTCGCGTCTGATCTGGATTCAGGTAGGCAGTGGTGATCAGAGCAATCGTGACGGTGAGGAGGAGGCCGTGGGTGTTCAGGATGAAGATGCTGATGAACATATGGACCAGGGAAACCACAAAGTCCAGCACCAGCTTACAGGGTGACCACAGGAAAGTAGACGTCCCAACCAGGCTGCTGTACAGGAAGGTGAAGGAAGTGAGCAAGAGCTCCAGCACATTCTGCAGTGGACTGGAGAGCATCTGACACACATTGACCACTGCCACGTAAACATTCTGGGTAGCGATGAGTGCAAAATTGATCACAGTGTTGGTCAAGTAGACGACTAGACTGGCGGCGATGCCGCAGCCCTCCAGCAAGGACAGCAAACCTCGACACAGCTGCTCCTTCCCACGAAGCACCACGTGGATGGACAGGTACCCCACCATCTTCAGGCTCTCCAGCAGCCCCTCCACAGACAGCACCAAGCCCCACAACACGCTGACTGTCCCGTGGGCGACATCTGAGGTGGCTTCTGCCGCGGACACCAGTCCGAACACGAGGAGGTCCACGCAGTCCATCACCAGGTTGAGGAAGAGGGTGGGCAGGCTGGTTACAAACGTGATTGTAGCCAGGATCGTTTGGACCACCGTGTGCACGATGAGGAAGTTCACGTCCAGCATCAAGCAAACTGCGTCCAGACATTTCCCTACGCTGGAGATGACCAAGTGAACCAAACCCATGGTGGCTGTGTGTTGTGGCTCAGCGTCCTCACCTCTCGGAGCTCCCAGCTTGTCCTCCGGGCAAAGTCCACGACCTCTCTATTCGTCCAGGGCGAGACATGCTAGCGCTAGCTCGTCCTGTAGCATTTGAATCGGCCACTACCACCATTGCTGGTTACGTTAAACGCACCATTACTTGCCCTCTGCACCCAGCGCCGAGCTAACAGGCACGCGTGAAGGCGAGGCGGATGTTTACGTTCAAACGACGGAGAAACTTCCGTTTAGTTTTCCGGTTTTGTTTTTTCTTCTTTTCGTTAAAAAGCGTCACAGAAATATCCCATGAGTTCAACTAACATTTTTCTTAACTATTTTGTTTGTAAAACCTAACAGCATAACAATTTGTTCGATAATTTTACCGTCGCTTAGCCGGTCGCCATATTTGTTTTGGTCAGGGTCATTCGGCTTCTGACTGTACTTCCGGGGAAATTACGTCACAGAATGAAAAACGTGAGCACGCGGGGCTGGTTTAGGAATAGAGTGACAAATACAGTACTGCACTGTAGTTATTCTAATAGCGATATTTGGTTCGCTGTTTTAGAGAGCCACACACAAAACTTATGATTTTGTTCCAGTTTAGAAATAAGTACATGAACTATATCAATCCCCCTAGAGCAGGGATGTTAAAAGTGAAATACACAAAGGGCCTGAAAACTAAAGTTGCTTCAAGTCGAGGGCTGGATGGTTCAAGGTTTATTAAAACATATTGAAACGATTGCACATAGCCTATTAAACCAAGAGTGTATATTATTTAATGATTAAATGAATAAAGTAGTGCTGTCAGGCGATTAAAAAAAAAAAAATTACAAGATTTTTGTAATTAATTAATCGAATTAATTGCATTTTAATCTCATACCTGCTAAAGGCCCCCAAATAAAGAGTTTGAATTCTAGGACATTGCAAAATTGTAGTGCATGACTAATCAATAGAATACACCAAGAATAAAAGACTTTTCACGCTCCGACAGATATTCTGGCGGGAGCGGGACTCGATCCGTCTTCAAGACGATTACTCTACCTCCGAGCAACTACTGCCCCACTAGTCAATTGCGTGTTCTTTTCATAAATAAACTTTCCGCCCAAAAGTCCGAGTGGGCTTGCCTCGCTCTCCTGTGTCTCATCCATCTCTGTTGTCAGTCACCCTGGTTTTGAATAGTCGCTCAAGGGACGTCACTGCATCCTTCGGGTCCCTCAAATTTAAAATGCTTGCGCATTGACTTGCCACTCGCGATTAATTTATATCGCGTTCATTTGCAGCGTAATTAATTAATCTAATTGATGCGTTAAACTGACGGCCCTAGAATAAAGCAATATTTTCTTATGAATCTGTCAGTAATTTGAAGTGAAAACATTTTTCAACAGGCACACAAGACAAAAACGAACTTCCTGTGTGCTTCTGAGACGTTTCATGGTGCATTTTATTTCTTTCATTACAGCCAAACTTTCTCCAAACAGAAGACGCACAGGTTTGCCTTTTACCTTAGTGAACATGCACTCTGCCTTCAACCCTCTGCTCTCAGATCTGGCCCCAGGGCCTTGACTTTGACATATATGCCCCAGGGGAAATGATTTGTCCACTTCAGTGTTATTAATTTTGCTGTTAGTCACACAAGTATATAAGTGTACAGGCCCGTGACACACACACACACACACACACACACACACACACACACACACACACACACACACACACACACACACACACACACACACACACACACACACACACACACACACACACACACACACACACACACACACACACACACACACACACGGCCTGTCAGCGTTATGCAGATGAGAGGTGGAGCGGCAAGCAGCCCTAATGAGCAACTTGTAGGGGGACGATGGCTTGCTCAAGGGCACCTCGGCAGTACTCAGGAGGTGAACTGGCACCTCTGCAGTGCCAGTTCATATTCTGCAATTTTTTGGTCCACGTGGGCCTTGAACCAACCACCCTTTGGTCCCCAGACCAAGACGTAGTGGACTAAGCTACTTCTACCCCATTCCAGTTTATGTACCAAATTTCAATCCTTTTAGAATGAGTTTAAAAAATATCTTCTTAGAAACTTTGCATGCATGTAGGACATGTATGTAGTGTAGTGTGTGTGTGTGTGTGTGTGTGTGTGTGTGTGTGTGTGTGTGTGTGTGTGTGTGTGTGTGCGCGTGTGTGTGTGTTATAGACAAAGACAAAAACTGAAGTCCAATTTTTACGATTCCTGATTATTCGTGACCTTTCATGAGTCACTTGGGTTCCATTCCATTCACATGAACACAGTCTTACTCACTGAGCCACACTCTCCCATTACCTCAGCCACTTCAGTAACAATGAAACACACCAACTGGAGTCCCGAACAATATCAACTAAATTTCCTTCCTCGCCTTATACCTCATCCTCCCCATCTGATCCGTTCCTTGCAAAGGGAAACTGTCAATTCAATCATGGGAAATCCTGTTCTGTACCTCTGGACACTTGACAAAACACACTTGTTTTTGCATTAAATCATACAACAATGATATGTATGAGTGTGTAAGAAGCTATAAAAGGTCTTCTTTAGTTCTCTTTATCTCTTTTCCCCCTTTATGGTCACAAAACACCTCTCTTTTCTTTTAGCAGACCTGTAGTCATCTTCCTTTTGTTTTCTGTTCAGACAGTATCTAAAATATGTTTGAATGTTTAAGCAGCTTTTGTATACGTGTTGTAAAGAGATACAACACAATGATGCGTTTCCTTTGACTTGTCATTGATGAAAGCTAGTTTTCAGACATTTGTTTCCAGATGTGTTGGAAATCATTGTGTTGCCTGTGTCACATTAACACCAGCTGGCAGAGCGACCCAAACCAGGAACATTGAGACATCATATTTCAGCCATTTGCCAGTTTTGACTTGGAACTTGTCTTCTCAGAGCTGTTTGAATACTATGAGCAAATTATATTCTGTAATAAAAAAAATATAAATAAAAATAAGATACAAATGGAGACAGAAGAACCAACCAGCCCGTTGGTCTTTGTCCTACATGTCCTAGAAGCCACACAGATGAACGGTTTAGAGTATTTGAGCTTCTCACCAGAAAGAAACGTCATCATCTGTTCCACTTCAACTCATCTTTCTCTGCCTTTCTATTTTAAAACATCTGTTCTCACACTGCTTCTGGTAGCCATTCACAGCAGCTGGTATGAAATCAATTTTTTAATCTATCTGTGTGGATATTTGTGGCTTATGGTTTATCTTATTGATAAAATAATTGAGAAAAAGTACTAGTAATTTGGTCTTGCATTGAAGTGTAATTATGTGCCTTTGAACATGTGCCTGTGATAGATAACCCAGTATAAAATACTGGGCTATTAAGTTTTATTTGAATCAGTACCTATCACTCATCCAATAACACATGATTCACCTTGTATAAAAGAGATGAAACAAGACAAATAATTAAAAAAAAAATTTTTAATTAAAAATTTAATTAAAAATGACAATCCATGCTGCCAATGTAGAACAAACGGTTAAACCTCAGTTGTAGTTTTTGCAATATTAGTTTATTAAATCTGCAAAGTTAAAATTTTAATTAACACAACCTCTGATCTTATGCATCAAAGTTAGCGCATTTAGTTTTGTGGTTTTCATAATTATCAAACTACATATTTTAATATCCAGATTTTTAAAAAAAGTTTATCTTTTACATTACAGACCAAACGGTTTCCAATCTCTCAACAAAGAGATTGAATAACAATTTTACATTTCAAGCCTACTGACACACCACGTGTAGAAAGACAGACGGAAACATGAGACATGGGGGGAACAAACGTATGATATATAAGACACAGTAATGATGTTAACGATGTGAGAGATAAAAATGAGATGACTCAACCTGTGATCTTTCCTTAGAGCGACATTTCTATTATTTGAGTTGCCTTCTTAGTATCACTAACTATATCTGGAAGCTGTTCACGAGCTGATGAGCCAGTTAATGTCATGACTAAAAAGCTCTTAAATTTACTGTACAATGATTACTGCAAAAGGTAATAACAGAAAATTGCTACTTGGATTTCATGAAGTCTAATGATTATTCTCGTAATTAATTTGTCATTTTGTCAAATTACTTATTTTTTTCAAGGCCAAACTGATATTATTTAGCAATTATTGCAGCACATATCACTTGTGAGCTTTTAGAACTGTCAAATCTTCATTTTCTTAATTTGTGGATTAATAAATTAATTGAAAAAGTATTTGGGCTCTAATTTACAACATAAATATTCATTATTATAATAATATTGAGTGCCTCTGTCTAATATAAAAATGAATATTAATAAATCACAGACATCTGTGTCTCCTGATGCACCTACTATGTTATTACTTATTGTGTAATGACTTGTGTAATGACTTCCATGAAGTAAAACATAACATCCTCGTCTTCTTCTCCTCCTGTCCTCTTGACAGGTTTCCTGTTAGGGTTTACCACAGCAGATCATCGTCTTCCACCATCCGTCTCTTGTATCCTGCTTCCTCACACCAGTCACCTGTGTGTCCTCCCTCACTACATCCATCAATCTCCTTACTTCTTATCTTCTTCTCCTCTCGCCTGGCAGCTCCACCCACATCATCCTTTCTCCTAGCTGTTATTTCTCCTGTTCCTGACTTCAAACATCATAGTGCATGGACAGTCCTACACCCGACTTCATCTGCTGGCCACGGTTAGAGGATAGGATGCCTTCCTCTTTTCTTACTCCGCCCTACAGTAGCATATTTTCCACTGGCACATTGTTTGTGAACAGTATGAGTGGCTATTATCCATAACCTGGGCCTCGCCCGATCTGGTATGGGTATTGTATTTGGGATCTGGATATTTGAATTGGCAATAGTATTCCTCTGGATGTCCTTCCTGTCCCTACCTCTCTATTTATACAGGCTTGGGACCGACACCAACGCTACACTGGTGTGTCTCATCAGAAATATAAAATATATCAAGCATACATTCCTCTGTATGCTGAATTCACTCCCACTCATCCCACTCATTCCTGTCACCTGTGTTGCTGCACCACCTGCTTCCATCTCCACTGAGGCTCCACTTACTCACTGAGCTCTGCTCAGACTTCAGCTCGCTGCCAGATTGTAGCTTCTTGTCCTACTTGTCAGGATTGCTGGTCGGTTATGCCTGTTTGTCCATTCCTGGTGTAGGATTTTATTTATATTATTTATATTATATTGTAGGATTTTATTTAGATTAAAAATACTGCATTTGTGTCCAAACCACATCCATGACACTTATTTTTTCAGATCTCTCTGCTGTCTAGACGTTAAGAAGCTCACCTCACCTGTTTCTTCACTCTGTTCCATAAACCACTGCTTCCCAAGACAGTCTAAAAATATTCAACCATGCCATTTACCATCATACATAAATTCCTGTTTTCTGCCGGGACTGTAGTTGATTCTATTTTGAAATTTTTTACAAATCAACCCCTCCAGGAACCATCAAATAGCTTAAGGAAAATAAGGTTTTAGACAAAAATTTTAGACACAACAAAGAACTTTATGCGCTTTGTGGTGACTCTGAAGTTAATGAAACATGTCGGTGGATAGATTTACAGTGATTAATGCTCCCTAATACATATAATCACCATGGAGAAGCTATGCTCAATCCTGGTCCCATGAAGCTATCAAAGTGTCTCTTTGTCACATTCTTTGCTGGTGTGACGTAGTTTAGCAGAAATTCAAATTTTACTCCCACTCTCCCCATGTCCCCTCTCCATACAAGTACATGTTCAAAAGCCCCCCATCCTCTGGAACTAATCTGACAATAGATGTCTCTCATGCTGGGCAGACAACCCCCAAAACAACTTGGTCTCAGTCTGGTCCTGAAAGCTTGGAAAGAATGACTTCTTTGCCTTTCCTTCCTTCCTCCAGCTTTTCCTTAGCCCATGAGCAGAGCACTGAGAGCCCTGGTAAGATAAACAAAAGCTGTGTATATCCATCAGTCACAAAGGAATGGTTGCACACAGGGGTCCATGGTAAGGACACGGGCATCAGAAGTGGAAAAGTTTAAAGCTAAAGTAGAGGGTGAAAACAATCTTGAGAAGAGTATCTGGATTTGAACCCATGGTGGAAGAGTCGGTCATACGTTTTACTACCATAAAAATGCTCTGTCAAGATGTTACAGTTGTACCCTCACAATTTCACAAAACTTAAGGTACAGAAGCGAAAGCACCAGGAGGGATTAACATACAAAGTAAAATTATTTATTTGATAGAATGAGCTATTCCAGAGCGCAGTAAAATGTTGTTGTTGTTGTTTTTTTTCTGGACTATAAAGAATTAAAAAAAACTGTCAAGTAAAGTAAATATGTCACATAAATTATACACTTGTTTTTAATTTTGATAAATTGCACATAAGCAAATTGTTTGACACTGTGGAAAAATATTCTAATTGATTTTCTTGCTCATAATGAGATGAGAGGGGGAATACCAGGCGCTACAGGACAAGTGTAGAGTTACAAACAAAAGCTGCATTGTTCAGCATAAAGACTGGAAGCAGAGGGAAACAGCCAGACTGGGTCTGCTCACACTTAAAATGAATCTGCCTGTCAGCACCTCCAAAACCCAGAATATGCTGTATGATACTGGATGTTATTGGTTCATTCTTTATGCTGTAAATGTTAAGTGATGTGCAGTAAAGTCGGGTCTGTGGATCCTTCACAGCTCAGGAAAAACAACCACATCTGAATGAAACTGCAAATTATGACAGAGCAGTAGTTGAGCGGTTATGTATTTTATATGCAGATGCATTAGCTTCATTTATAAGTATCAGTTGAACATTATTGATTATGTAGTTTCCAGGCATTCTGTTTGATAAAGAATAAGTTTCAGTCAGTTGAGTTCATTTTGAGACCCTCTGTCTAAAGGGTCGTCTGAAGGGCTAGATGATCATTACCCATTGACCCCCTAAAGAAACTGGACACACTATCCTACACAAGAACAACCTACCTGCAGAGGTAAGGTCCAAGTGCTCGAACCAAGGAGGAAGTGTGATTTGGGCTAAAACACACACCTAAAAGACACACCTTAAAGACTTCTGGAATTTCAACCCATCTGCTTCAAATGTGGGAGAGCCTGATAGTGGCAGATTAAAAGGAAGTCATCTGGCTGTCTGATGACAAATTAGGAGGGGCAGGACATGATTGCTCCTTACTCCCATTCCATGCTGCATGACAAATGGCAAAGTTGAAATTCTAAACTCTAAATTTAGTCAAGGGATATTTTTTTTATAGTCAAAAACAGACTAAAATTTCACAGAGTAGGACTTTAGAGATGCTGATTGTCCCAAAGTTTGGCAATGTAATGACGAGTAATTTCACACCCAAGGCAGGAAATCAATGTTCACAGCCAAGAAACGGTGTCTTTTCTGCTTCCAAAGAATTAGAGGAAAGCTTTACAAGCACCACAGTCACAGGTAGCTGGGTTTGACCTGGCTCTGATCCATTTGTCACCCTTAGATGGAGCGTGTCTTGGGGTTTATCTCTGTTTTCTTGTCTTAATACTATCTGTAGCTTCATACTGAAAAGGCATGAGAGTGGTATGCGTCTTCTCATCCGACTCACCCAGAGAACAAATAAGTCTCTGTTCCATGTGTTGAAAAACTGCTACTATGGAGCATAGATATATGAAATACTAATCAGTTACCAAGTAAGATCCAGTTTCTGCTCCTATTAAACTATTGAGAGAATAAGAGGTTATAAATGTTATCGTGTGTTCATTTGGAAGTTTTTAGGTGTTATAGCTGGAGTCTTTCATCAGGCTGACAAACATGCTCTTTAACATGCTTCAAAGCTTTGCAGTCTCTTTTAAAGTTGTGGGGAGGAGATGGTGCATTTCCTGTTTTTGATTTCCTTTCTCAGTCTAATTCCCAAAGGCATCGCCTCTGGTATTCCCAAATGTCCTCTTCATGTCCATTTCCTGTATGCATCCTATCAAAAAAAAGGGCAAAAATTTTATCTTAAATTTCACATCCAAATGGACTTGCTATTGTTTTGTCAAGTTTAATATACTGTATACTGTTGTCTGTATCTTTCAGATCATCACTTTAACAAAAAAAAGACATTTCAAGTGAATAAAAAAATGGAGTTTTCAAATGATCAATCATTCATTCATTCATTCATTCATTCATTCATTCATTCATTCATTCATTCATTCATTCATTCATTCATTCATTCATTCATTTTCTTGAAGACAATCAATAATCAGTAAATACCTTGTCTTCAGCTGTTTGTCCTAATCTGGGTCACTGGTTTATGCTGGAGCCTAATCCATCTGACACTGGCCTGGAGGCAGGGTACACCCTCGATAAATCACCAGTTTATGAAGCTAAAACGTCATCTAAAACCTATGTCACCAATGTGAAAAAGTAATTGTGTCCTAAACCTAAAATTCAATCAGGCTAAGATGTCCAGGTCCTGAAGTAGCAAAGCAGCCCCAGACCATCACAATCCCGCTACCATGTTTATGTGCTGCCATGTTATTTTTATTAAAAGTTGATTAGTTTTAAGTGGACACACACCTACCAGAAAGTCTTGGAGCTCATTACAATGTTTTTCAGTAAATCCTACATGTGTGTTTGTTGTTATTTGCTCAACAGTGGGTTTTCTTCCTTGGAGCTTTCCCATTTTGCCCATCTTCTTTTTTTTATTGTGGAATCAGGTACGCTGACCTTAGCTGCGGCAAGTGAGGCCTGCACTTCTTTGGATGTCGTCCTGGGTTCTTTAATGACATCTACAATGAGTCGTCAGTGTGTTTTTAGGTTGATTTTCATTGCCAATTACTCAAATGAAAGTTCACTACTGTTTTACATTTTTGTTTCTTATAGAAACGAAAATGTAAAACAGTAGTGACCACGGACTCCCAAAGCCTCAGAAATTAGTTTATAACCAATTCCATTTCTCATTTGTTCTTCAGGTTGTGGCTTGATGCGTTGCTTTTAAATGCTCCAAGACTGAATGTCAGTGAATGAATGACAGAAGTTCAATTTTTTTTAATCAAATTTCTTTTTTTTTTGTATTTTCACTTTTTAAAGAAAGACTTTGTAAATGAATAGTTGCATGGTACTGAGGTGGCTGTAGTTGTCACTTCTCTCGATCAAATATAAAGGACAAGGAAGCTAAAGTTATGCGAAACTGATGTTTTCAGATCCAGGTTCTGGTGCCAGTCCATCACAGTAAAAACTGTAAACTGCAAAGACAAAAATAATCCCATGTGGTTTTCATTAAAAACTCAAACCTTACAGTTTGACTAGCAATCAGATGTGGAAGAGACAGTTGCAACTGTCTTGTCTACAAGAAAATAGAAGAATGGATGGATGGATGGATGGATGGATGGATGGATGGATGGATGGATGGATGGATGGATGAGGGATGGATATACACAACACATGGAGTAAATGTATGTACCAGTATACCAATACGCCAAACCTTACTTTGTTGTGATTAATGAATAAAAGTAAGTCACAATTCTTATTTTTCTTTTTTTGCCAGAACTATATAAAGTATCCTCCATGGTCATGATGGGAAAATGTGTCGTGGAAATTTCTGTAATGAAGGCAATCACAAGGTCTTTGAAGATTTAATTTTACTTTGCTGCAGCAGAAAGTGGGTGAGAGTTGCAAATCAACCTGCAGCTGGGTTGTCTGTCTCACTGAATCGTAATTCAGTGAGTGATCATTTTTATACAGGGGAGAGATATGCAAAACAAAGCAGTCCCTATGAAAGAAACAAGGCTTTTTCAGATACAGTACATACGACAAGAAAGGCACATGAGGAAGTTTCCCATGGGCTCTGGCCTTGGAGACTAACAAGTAAGATAAAAACATGAATGAAGTGGGCAGTTTTAAGGAATGAGACACAAACGTGAAAGACAGTATTCTTCTGTGGAGACAGTAATTGAATTTTTTTCATCACAAAGGATAGTGGCTTGGTGTGTAATTCGCAGTTACTTTAGAAAGGTGCTTTCATTGTATTTCCTATCGACTTACTAAATCTAGCACAAACAGAAGGATGTTATTTATTACACATGACTTAAACAAAAAGAAAGCTGATCCCTGAAACTCTCATGGCCTCTTTATTTGGTAGCCACAAAAGAAGACTAACAGAAAACCATGGCAACAGCAGTATGTGGATAAGACTCATAACTGATATTTTTAGAACATTATAAAATCCTTAAACAAATAGCCCAAACTGGAATTAAATTAAGTCCATGAACACATGAATCATTTTTTGCAGGTCAGTGATTGACTTCTTTGTCTTGCACAGACATTGAAAGCTGCGGAAATGTGGAAAAAGTGTCAAACAAAAACCACAGCTGGTAAACTCTTTTCCTCTGAAGACCACCACTGTCCAGTTATGTTTCAGCGGTGGACGTTGTCTCTTCTGGAGATTTTCACAGGAATGTTTTGGTATCGCCGCCTCCTCCTTCCTATGTGGCTCGGACCTGCGCTCAGACAATGTTCTTGGCAGGCACAGACGGCAGACGCCGAGGTGTTTTCCAGCAGCAAAGGTCACAGAGATCAGTGAGCATAACTATCCCACCATTCTTTGAACTGTTTCCAACAGACAGTGACAGTTCACACGAGATCGAAGACCATTACATTGTAGTGATTTATGTTACCCCACAGACAGCTTGAGAAACTGAAAGGTACATTAGGTACCTTGTATGTCAGTCTACATTAAGTTTCCAGTTGGTGTTCAAGTTACTGCTCACACTCGGTGGACGCCTCCTTTGATAAAACTACTGCGATTCAACGGGAACAACCACATTTTTGTACCATAATAATATAGTTTGATGTTATAGGAACTTGTGTCCTCTGTGATCTCGATTATTTCACATTTGTGTTAACATTTAAACAGTTTTCCTTTTGCAGTAGCTCCCAGGTGAGCTTTACTCGTTCATCGCCTACCTTTAATTATTTACCAGGCTAGAGCTTCTGGGTTTATGTACTTTGCTAATCCTCAATCTGGGCAGAGAAAATATATCATGTCTATCTGGATCGAGCATGTCACGGCAGCACGGTGTCTGTGTCAACAGTTCCGTATTGTGTATCATTTCCCTGCACCTCTGCTTCTTTGTCAATTTGTTTTGATGATATGATGTCCCCTGCCAGGCCTCATGTTTTTGTACCATGTTTGTTTGGGGAACCAGTCCAGTTCAAACTTGGCACGTAGCACACAGAGGCTTTTTATTTATTTATATACTTACTTACGTACTTACTTACTCATAATTTTATTGAAGAGGTGGCTACAGATAAAAATCTTTGGGAGAATCAGAAATTTTTTTTTGGCTGAAAACAGAAATTATGTGTTGTATCAAAGAGCAGGGATTTTAAAGTCTAAACAAATGAACCAAAATCAATTAATGAATACCACCACAAAACTTTCTGACACACAAATCCCTGTCAATTACAGGTAAGAGTTACTTGATTTGAAACTGTTTCTTATATTTGGAATTATGTGTTCATCATCAGAATTTTAGGAGTATTAAATAATAATCTGATTTTCAATGATGATTGATTTGGTTTTATTAACGTTAAAACACTACATTTAAATGACTTACCAATCTGTTGCCACTAAGTGACTCAAAAACACTTTCGGAATACAGTACATCATTTTAATGATCATGTTTTTGAATTGCTTACCATGAATCATCAATCATATTTTTTCTGATATTGCAAAAGTCACCAAAAAAAACTCAAATCAAAATCAATGATTTGAATCCGATGAGAATCTATCTGTAAAACACGTTGACAGCTTCTCAATCCATCTCGCTGATAAACAAACAGATAAACAAAGGTGTGTCGTCACGTGACAACAACTTTCCTCTGCGTCTCGCGCCAGACCCCCCCCCCCTCGTCACTCCTCTTTTTGCCCACTGCAAAAAATATCCACCTCAATGACCCATCGTCTAATCACCAACTGGTTTGTGGAGCTGAGTGAATGCGCCAGAAAAAGCGGAGACCAAATTGTTTCATGTAAATTATTTCTCCAGAAAAATTCCGCCCTACTTTGGGTTCACCGTGACCCGGGTTTCCCGGTGGAGACGTTTGATTTTTTACAGTGTACACGCTCCGGTCTCTGCCCTCCCCGCATCATCCGTCTCCCCGCGCCGACCCGCCGCTCCTCTCTGGACCAGTCCCCGTCTGACTCCCTCCGCACTGAACACACCAACCATGGCCGGTCGGGACGCGCGTTCTCTGCTGCTCGGACTGCTTCTCGTCTGGGGAGGTGAGTGAAACATTTCGGCTCGATGCGGGTCTGCGCTGCTGGGGGGGTGGGGTGGTGGGGTGGGGGGGCTTGGTGTTTCTGACTGTTTGGAGATGGAGAAGCATCACAGAGGCGCGTCAGTAGGTCGTCAGGAAAGTGTTCTAAACTAACTCTGCTCTCTAGTTTCACTAAATACTAAGTTATATCTTCCACTATTTGATACTTCTGGAAACTAAACATGTCCAAGTTGAACTGTTTTTCCTGTTTAAGATCTTTTTTACCTTTTTTATTTTTGATTTTTAGTACATAACTACAAAGAATACTTCACCATTCATGCTTTCCATTGGTTTCCAGATGAGTTCATGCTCGTCCTCAGCTGACTGATCTGTTCTAGTTATTGGGATAAAGCAGAAGATAAGACACCAAAGTTTCTCTATATATTTTAGCACAACACAAGGATAACAACTGAATTGTGTTTTTGGAGAACTTTTAGTTGTTTGTAGGTAGAATGAGGCATTAATATTGAGCAATGTGATCTGGGAAATGTATAATTATATAATAAATGTAGTTCCATGTATTTTCTTACAAAAGAAGTCTGGTTATGGTCAAGGAGCTCTCTGTTTGCTTTATGCCTATTCGGTGACTGGTTCAACGTCAACCCCCCTCCCCCCACACACACACAGTCTGTGACAGTGAGATATGGGCTTTACTGGCGCTGTTCAGGGTTAGCAGATTTTGTGTAAACCCCCCCAAAACTACTGCAGTTTGTCATCCCGTCTGCTGCTCTGACGTCTTTACATCAAGCTGCGTGATGTAAAAAAGAGTTGGATGGTAACTTGTGAAATGTACAGTGAGGTGTCGACGAATGTGTATTTTTAGAAAAGCATGTGAGTGTAGATTTATGTAATGTGATGTGGACGAGGAGGCAACGCTCTGGGGCATTCACATCACAGCTCTTTGGTGTGTGCTGGTTGTGCCTTCACTGGTTTCTTTAAAGACAAAAGGTTAATGTGGTCTTTCCACCTCCACCCCTTCCTCTTTTTGAGCTGGACTTCCTCTCTCACTCACACTCCATCTTTACCTTTTTGTGCACTCACCCGTAGGAACCTTTCCGTCTCTTGTGCTGAACTCTTATTTTAACTTCAACCTGACCGTCGCCTGTTACCTCTCCCAACTCCGTCTGCTCTTATCAAGTTTACTTCCTGTGCCTCTCTGGCTTTCTTCTTGTTTGTCCTGGTGTTCTTCACCTTCAATCCATGTCTACCCCTACTCTTACATTTATCACTGAAGTAAAGCTGGGAGAGAATGATGTTTACCAAATCAGTGAGCTTAAACAGGCCATGGTCCATTGGTTTACATTGAGACATTAGAAATTTCTGTAGAGCAGGTCCCATTGTTTTGGAGTCCTTATCACTATGTAACATCAAAAAGCAAAAAAGTAGCAGTAATTTCTCACATCAAACTTAGTTTAGTTGACCAGTAGCTCAAAACCTAAATACACTGGTAAACTTTAATCTCAGTCAGGAGAGACAAGTACATGAAGTAAAGATATGTTATAAGTGTTAATTAGTCCATCAGAAAGTCGCTCTGCCCTGAGTAACAGCAAGATTAATTTCACATGGGGTGGAGGTGCTGGTGGCGGTGACCGATTACTCTGCTGAGACTGGTGAAGCTGATGAAAAGATGAAGTGGTTGGATGTGTGCAGTGATGGACAGTAGAGGGTGTGCATAATTACAGCATGAGTAGACCAATTGACCAATTTAGCTGCTGGAATCTCTTTTTTTGCTTCATTTAGGACAAAGAAAAGCACAGGATGTCACCTTTGAGGAGACATATGAAGGAAACATTTAAATTATCTGCATGATCAATAGTTTATACAGAGATTGATCAGTTAATTGATTCATGGACAAATCCAGTGTTTTTTCTGTAATTCTTTGTATGAAAATTCGGCCGAGGGGTCTTAGTTTCAGATCTAATGGTAAAAGTGGTTTCAACGCCAGCGTTTTTCATGTTAATCTGACTTGTTCATGATTATAGGTTCACACAGTGAAACTTATGTTTCTGTTGTTATGGTAGATTTGAATGTTCAGCATCCCAATTAATCTAATAGTGGTTAGATCAAGACAAATTTTGTGTAAGATTATTGATTCGCTATTAGGAATTGTTTGTTACTGTAAGTGTGTGGCCAGATTTTGTCTGTATAAATCTTTAAAGCTCATTAGCTCAAGCATTAATGATGTTGGTTAACTTGCCCTCAAGCTTACTGGATCTGTGAAGACACTCTGTTTGATTATGATGACATGAATGTGCAGTTGTTTAGCACAAGTTAGTCAGATTGTGTAGTGCATATCCGTGACCAGCCCTCAATGACATCAGAGGGCTTGTGTGTGTGACTGTGGTTGAGGTGACCCTCCATAAGGATGCTATTCACTTCATCTGACATCTGCTAATCAAGTGGGGTCAAAGAGCAGCAACACTAGACCTTGGTCATTTAAGGGTCATCAGTTTTTGCTGAGGATGAGGCACCACGTCTCCAGCTTCATGTGCTCGAAACAAGTGCAACTCTTTAGAAGTTGTGTTACAATCACAGACAATAAACACCCTTGTTTCTGTGGCCTGCAGCATCATAACTTGAGGCCCACTAACTTGGCCTGGTTTAAGATGATCAAAGATTGGCATTTCACCATGTCTGTCCATATCAGCTCAATATTTGTGAATGGGTTGGATAGTATTAGAAAAATATTTGAAAGTCTTCTCATTGCAAGTACGTTATAAACATGTTTTTTTTTGCATAAAAATTCCAAATTCTTTAAGGCTTGTTAAGTAACAACTGATGACAAAAACGACTGTGCTCCTAAAGGAGTTCTTTGCGTTGAGAAAGTTCATCACAGGAACATGTAGTCTTATCTCTGTCCTTGAGCTGTTCAAGCGCTCTGTTTATGTGTTCCCATGCAACAGACTTCTCAGGACACCACACAGGAATGGAGCAGTCCATTTCTGTTTCTGAACTCAGCTGGGACAGTGCAACCCTAAACCATCAATCTGAAGATGTCTCAAATTGTTTTGGCAAAATTATGTCTGGCAGGAGTAATGAAACATAATCCAGAGCCCCAGTGGAAACGGCTGAAGAAAGCATAAAAGGCTAGAGGATATTATTCTTGTGCCAGTCTGAAAAGAAGATGAAAGCGTTTGCCTGTATCTTTTTCTTAAACATTGACACAGAATAGTAATTAGAATTACCAGGATATTTTAACGTATTTTTGATCATCTCTGACCTGAGAGTCTTTCTTTATTGCTTGTTGATAAGGATATTAATTGTGTCCATTTGTGGTAAATGCTTTGGGTTTATGTCCCACATAGTCCACATGCTGCTGGTTAACCGTTTCCCTCTACAAAACATTGCCAGAGGTGTTTCATTAAGAGCTCTTGGTTTTAAAAGAAATCTACTCTTTCCCAGCTAAACCATACGATCTGAAGCTTTGTGCTTGAGAGTGTGAATATTAGAAGCAAACAGTTTCTTACTGTTTCATCTTCCCATTGATGCGGATCCATCCATTATCGCCATTACCTGGGTCAATAAAGCAAACCAGCAGTAGGGAAGGAGTGGAGCTTTTCCTTTAGAAACTCCCTGGGCGTTGTGCTCCTGTCATCAGGCCAATTCTGCACACATTCATTGAGTGCTAGTAAACGATTGTTTGTTCTGTGCAGCTCAAGCAAAGAAACAATCTGCAGCTGAGTCGTTTTGGAAGATAATTTTGGTTGAAAGGGAGTGGTTTAACACTTATTTTCGATGTGAAAGGAAGGAAGAAAGTAGTTTTCCCCCTTTGTTTAGTTTTTGCCAGGCAGAACAACAATCATCCGTGATTTCATCCATATTTTATCACAAAGAAAAAACATTTTGGTGTGTTCACATGAACTTGGAATTGTTGTACAAGAAATCTTACTTTACTCGCTTGTCTATTCTTATTCAGTGCCTCTTATAACATTATTGCAAACACTTACTTCCAACAGAAAGCCTGAATACATTAGCTTTGTCTGCAAATTCGTAATGGATTATGTCATCATTAAGTTCAATAAACACGGGACAGATACATTTCTCTGTGTTTTGCTGAGGGCCAAATAAAATCATGTGTTTATGCCCATTCTACCCAGTGTGATCTCTATGAATCTGAGGATGACAGGATGGGAAATCTTGTTCAAAATCTGAAATGACATCAGTTGTGTCAAATTGTCTTCTGTACAGAAGGTGTAATGTTTTCTTAACCAATGACTACAAACTGTGGAACATCTCTTCTGGCTTCACGCTGGAAAGCATTCCATTTTTGGTCTCATTCCTCAAAGTGGACACAGAGAAATCTTTTGATACGACACCGTTGCATGATCTTAGATGATTCATAGATCATTTTTAGCAGGAACATCACATTCGGAACCAGTTCTCCGCTGTATGCTAGCGCTAAATGCTGAGATAATGAAGTTGGAAGTCCCTGATCAAATCAAATGGACGTACAGTATGTACACCTGGTGTCCTCACAGTCCTGTCTGCGCACTCCCTGGAAGCCTCAAAGACAGACACATGCGCATTACCACGACTCCATGACCTGTTATTTCATACTGTATCACCCTACTGCAATACACAAGTCAAAGAATTAGGTTAAACAGTTCATTATTAACAGGAAAGACAGTGATGTGACAGGCAGGCAGACAAGCAGGTTTTTTCTAGGTACAAGGAAAAGTATCAGCTTCAAGTTTTATAACAAAATTATTGAATTTACAGACCTAGTGAACACAGCTGTGCCACTGAAGGTGAGCTAACAATCTGGCGTTGTGTGTATCGGAGGCAATTTTCTATTGAATTATTATTTAATACTTAATTAACCTATGATTGTTTAATAATTCTGCAGTGCATCAATTATTTTGGGCCAGTGTAGGGTAAATTTGGTTGCTGTTAAAAGAGTAATAATAATAATAGTCATGACAGCTATATCAGGAATTAATCCACATTATATAATCAAATACAGTATTTTCCACACTATAAGGTGCACTGGATTATAAGGCACACTTTCTATGAATGACCAATTTGAAAACTTTTTTCATATATAAGGCATACTGGATTATAAGGTTTGTTGCTTTTTGAGAAAATTAAAGGCTTTTAGGTGCGGCTTATAGCGCGGAAAATACTGTACATGCATATACAGTAAGCCTAAGTGTGTGGGGGAGTGTAGATCCATGTGTGTGAGAGTGTATGAGTGGGTGTTCCGGCGTGCACTTGGGAGTGAATAGGAGTGGGGGGTTAGGAGTGGGAGGACAATTGTAGGTGGGGCAGGACGTCCCATTAGAGGGGGGGTTGCATTACGCGAGTCAAGTTGACTGTGAGGTTTACACACATGGAGCTGGCACTGGTCCACACCGTGTTCTGTATACCAGAATGTGTGTCTGTAGGAGAAGAGAGGAAGAGTGGGAGTAATAACAGAGCAGAGCGAAGGAGAGGAAAGGGGATCCCAGCGACTATGCACAATGGTTGTTGTGTTTTACATCAACGACTCAGTAAAAAAAATACCATCTTAGCATTAACGACAGTTACATCACTTATCTACTCTGCCCAAACTTGAAGCCTCTTATTTATTTGGAGGTGAGAGGATTCTGCTGTCCTTCTTGGCCTCTCGCTCAATGAAGGCAGATAGTTTGGGTGAAGGAATTTACAACAGTGCTCCCGGGGAAATAGAGACGGTTTGAAAGAGGAGTTAAAGAAGCCATTTTTGTAAAACTTGAGAAACTGTCTCTGAACACAGGAGGAGGATTAAGACACCATCTATCAGCCACCCACAATGCAGTATTGAACTCTGTCCTGAGAAACCACAACAACCATTTACACCTATCTGCAGCTCACCATGACGGCTTGCATGAGGGCGGGGGTGGGGGTAGGGTAGGGGACTATGACTCCCTATGAATGGTGGGGACTCCTAACGAGACTTATTGCCCTGTTGGTTTCTATGGTTTGTTTGTTTTATCTGCTCCAACAGGAGTATTTTATCTGAACTCTCAGACTTACTTTATTTCGAGCCTTGGACCAAAGGTCCTGTCACTGGTGGTGAAGGGAGGAGAAACTGGGTCTTAAGTATTGCTGGGTTGGTTGATAATGAGGTTTACTTGTGCAGCAGAGAGGAGGTAGAGTGAAGGTTCTTATGGTGGATGGACAGGGAGATGCAGAAGCCCACAAATCACACAGACAGGAAGAAATAAATGGGACACAGGAAGGATGGGGAAGACATGTTTGTAACAGTCCCATGTTAAAGGACGCGGTCCAAGGCCTAATGATACGGTCCATGGCAGAGAATTATTAATGGGGTCACAACATGTTAATCATTTTATGTGTAGTTGAATTTTTTTTTTATTGAATTGAAGGTGGCTGAGGGGTAATTGTATTTCTTTTAAAACGATGATGATCAAGAAATAAGTTTGTGGCATCTATGGTTGCAAAATGCTTGGCAGGTTTGAAGTTTTCATAGGAAAACAAAGCGCATGCAGTTTCTTGATCTGATATATCACGTTCAATGCATGAGGCTGCCGATATTATTTGATTCCTTCCATTTGGAAATCTTTTAAAAGTCATGGAGATGTGTTATTATGAAGTCAGCTGGAGGAGAGAGAGCTGCTACTCTGCCCCGTTAAACTGTCCTGTTTCAGTCAGGGTCTGAGTCTGGAGCTGTTCCACTAGTCTAGTGCTACAGTAGGGATTATGACAAGGATGGAACTTTCATAGAGCCATTACATTATTTTCCTGTCGTAAGATGAAGATGAAAGAAGATGAAAGAAGATGAACGAATTAAAAAATAAACACCAGTACTTTATTCTTGTCGTTTTTACAGCACGCTTCAAAGCAATGATGTATTGTAATTGTCAGTGTTTGTTCGTTTGTCCGTTTGTTCATCCATTCATTCGTATGTCCACCAAATATCTTCGCAACCATTGCAGATAGAAAGATGAAATAAAAAGCACATTACTCGGGCGGCAAAGGGGATGAAAATGAGATGGTGACCTTGACCTTGAGAAAACTAGGTCAAGGTCAAATTTAAACTTTTGTACCTTCAGGAATCGGATAAGATAGAAAGACGAGGGAGAAGGCCAGTGTGAGGAGGACCATAGATCAAAGCTAGTGCTTTGATCTACCTAAGCACTAGCTTTGTTATAGGGTCTTACTCACACTGGCCTTCTCCATATGCTCTAGTCTATGCACTAGTCAGGTACTACTTTCAGGGTGCCCTGAACTACCCTGAAAGTAGGTCAGGGTAAGTCGCGGGATGTTGCCGTCTCTGACTTCTTTAATTCTAGTTTTTAGTTTAGCTTTAGTTTTGCTTTAGTTTAGCTTTAGTTGAGTTTTTCCATTAAATTGTACACATTATGCCTTTTAAATTACAATGTCACAATGACTTCCTATAGTTTAAGAAACAAGGATGTAGAGATATTCAACATAAAAATATAAAAGTGAGATACGAGTTTTTTGATATTTTCAGTCCATGTACTGTACAAACATTTGAGAGCTGTCATTTGTGCCTTGGAAGTGAATCTGGCTGAAATGGTTGTTATTGGTCTCAAGTCGGTCGTGTCAGCTGTTCATTCTTGTCAACCTCTTGGTCTCTGATGTCAAAATGTTTCACTTGGTTGTTAAGCCTTTGGAAATAGTGATCATTCTTGAGCATTTTCAAGTACAGAGTTTTACCAAAGTGTTGATAGCAATATCTTTCACACTGTCAGAAGGATGTGGTGTGTGTAAATTCTGGGCCACCCACACTAGCAAAATTAATCAAGGTGAGATTTATTAAATTTACCAACAATGCAAAGATCTCAGGTTAATAACATGCAATTGAAATTTAATTTAAACGAATTGAAGCAGATAATCATTGGTTATGATCATCTCATCTACAAGAAAATGGGTGGATGGATGGATTAAAAATATTAAGGTCACCACCAATATGACTGATACTGATTCTAAAGGCCGACCTTCTGTTTTTAGTGTTTCTGCAGGATACCACAAAGCTGATGTTGGCTGCTGCATCTCTTTTGTGAAGCTTTTGCAGCTTAGCTAGAAAAGCCTGTGATGTTTGTGCCCTGTCAGCATCAGTCATGTTTTGTATTCCTCTGTGTGTTTAGTCACATAATAGCGATTCAAGTTGCAGCATTCACTCTCCACACCCCAAACACACAGCTTTAACTCTAACTTCAGTATGTAAATACCTAGAAGTCCAGTTTTTGTTAAACACTCTTCACTCTGCTTCAGTATTTCTGTTTTTGGCACGAGCAACCATTTTAAAGGCTTAACCGTGACACCTTACATGAATTGGTAAATTGAAGAAGGTACAATAGGCAAATCAGGGACAGCCAAAAGACCAGATGTGCTTCCCAGGATATATTTATATTTATATTTATATTTATATTTATATTTATATTTATATTTATATTTATATTTATATTTATATTTATATTTATATTATATTTATATTTATATTTATATTTATAGGGGTGGTTGTGGCTCAGTGGTCGTTTACCAGTCATAATAATAATCAAAGCATCAACCATCAGATGGTTGATGCTTTGATCACCCAGTCCTGTAGTCCACATGAAAAAGTATCCTTGAGCTAGATACTGAACCCCAAATTGTTCCCAGTGGCTGTTCCACTAGTGTGTGAACGATGGTGTGAATGGTTACGGCTCCTAAAGGACAGGTGGTACCTTTCACCACCACTCCATCAATGATTGTGTGAAAGGATGAATGCGGTTAAAGCACGTTGAGTTGTCAGTCACACTAGAAAAGCACTATATAAAAAAATGTACATATACAATTTAAAATTACATCAACTTCAAATAATTTGAAACTTCATCTACAGGAAGCTATCTGAGATAGATTTCTGTTTTCTATTTCTGTATTTTACATTATTATTTTTTTGACATACAGTATAGGGGTTTACAATTAGTGAAGGCTTTTCTAAATTTTTTGTGTTGTTAAAGTGATGTTCACCACATTTGCTTCAATTTCTTTTAAGTGTTGAGATGTCAGTGCTTCCCGACCCACAAAGAGACAAGCAGCAGTGGTGTAAGCCTGAAAGCACAGGCTTTGAATGTTACGGTTCTAACTGGTCCTTGGATCTGAAGTCGTCCGTTGGGAGGAGACCCGATGCATGTCAGGACCCCTGTCCACTCTCTGTTAGTCCAACACCCTGCTTAATAATGGATGTTGTTTTCCTGAGATGATGTTCTGTACTGATCTATTGCACATTAAGATCCTTTTAACCTAATGCAGCCTATCAGCTCTCAGCCATGTTGTGCCTCTGACTCCACAGAGCCCACTGATGCGTTTGATCGGGTTCCAGTCTTTAGTGGCTGCAGGTTACTATTGGTAGTTAACCTTCATGGTTAGCTTTTCTATTCGTCTATGAGACTATTATGATCTACATTCATTGTTTATTCCTTGACAATGAAATGCATAATTAGATGTGTAATGTTTGTGTAATAAAAATTAGGCAAACATCATTGTGCTTCACCCAGAACTTCAGATCACTGCGTGTAAGATATGTTAACTCTTTAATTGTCTGGTGATTACCAGTTTGTGAGCAAGAGGTGAATTCACATGAACATTAATAGTGTGTTTTGTATATGCTTTTTGAATTTACTTTTTACCCTTGGAGCCTCTCTATAGGGATTTTAAGGTGTGTAGCTTGAATCCAAACTGATCAAATAAGATTTTAATGTCCATTAAATATACTATACATATTCAGTTAAATAAAGTATAGATATTGTAGTTAAACATAACACAATGAGGTATAATTTATTGTTTCAGTCAATATGTCACCGTTTATAGAGGAGTCACAGATTGTGACAGTTTTAAAGCACTGATTTTGTTACCTGAAATTAAACAGAAACTTTTTCTTCATTTACTTCACTTTCTATTAACTGAAATAGAAAGTCATGTCTCATGTTTGATAAAACCAGGTTGATTTTTACTTACAACATTTATTATATGTATACATACCTGTAGACAGAACGTCATTGGTAGGAGAGAGGAAACTCAATCAAATCCTGGAACCGAAATATGAGGACAGACATGATACAACCGGCTTAGTTTTTTTTGACACAGACATCTATAACCTCAGCGCTTATAACCTCAGCCGAGTAACAAAAGCTACCATTTTTATTATGACATTATCAGTGGGAACAAAAAAGTTTGGCTATGTCCATCCATCAGCTTGTATGTATGTGCAAAGTTTGTTAGAGTGTGTTGTGTGTTCTCATCTCTGCAAAACCGGTGGAGAGAATTTCATGAATTTCACACATGCCTCTCACCAGTGGTACACTAAGGGTTAGTGTTCGGGTTTGGGTAGTTTAGGTAGGTAGCATTTGTATCCTTGGAATTGAAACTTTCAAAACTTTCTTAATGTATTTCAATGTCAATGTTAGGAAGTTGCATGCGTTTGTCAGACGATGTCGTCGTGAAGTAATATTTAGTTATTGAATGTTCAAGTCTGTTCAGGCTTGTGTTGGGACAACTGATGGCAGTAGATCGGTCATCCACTGACATAACAGCCAGTTTTTGATCCCCACCCATGCAGTCCACTTTATTGGTGGGATTATTTTAGCACTATTTGCTAATCATTAAATAGTTTATGCATTCTGTAGATCCAAATGTATTTCTTGCTCTAAATTGTAATCTCAAAATACACAAAGAAACTGTAAAAGAAAATTCAGGAGGGAGCTGCTGCTTCGTACCTTTCAATGAATCAGTCAGCAAAAAGCTTTCAGTGAGTGTATTTCTGTTAGTGCATCTATAGTCTATCTTTAATACATAACATAACCAAACCAGCAATGCACATTTCATGCAAATGAAGCTATGTCATGTGACCCGTCTCTCACTCCGTTCTTGGTTTTTCTACCATCACATTCAGCTGAATTGTAAAAAAAAAGTCCTTGTTGGCCTTTCCCATACTTTGAAGCAACTTGTGTTATTTTACTTGTCCCCCCTGACAGAGAGCCTGATATAGAGACTATTTTGTGGTTGGGACGTGAGAAAGAGGATGGAGGGGGCGTTTGTACCACCATGGGAGCAGGCATGAGGAATGTCCCACAGAGATAGATCCACATACACACACACTGAAAAGAAAGTAGGCACTGAGTTAATAGATTGTGAGTAATATTACAGTTGTTTTTTAATCATGGGAGTCCTGGATTTGGACATGGGAGAATGACTGTATCCCACATGATGTCAGGAGTCATATAGTCACACATATTTTATGTGTATCTATGAGAGTGTGATGTGTGTTGGTATATAAAAATAGCTGAGTGTGAGTTTAAAGGGTAGATGGTCTTGCGTTGTTGCCAAGTATGTAATCAAAGGGAACTGAGTGAACTCTGTTTGGACTGGAATTGCTGAGGCAAAACCAAAGAGTAGCCTCGGATCAGGAATCCCGTGTCACTCCTGGCAGCTGAAGGCCTGGGACTGGATCTTCGGGGAATGTGGTGTACGCATTCTTGGAAATGTACTCCAAAAATCCAAGAGTCTTCACCATCTTTTGATCTTTATTAGAAAGTACAGTGTCATCCAGAAACGCTTTATTTAAAGCGAGACGTCCACAGGCTGGTGACCTGGACTCCTTTAACATCCGTTAAAGCTTAAACTTACAGTATGTAATGTAAATGAACTACTATACCATCCATAATGAGTCACGTAGAGCTCTTCAGAAACCTGTTGGTAATGTCACAATGGTGTCATCCGCATTTTATCAAATACTTTTACTCTACATTGAATAAGCTTGTCAAATATTTTTTCTTCTTTTGGCACCTCTTCTGATGACAGGAATATCAGAAGATATTTGTGCCTTTGAACAAATTCATTGACTGGAATTATTTGTCTTTGGCTGCACTTCGTCTCTAGTTGGTGTGAAGATCACAAGTGTTTCCTCACCAGTATCGTACCTCTCACCAATGACCTTACAAGACTCCCAGGCTTGTATTGCCGTGCTGTTGTGAGTCAACACAACTCTTTGGTAGTTTGACTGGAGTCAGAGGGCAGAGGAATGAGCCAGGTCTATCCGGTGCTGATCTCTACAACAGGTGGTGTGATGAAATGGAATCTAGTGTCAGATTACCAGGAGAAATCAGAGAACCATGTGACTGCTCCCACTTCTCCCATGTTGTGTGGTCCACTCTGATCTTCTCTACTGTAGTTCCATTATTCCAATCCTTCTACCTTGCATTTTGGAAATGATCGTTTCTGATGGCTTATTAAGAGCATGCAGCATTTGGTTTCAGCAATTGGGTTGAGTGCGAGTCTTTGTGTTTGCCTGGATGTGTTTAAAAAGTGTTTGACAGGTCGCTGTGAGAGGTTGACCTCATTTTATCCCAGGCATCATGGGAATGTACAGTTTAGTTGCTGCAGCTGTCACTATCCATCGCAATGTGTCTACATTCAGCAATAAAAAGGTTCTTTTAAAGACAACATAAAGGCTCTACAAAAAGAACAAATATTTTTGTTAGACAATTTATTATCAATTACACTTTAAAGTATTTTATTTGAGCTTTTGTTTCATTGTCCAAGAAGCATCTAATTCTCAAAGGAGGTGTCCCACTGAGGGTTTTTGACATGAACGCACATCACTGTAATGTTCTCAGTTTGGTCATGACTCAGTGCCCTCGGTGTACGACACACTGCATCTCTTGAAGATCATGTTGAAAGATAAAGTGTGTGACTGTCAGAAATTCTTCTGGCATCCAAACCTAAGTCTCCTATTGGGCATTGGATTTATTTTTGAATCCCCTCTAAAACCCATAGATTTAGCATTTAGACCGGCGTCCAAGCCTTCTGTAGTTCGTCCAGAGGGTTTTTTCTGGCTGCTATTTTTGTTTGTTCTTTTCCACTCCTTCTTGGTTTATTACCAAATGTAAATCTTACTAATGTTTAGCAACTACTAAAAGAAAACAGAACATAAAGAGACACACATATTTGAAGAAAGTGTGCAGCACACTTGGATCAATGAGACAGTTTTAGATCCCAAATTAGCATCTTTTTTTAATGGGGGCTCAAAGAAGCTGTGAATCCTCCGGAGAATTACTTATAGGAGCTGGATCTTAATGTTTGTGCATATTATCTGTGTTTATTAATCACTTCTTTAATAGGCATTGTATATTCACTGTAACCTGTGCTGCACATGGAGAACTGTATCTGCTGTGCAAGGTGCTGTGGAAGGGGGGGATTCATGGGCCAGTGAATGCCCCTTTCATTTTGAATACCTGATTAAATTCATGAGCCCTTTGTGATTGTGTTAAAGATAACGCCATGCCTCACAGGACTGGTGATTGATGAATGCCTGATGTGGCCTTTGGATTACACCGGTCTCATTACATTTATGTGCACCATTTCCTTTTTGCAAAGTTAATTTGTCTGTGCCTGACTATACCTCACATTCTGTATATCTCTGTAGAATCCCAGTCTTTCACAACAAGATTGAAACTTCCCCTTTGAAATTGCTTTAGAATTTGAAAAGAAAATACTTTTTTTTTTTATATTTAAGACAATATCACAAAGTCATTCAGGATCAGTATAGCTAAAGAGGCACACTGACGGTTTTCCAGGAGCTACCATGAGGCTTTGTCAAGCTCCAAATTTACTTTTAAATCATGCACCTTGGTAGAATCATTTATGGATTTTCTTTGTCTAGCAAGTGATCCACTAGTTTGGAACAAGGCTTTCCAAAGATCAGATACCCCTGATAACAAGATCTTAGAAACTGGATGAATGTACCACCCTTCACCTTAAAACTGATGTTACAAATGTGGGCCATCTGAAATGGCAGAGTTGCAACTTTACATCAAGCTGAAGTTCTTTTGTTGTATTTGCATTAAATTCATTAACTACCATTGCATTAGTACTTCTTCATAAATACGTCATATACCGATCTCATGTATTATTATAATGTGATTTTGGCATGTTCAGTTCAGGCGCTACTAGAAGCAGAAACTGAAAAATGGAGTTTCAGGAGCAATGAAAAATATGGGTCTGAAGAAAGATGCAAACATGAGTTGATTGTGATGGATTTTATTTGATCATGAAAACAATGCAATAATAAGACTAGAACGCTAAGCTAACAACAAGTAGGTGCATCAATAACAATAAGGCTGTGGATAAAAGGTACAAAAATGTGCACTTTGTAGATGATGCATAGTTCTTACCTCAGTTTCAGATTACCTTCACTCTGATTTTTTTTTCTCATCAGAATTGTCAAACCACGTTGAGGCCCACACCCCATCTGGGCCCAGTACCATCTAACACAATTAGTTCCATCTAACTCAATTTATGGCATTGACAGGTGGCCTATCAGCTCCAGTTACACCTGAGCCAGGTTTACTGAATAACTTCAGGTTGTTGAGGGGAAAGCAGAGGAAGGAAGAGAAATGGACATATATAAAACCAAACAGAGCAGCTAGTTTACAGTTGTTGTTTTTTTTAATTAAATGTCAATTCTGAACGAGGAAAATGTGTTTGATAATGCAGACATGCTGATATAAGATTTAGACTAGCAGATCTAGGCAAACTTGACTATTTTCTATAATGTGACATTCATTAAGGATACTTTTTCTTTTGGTAACAGTCCACATGGTGTAAAGTAAAACAGGAACATTAGATTGGGGTTCCTCCTTCCATGGTCTCGCTCATTGATGGTGGTTTTAACCGCAGACGGGGGTCAGCTGACTGGTCTGGAGCCTCACATGCAGCAAGATGCTATGTACTGTGTGTTGACACTTCTATGAGAACTATGAACGTTTTCATCAGTTTGTGTAACAGTAGCTGTCTTTGTGGAATGGGAAAATACTAACCAGTCTCAACTCCCTAGAAGCACCATGAAGCCTTGTGTTGGATTGGGGTCAGGGCTGATGCCTGTGGCTGTCAATGGTTCTCTAGTTGGACAGCTTTAGACAACTAGTAAGAACCAACGTATGTGGATAAGACCTGCTATGGATGATCAGTGTGGAAATCTTTGTCAATTTTTCACCAAATCAAATTTTCATTTTCAAAATAATGTGAAAACGTTTGTTAGAGAAGGACCTGATAATTGTCTTGAAGACTACCCAAAGAAAATTATTCATATTTGCAAACATATGAATCATTCTGAAGGTATAACCTGTTAAACTCAGTCAGAATGCCCATCAGCACCAGTTTTCTTGAAGTAGTTCTACATGTACATACCTTTGGCATGAATCAGATTGCTGCTTGGAGGAACGATGTCACTGTTAAAGTAAAAGCATTCTCGAGGGATTGAAATTAGCTTTAGAGGAATCGAGTAGCACCATAGTTGGTTGGCACTGTGACCCTCTCTCTGTGTTTCTCTACTTTCCATACTGTGTTTCTCTGCAAGACAACTCCAAATGCTCCATTGACGGATTAATGTGATCAATGCCAAAGGCCACAACATCTCATAGAGGACTAACTCCTTTCTTCTCTTACCTACCACCCTAATTTCTGCTTGTCTTTTTTCCTACCCTCCTTCATTCTGTTTTGGTAACTCTATACCCTATTTGCTGGCCTCTGACCCATTACAACCATACAGAAAGCAGCCTGGGAGAAGCACTGTTTTCCCATGCTCCCGTTTTTTTCATTCTGTCCTGGACGTGTGCTGCTATTTTTGGTGCTGGTCAGGTCAGTGCACTCCGATTCTGCTGTATCCTGTAAGCAAATAAGTTGATAGGCCAATTGTTATTCTTAGACTTGACAGCACTGGAAACTTTCCATGAGTTATCATTTTATGTTTGAGGAGACATACACTCTGATATATATATATATATATATATATATATATATATATATATATATATATATATATATATATATATATATATATATATATATATATATATATATATTCTATATATATACACACATACACACATACATACATACATACATACATACATACATACATACATACATACATACATACAGTGTTTCAATACAAATGGCCAGAAAGTTAATTTAACATTGAAATATAATTAAAAATAATATCGCCCATTGTAATCATTATTGTTGTTATATATATTATTATTGTTATTATAACCCGATTTTGAACATTTTTTCGCTCGCACGCTCGCTCGCACACACACACAAACACACACACATTTTTAATTTAACATTAATCCTTATCCTTTCATGTCTGGGTTCAGCAGAGCCTCAGTTTTTTCTTTAGAGGACACGTCAGAAGTAAATTAAACATGAAATAGAGTCTAAGCAGGGAAATCCCTGGTATGTAAATATTAATACGGCACCCAAAAGTCTATTCTGAATTGAAGAAACAGATTGTACAGAGACTCTGTAAGGCAAACAAAAGTGCATTCAGTGATGTGGAGGAATTAATTCTGGATTAGATAATCCCTCTTTCTTTACTTTCCTCTTACTACAGGGAGAAGCTGAGCTCTTCAGTTCAGCCAGTCGGATATATTGAATGACCGCACTGTGTGTGTGTGTGTGTGTGTGTGTGTGTGTGTGTGTGTGTGTGTGTGTGTGTGTGTGTGTGTGTGTGTGTGTTGTGTGTTCGTGTCTGCTGGGGTTTTGTGGTCAGCAGTCATCACGTTGGTGCTGATAATTTAATTTAATCTAGTTTTAACCAAACTTTGTGATGTGCTCTTTTTAATTTCCCTACAATGACAGTAAGGCTTAAGGAATCAGTACCAGTCTCTGTGTAAAACATCTAGACCTGACAGTTGTTATTGAGCGCCTTGGTGATTTGAAATATAATCGATAATTGATAAATTCATATTTATTTGTTAAATTCTAATTTGTTGAGTTTTCCAGTTTGAAAATAGTTTTGAGGTGATTCTGATGATACTGTACGTAACATTTTCTAACCTACTTTACAAGGGTAAATATTTATGGAAGGAACATGGTTTAATTTAAATTAATGACTCAGTAACACAGGAAACTTCATTAAGTGATCCCCTCTGTTATAAAATGATTACATACAAATTAGTCAATTAAAACATTTGTTGTTTTTTTTGCAGTGCAAAATCTGCTCTTCCTATATTGTATAGAAAAATCTAATGTGATTGCTTCATTAATTTAAACCAAACAAATGAACTTTTGTAGCCTTAACTCACCTGAGTTATAAGTTACATTATGATAGCAGATGGTTTTTTGTATGTTTGATTTCATTTTAATATATAACACAAACGTATTTATGATAACATTTTTTACTACATTTTGAGGTGGGGGAATTGGAAAGCGTCTCAAAAATGTATTAATGCACAACAGATTCCAGCCTTTGAACAACTGGACTCCTCATCTCATCTGTCTGCTGTATCTGTGAAGATCAGGACTGAACCTGTGTAAAATATATCCTCTTAAACTTTTAACCTGATTTAAAATGGTCTACCGATCACTTTCTCCAAACATTTATAAAAGGTTTTCTGATATTAAATATCTATATGAGAGGATTTTGCAGATATGGATAAGCAGCCCCAGGAGCTGCCAGGAAACTTGGCTGTCTTGGCTTGAATTGAGACAGAAAGTGATTATATATCATGGCAGGAGGGTCTCACTTCATTGCATACACAACACCATTGTTACAACTTCCCCAGGAGATTAACATGTCCTTTCTCCTCTTCTTAGTTTAATTATGGGGTGTTTTGGTCTCATTTGTCTTATCTTTACAAAGATCCACCCTCTTTGTAAGATGGGCTGTATTTTTTTTTTTTTTTGGCAGAGTGGAACAGCTGAAACGAGATGTTGAGAGATTACCTGCAGCCTCAGCGTGTGTGTGTGTGAGAGTGTGTTTGAGACTCAATTAGCTTCATAAATCAAGTCTCTTCTACCTGGACTGATGTCCTCTGTGTGTCTGCGGGCCGTTTTGTGTTTGGATTCATTAGGTTAACCGAATGTATTCTTGTTAAGATGATTTTCCACTTGGATTTGACTCCTATACACACACACACTGCATCATGTAGGTGTAGTTCTACATTGAATATTTAAAGTGTGATATCAGTGATGAGTGGTGAACATAGTGGTGGGTAGAACACAAAATGACACAACACACTCGAGTGTTACAGAAACACAAATGTTTACTTCACCTGACAGAAGTCAGCCGGGGAATCGATCAGAAAACAATATTTATTTACGTGTGGTTACAGAGGGGGGGGGGGGTTCACTCTGTATGCTTCACCATGTCTGTAATTAGATTTATGATCGAAGCTCAAGTTGCCGACAGGTCAACAGGCAGATGTGTCAGTCATTTCAGACCCCAGATGTATCACATCCTGGTTTTATGTCCTGACAGTGCAGGTGAGGTCACACTTTGATGGAATAAGGATTATGGGGTCAAAAATCCCTCTTGATAATCTATGAGCAGTCTGTTGCTGGACAGGCCCAGGAATAGTGTCTGAACCAACCCACATTCTCCACTCAGAGTTCAAATCTTTACTTTCTGATAGAAGATTTGGGGTCCTTAGGTGCTTCGTTGCAAGCATTATTCTGATCCTCAATAAGTGGTCACACAGGGTCCGTGCAGTAAGGTACAGTATTTTCCGCACTACGTGACGCACCTAAAAGCCTATAATTTTCTAATGAAAATACAGTATGCTTTATAATCCAATGCACTTTATATATGAAATAAATGATAAAATAAACATTAAAGGTGTGCCTTATAATCCACTGTGTCTTATAGTGCAGAAAATACTATAAGGTGCAGCTTCAGCACATAAGATGGTGAGATGAGCTGTGCTATATGTTACTATCTGTGCAGTACATAGATCAGAGCGATTTATACTTCAGTCAATGGAGTCTCTCAAAATCGTGCATGATTTGCGTGATGGTGTTGCATGTTTTAAATTCATCTTCTGTTCTTTGAGGGGGGTCAGAAGCTGGTTTTTATTACAGTGGACAAAACACATGAGGTAACACGTGTTGCTAGTTGAGTGGAGCTCATGAAACTGGAGAGGTCCAGCTTTCCTAGAGTGATGCTGTCAGAGAGGATGCTCAGATTAATTTTAGCATACTGATTTAGGATTTTATTCAATGTGCATGAACTCCAGCATCATCCCAGAGGATCGATCCGCGGCCTCGGGGTGGTATCCTCTCTGAATGATGTGCTTTGAAGAGTAAAACTGGTCAAATTACCAATGAGACATGATTGGGATCCTCAGGAGCAAACAGCCTGCCCCTGGTTGTCAGACTAGATGGGAAATGGGTCGTGAAACATTTGGTCCGCTGCCAACTCCACTCTGAATTTTCATCTCTCCGTGAGTCACACTTCTTACCTGCCGAGACGTGATGCTACAACTGAGTCAGCATTGTCCTTCCATCGCTAATGGACAGGAAATGCCTGTGTCAGAGAGAGTAATTGCATTTCTTCAAAAGGAAAGCATCTATTCAGCTCCATTAGTCAATAGTAAACAACAACAAACAGTAGAGAGAGAGGCAGGTGGTGGTTGAGGTGAGAGGGGGTTAGAAGGGGTGAGAGGGAGTTAGAGAGGGTGAGAGATGGACAGTGGGAGGAAGACTTGAGAGGTGAGGATGTAATGGGTTTATTGCTGATGTGATGATGGATGGCGAGAGAATGAAAGTGACAAAAGTGAAACGTGGATTTGACAAACAGCCTGGTGTTATTCACTTTACTCAGTACCACCAACCTGATTGTTACTCTTGAAAGAGATGGTTTTCAACACCAGATACAGCCTGAGTCTATCAGATTCAGATTCAAATTAAAAAAACTTTATTTAACCCACCATGGGCAAATTGTTTCAGTGCCTCAAAGGGAAAAACATAAACAAATCAATATATAGATATGCTAAGGAACTAAGTGCAGCTGTAAAATAATCAATAATAGATCATTTATTAATATTAATGTATTTTTTAGCCAATCAATTAAATCTATTTAAGAACTTAAAGGGCATATTTGATAAACAACTACAGAGCATTTAAAAGATGTTATGCAAAAAATTCACAAGCAGGAAACTGGTGAAACTTCTGGTGTCCTGATTTATTTCACTGTTTGTTTGTTGTTGTTTTTTAAAAAATTTTAAAAATAATATTCATCTCGGTTTATCTCTTTCAGCTTTGATTCGTTCGTATCATGGCTACAATTTACATATATCTACAGATTTATCTGTTGGCATCTCAGTCACAGCCAGACTTTTTGAAATTAAGTGGTCACAGTGTCCACGGTTGATAATCATTTAATTAAAATAAATGCTAAACTGATGAATAGCATTGTGCACAGAGAGAGAAGCGCTGCTGCAAAAACACGCAGTGAATTTCTTTAAAAAGGGGAAAAAGGGACGTGACGGTCGCTGTAACAGAAGAACTCCACAGTTTGGACTGAAAGACAGCTGAACTGTCTTCATGTATATAAGCAATGAGAGTTAAATATGAATTTATAAAAACATGCAATGTGAGAGAAGTCTGTTTTTTCTGTTGTACATCCACTGCTTTGTATTTGAAAGTTAAAATGACATTTCTCAACACAAATGAGTTGGAAATGTCTCCTCACCTCTGCTGCATCTGTGAAGAGAATGAGCTCCATTCACAAAGAAGGGACAAAGAAGAGGATAAATCCAGTCTCCTTACCTCGGGGCTACAGCTCTTGTTGGCATCTTGAACATCTCCTGACATGCTGTGATGTAAAGTGGAATCAAGACTCCTCCCTGCAGACCAGCTGTGGGACCTTGGGAAGGGAAAACCAGTAGCTCTCCAGATGATCATGAAGGAACAGGGAGTCTACTATGCTGCCTATAAAATGAGCCTTTCTTCCTATGAGAGTGACATGTTGGAATGCAATACATTAACATGGACATGGGTGGGCCTCTCATTCCTGTCATAGCATCGCTCTCTCCCCTTTGACCCATCATTACATTCTCTCTCTTTTTTTTTTTTTTTTTACCTTTATGGCTTCTTCAAGTTCTTAAGGATGGTGCTATTCATTCACCCCTATCTACCTCTGGGGTTTAGTCATATTATAACCCCCCCCCCCCTCCTTGAATTTGCCATCGAGTGTTGACTGGCCTGAAGTTTTCATGTTCACACAAAGACTTGAGGTCATTCAATCCTACTTACACAGCTTTCTAAACTGTGTAAGTAGGATTTTGAAGAACCTACTCACACAGTGAACCCTGTGAAGAACCTGCCTTTAGATCCTCACGTTGAGTCAACTTGAGAAAATTTTTTGCCTCTCATTCAATTTAGTTCAGTTCTGAAAGGCCGGTGGGGAGTTCTGGATATTTAACCTACTGGTGTAGGTCCAGGTTGTGAAGTCTTAACAAGAGTCAAGGACGTAACGTCGTCCTGTTGTTGTCTATGTCCTTGTAAAGAATTCTGTCCAGGCCATGACAAAAAAAGAAATACATCCTTCTTGTTTGTCAGTGAACATCTTTCATGACATTGATGACATTGTACACCTTCAACCTGCTTCTGCTGCCATGTCTTTACATTCAGGTGCCACTCTTCATCCATTCTCTTGTATCCTCCTCCTCCCTCTCTCATTTAATAAATGTTAATTCATTGTACGTGTATTTTTGGCTTTTTCAATTAACTAGAGTTCTTCATCAGCTCACATCACTCTCATACTATCTTATATCTACTGTGTATTTTTTATGGCACCCTGGTTTAAGTGATACTAATTGGTCCAGAGATCTGAACCATTCATCCTGGTGTTTCCTCACTACAAACTAGTCAACTAGTCAAACTAGACCTTGAATCGCCAAGAGTCTCACATCTTTTAGTCCAAATTATAGTCCAAGTTTTAATCCAAATTAAACTGGTAAAAGTTTGAAAAATCAAACTCCCTGATGAAATAAATAAGAAATGCATCTAGAACTGATTTTTAGATGATTTTTCGAGGAAAACAAATAAACCAAAAAGAGAGGAAAATATCTTTTCTGTTTTAGTTGTGCAAAAAAACCCCCACAAAAAAAACAACCTTTAAAGAAACAATAAACACATTCTAACCCTAATCCCGTCTCTTTCAGCATGGGCTGACGTGGAGGTGAATATGGAGGACAGAGTGGAGGTGCTCCGGGGATATAACGCACAGATTGACTGCATATTCACATCGGCTCAAGACACTGAAGGGGTAGTCATCCAGTGGCTCTATGTGAGTGTTATCATGTCTAATGCACACACACAGACAACCACAACGTGTGTGTGTGTTTAATGTTTAGGATGTTTGAACTTTATGATCCCAGGTAACACCATCAGGTGAGAAGCCGAGTATCTACTACCAGGACGCCACCATGAACTACACACAACAAGGCACCCAGTTCACAGACAGGATCAGTGTGATCGGTACCAGACCTGGTGAGGTGGTATTGATGATCAGTAATGTGCAGCTGATAGATGAACTGGAATTTATCTGTCTCGTCAAAAGTCAAGCGGAGGGAGCTGGGGAGGGGCGCACCAGGCTCAAGGTGTTTGGTAAGTTTCAGCTGATATGGTGTGAAAATACTTTTGGCTCTACACCAGTCTTCGTCGATATATTTCCATCCTTGATCTTCTTATTCTGTCTCCATACTTTTTATTATTAGAATTTCAGTTTTCCTCAAAATCCAAATTTCTACACTTATTTAATAATTTGTTCATCAAAATTATCTGGGTTCCATTGTAGAGTACGGCTCACTTTGACTCAATGTGACTCCTTACAAGCATTTTTTTCTGGAACAAGCAGAAAAAAAAACAGTTCTTGATTCAATCCTTAACACCTTTGCAGAAATACCAGACCTTCCAACAATTGAAGGTGTTCAAACAGGGATCTCAGTCAACGAAGACAGACCATCTAAGGTGAAGAAATATTTAACCATAATCATCAGCAGTGAAATTACGAAGTGACTTTCAGGCTGAAATTTCATTCTTTGAATTGTCTTCTTTATCACAGATTGGGATTTGCGAGGTAAAAAACGGCTACCCGAAGCCGAACATCACGTGGTATAGAAACAACATGCCACTACGGATTGATCGGGACGGTGAGGCGGATCCACATCCACACATGCTTCATTTTGCGACTGTTGCTTCACGGGCTCTCCATGTTTTGTGTTTTCCAGTGGTGAAAATAACGCCCAGCACCACCACAGAGTCCAGCGGTCTGTTCTCCGTGAGGAGCGAGCTGAGCATGAAGGTGGAGCGGGAGCACAAAGACGACCTGTTCTACTGCGAGGTCACCTACCTGGTTCCTGGAGAAACGAGGATGACAGAGACTCACCGTATTAACGTTACTGTATACTGTGAGTTCCACACAGTCACACTTGTTTCACGACTGGTCATGTGACCACATGACGACAAGCTTGTTTCAACATTTGATGAAATTTTAAGAAGTGACACCAGCTGTGTGTGGTGAGTGAATATTTGACTGTCATGTCTCCTCAGAACATTATAGAACGTTCAGGTAGGTTCTGACCTCAAATCTTTAAAATTAATCACTGTTTAGTTTTCATGTTTCCATTCAAGAAGAACCTGAACCTCTAAAAACCGTCAGAAATCTTCATGTTTGTAGCCTGACCTTGTGTCTCCCTCTCTTTCAGACCCCTCCACCACTGTTAACGTTTGGGTGGAGTCACCAAAAGGCAAAATCAAAGAAGGGGACTCAATTGAGCTTCATTGCCGTGGCAACGGGAATACTCCATCCTCCCTTATTTCGATAACACACATGGAAGTAAGAACATCAAGCCCTTGTGCTCATTGTTTGTGCACTGACATAATCCAGTCTTCTTCGGGAGATGGAGTCGGTGATGTTATCCCGAGCAGATGGAGATCTTTTCACATGAACTTAAATGATGCATGTTTATGTTTTGATCTGATTAATTTGACTTTTTGTAGACTGGTGAGACCTGGGACAACAGTATGTTGGTGCTGAGTAATGTGACCCGTCTGAACAGTGGAGTCTACCATTGTTTGTCTGTGGACACTGACACCTTTGATGAGATCTCAGGAGAAACCAAAGTGTTTGTCAACTGTAAGCGATCTGCTCTGACCTGACAATTATCACATCTTACCAACATTACAAACGAACGGGCCTGGTTTGACCCCCCCCCCCCCCCCCCCGGTCTGTGTAGATATTGACGACGCTGTGTTGAAGCCTGAAGACAATGTGGTCGTCCCCCAAGGACAGGACCTGACGGCCACCTGCAACGCTCTCTCCTCTCTGCAGACACACACCATCTGGCTTAAGGTCGCTGACACAAACACAATATGGTGCAGTTAAGCAAACAGTAATTACATCTCGTCCCAGTGTACTAAATGTAGCGTAACCAAAAGTAATTAGCTTACATTTATGGAATCAGTCAGAGCCACAGTTTTGTGTGCATCTAGGTTCATATTAAACATTCAATAGAAAGACAAAGAAGATTTATGCTGAGATAAAACCACACAATACATTCACCTTTTTGAAATATTCATTGTTTTAGATTAAAAAGGTTGTAAGGTGGCTCTGGATAATGTTTAGACATCATTTTCTGTCCATTATTTTCACGCAATGTCGCGTTTATAATCATGCATGAGAAAGTACTATCGGTTTGCACAAAATATGTCACATCAGCTTTTGAGTTTATTAGACATTTATTTTGCTTTTTGAAGCACTCCGCTGATTTTTATTTTTTTTTAAAAACTCTTCTGCTTTGGATCTCTATCTTCTTGTGTTAGTGAGGTTTTGTCTGTTTGCAGGATGGAGAAGAAATTTCAAAGGATCACAGCCTGATGTTGAAGAACGTGTCGTTTGACACAGCAGGGACGTATAAGTGTGTCGTAACTGTTCCTGAGATAGAGGGAATGGGAACCAGTGGCTCTCTTCTTGTTCACATCCAAGGTAAAATTACATTTCCAGGCAGTCATGTAATATAATCTCAATTTTTGTGTTTTATGTTTAGTTGTTTTCTACAGTTTTTTTGGACTACACCATCAGGTAACGGTTGGGTTTTCTTACCCCTGCAGGCCCGCCACAAATCATTAAGCCAGACAACACAGAGTTGGAAGAGACTTTTGAGAACACGGTTGACCTTAGTTGTAATGTTAGAGGTTTTCCTGCTCCCAGTGTTTCCTGGACGACCTCTGATGGACAGGTACGGCCCACAGGTTTGGCTGCTGGTTCATCGTTTTGGTCGCGGCTGAAATACAGCATCTATTTGAAAGATTAAACTATACACATATTCACATTTTTCATCTGACATCAGCATCAAGTCAAATTATTTCCATACCCTGTGAGATGATTCACCACAACCACATAACGTTGCGTATCAATAAATAACCAGATCTAATTTTAAGATGGGCGTTTATTTCTGTAGACTTAATTTTTAATAATAATAGGCTGCATTAAAAAAAAATTCTGAAGACTGCTACCTTTACTTAAAACTTTAGGATTCCAACAAATTTAAGCAGTATTACATTTAATTAGAACTACAACTATTACAGCTTTTACTATAATTGACTGTATTGATATTTCTACCTCTACTATAAAACTACAGTGACTTTAATTTCAAATATTGATCAAGTCCAGCTGTTGTTGATACTAGATCATCGGAACAGCATCACGTAAAGACAGGAAGAGCTCGTGACATAAACAAAAAGTGTCCATAAACCAGACTGGCTCATTTAACAGTTCTCAGTATGGCCTTCATAGAACGTGTTCTTCAAAGGATGCAGACCCTGAATTTAGAAACATCTTCTACTTCCTAAACAGGAAGCCGAATAATAACTTCTAAAATGGTTTTAAATCTTAGTAGAAGTGGAATAAATGATCATTTCACCAACATGTAGCCTACTGTGAACAGAACAGGTAGAACCTGTAGGGAACATTGTTACCAGTCATCGTTACCAGTCAAACTGTGATTTACAGTCTAATTGTGTTTTTCCACTTCCTGTCTACAGGATGCATCAGAGCTGTGTTCAACTCTTTAAATACGACCTGTCCAGACAGGAAAAGCTTCTCTCTCAATGTGTTTAATTGTATTTCTGTTCGCCAGACCCTCAAGACAGCATCCCTGAGAGACACGGAGGAGGGCGTTCAGAGCGTGGTCAGTGTCAAGGTCACCTCTGATATCTCTGCCGTGTGCAACGCCCAGAACGACTTTGGTTCTGACTCTTTGACGTTCAACATTAAAGCCAGTGAGTCCCTCCTGCTGCCCCACATCCTGTCTCTTTATATTTGTACACAATGTGTTTCTTGCCCACCCCCAACCCCCTTTCCTTCTTTTCCTGACCGTCTTGTTTGTGCTTCTTTGTTGTCTATTTTTACCTAGTCTGAATGCCTCGAGCTCTGCCATGTGCTGTGATGTGTTGCTTGTGATTCCTGACGTTTCAATCAATGTTGTTGTTATTTGGGACGAGACACTGCGGAGCTGCGTGGCTGTAACGTGCTCTCGCTGCCGCCCCAGTGTGTTAACAGGGAGTGTCCTCCCCTTTGTACCTCTAACTGTTTTCAGTCAAACACACCTCCACATCAGCCACCACCACCACCACCACCACCACCACTACTACTTCCATTTCCCCCACCTCAGGTAAGAACACACTCCCTCTCTATAAACCTACCAAACACCACTCAGAACCGCTACAAAGGGGACTGAGGTGATGCTTCAGCTCTCAGTAGAGGTTGCTGTTTGCAGTCGTGGTTTGGTCATGCTGGTTTTCCCATTGACAGCAGTGACTCTTACTGCACAGACTCACCGCTGCAGTCTTCAGTGGGCTCACCAGTCACTTTATTTATATGTGAAAGCCTTTTCCAGTGGCTCTAGTCTCTGCTGTTGCAGCTACAGCTGCTTACATCCTGTCTGAGGTTTGGATTTTATATCCTGATTCTGAGTTTTGGTTGTGGGCAACCTGCGATTGTCCGTCTGGGTGAATATCAGTGCAATCCAACAGCAAGGCTTCCCCACTGTTTCTGTGGCCCGTCCCCACCTCCAGTACGGAAACAAGGCTATGCTGGTGTCTTGTTTGCAGGTGTTGTTTTCTCCTCTACTTTGATCGGGTTCATTAAACAACTGTGTGTTGTCAGTTTTAAAACTTTTCCTCTCATACTGCAAACTAGAGCTTTGCACATTGATAATGATCAGAAATCTACTCAGCTCTATTCTTATTTTAAAAAAAACAAAAAAAAACAGGCGTCTTGAAAACAGCTGATGCTTTAAATGCACTCAGAGCATATCTCCTGACTCCCATTACGGGTGCAGCGTTCTCTTTTTCCATCTCTGTTCTCTTTTGTTCATAACGCCAGGAAATCCCCCCAGGGGCAAACTGTTCGAGCTGTCATTTCAGGAAAAGCACAGTTTAAATGAGCTTAAACAGGGTTGTCTGGAAAAAGGCTGCTGTGCTTCTGAGCACAGTCAACCCATCAGGCAAGATGTTCAATGTCATGGATATGATCCTCTCAAATTAAATATTTGTCAAATTCAGGAATCTGCTGCCAATGTGTGTATGTGTGTGTGTGTGTGTGTGTCACTAATCTGCTGATATGTCCTATATAAATGCAGAGATGATAATTGTGCTCATGTGGTTTTTCTCAGTCAAAGCCGAAACTCCTATTCCACCAAAGAAAATCAAGAAAGGTTTGTAGCTGAATTCTCTCCTCTGTCCTCCTGTAAGGGCACACAAAAAAAAAAGCTTCCTTCCACTTCTCCTCCATAGCACCTCCCTCTCTCACCTCCCAGCATTCATGCATTCATCAGATCTCCCTCTCTCCTGGTGAACAAAACATCAGGACACCATTGAGTTGTTCTTCCTCACCTCTTCCTCAGCACGTGTCATCCTGTTGTATGATCACATTTTTCCTCCTACACTCCTGAATGACTTTGCATCTCCCCCCTTTTACTGGGTTTTTCAGTTTTAGGTTACCTGAATGATGCTAGAGTTGAACTCTCTTCAGAGGCTATCTGCCCTATCTACACTGTGGACTACCTCACAGTCTGCGCAGTGCAATCCTGTACCTGAATCTCATTTCTCACACTTCATCAGATTCCGTGCTTAATATCGTCATGAGTAACGATGCGCTTGTTGTTGTGTTTGTTTGTTTTTTCTTTTCTTCCAGAGAGCAATGGAGTCATCATTGCAGTCATCATTATCTGCATCCTGCTGTTAGCCATTTTGGGAAGTGTGCTCTATTTTCTCTACAAAAAGGGAAAGATCTGCGGCCGATCTGGAAAGCAAGATCTGTAAGTACAATGAGAGCCACTTGATGCGAGAGGGTGATGACGGGTTGTGTTTCTAGAACCCTTTACAATCTTCAAAATAAGCGTACTTGACCATGAAGACCTAGAATCTGAAATCATACGTGCAGAATTCTAATTTGATAGCTTTTCAAGGAAGACGATATTTCAATAAAGTTCCTTTTTCTAGTTTTCTCGTTTTTCTAGTTCAAAATTTTAAGCCACTCAAACGTGACACCTGACTGAATCAGCATAGTTTCATCCAGGTAAATTTTATCTGTTATTTGAAAGCAAGGATTTTGTAATTTAAAAAAAAAAAAAATCTATTATAACATTTTTTAACCCGGTTGCTGGTCCAGATGACCAACATGTGCCCCATTTATTGATTCTTATTTACTAATGTCCTCTAGCGGCTGGAGCGTGTTCGATGTCACCCGAAGCAATTTCCCGCATGGTTTTCCAGCACCGTCCAACCTCTGTCACGTCTCTGGCTGCCTCCGCCAAATACAAACAGAAACGTCAAAGAAAGAAAGAAAAATTCTAATGGACTGTTTCTTTATTATTTTACATCCGTGAAAAATAATAAAAATCTATTCATTTTTTTTCTCATTTTTTTTATCACCTTGTTGTTTGAGGTGATTAACACTTACCTTCCTTGTGCAGTGTTACAGAATTCAGTCATTGACTCCCCCAATCCGAGTTGAAGGTTTATTTGCCTTGTTTTATTTTATTTGTGTTTATTTCACAGGATAACAAATCAACAACAGGATTACTCACATAGTAATAAAGATGTTGAAAAATTGTGATGACATTTTTTTTTACGAGTTTATTTGATTTTGAGGCATGGATCTGGGAGATTATATTCCATCTAATGGAGGGGGGGGTCCATATGTAATGGGTCATAATAGAGTAAGAAGGAAGAGGAGACATGTTTGTGTCACCAGTATGTACTAACAATGCAGATTCATAATAACTCAAATAGATTTAGTGAAAGATCATTTAAATATAGATTAAAAATAGATCTGGATCCATGATTATGGAAAATCTTGTTTTTGTTGATCCAAAATATTAGTTTTCCGGGGTCAAAGAATTTGATGGTTTTACTTGTCCGTCTCTCCACACTGAAATACAAAACCTGCAGTTCCCGCAATTGATGAAGCATTTACCATTACCAAGACACAGGTCCATTTAAAAAAATAAAAATAAAAATAAAAATTGTGTGTTGATAGTTAGGCAACATATTTTAAATGTGGTAATAAATATGTAAAAAAAAGTTTGACAGCTTGTTTCTACTATTTCAAAATCCAGAGAGTCAATCACTCAGTCTTAATCTTTAAGGTTGGAGCATGCTTGGTTGTGACCCGAGAGCTTTTCTGTGTTGCAGCACTAAACACAAGTCCAGCAAAGATAACATTGTGGTGGAGATGAAGAGCGACAACACGGAGGAAGCTGTGCTGCTCGGGGTCAATGGAGAAAAGCAGCTTCCCAGTGAGCAGGTGGGTATCTACTGTTGAATATGATTCCACCATCATAATAGCCTCTAACCCCCCCTCGTTTGTGTCTCAATGCCTGTTTGCTCCCTCCAGTAACTGGACGTGCCAAAGCGACGAGGTGACAGCAGACGCTCCGACGGCGACTCCCGTTCTTTGCTCTCAGGCTCAGATGTGATTACGCCTTAAACTTCCATCACAACTCCATTTTCCATCCCAGTCACATCACGGAAAAGATGGACGATCAGTTAATATAATGACCGGCGGATGACAATCGATTATTATTTCAAACTGCAGCTTTTGCCATACCCCCAAGCTCATGCCAGTCATAATACATCTTCAGCTTTAATGAGAAATGATTTGAATATGCTGTGACATAACTCTACTAATAAATCTAGTTCTCATTAATAGGAGCCATGTAAACTGCTGATTGTCTATAGAGCATCAGAGCACAGCATTGACAAACCAGTCACTGAGGCACAAACCTGAAATAGTATTTTAGCAAGTGTACATATTATAGTCTATGTGTATATTTCTTTATTTAAAATAACAGCATAGAAAAAACACACAAAAAAAATAAAAGACCTGATAGTTTTATTTTGGTTTGGTCTTTATGGAGAGTTTAGATAGATTATTTGATTTTATTTTTGGTTATGTTTCCTATTCAGCTTAAGTCTGCACACTGAAACTTTATGGGATGCGATGATGCTTCTCCTGACCGCCAGTAAAAGCCTCACCAACAAAAATGGCCTTTAAGCTCTCAAATCATTTAATCACAGCAGTCACTGTTTTCCCCCCCCCCTTTCTTTCATGCTAACACCATCTTTAAAAACCACCATTTTGTGCCAAAGAGATATTTTTGCAGATTAATAATCTGATCATTAGTTGTTGTAGAACGGTTGACGTTATTTGAGTTCCTCTTTACTTTGATATTTTTTGTGTGTTTAAGCCTCAACAAGAGTGACGTTAGATGGTTACAGAATCATTATAGATATTCAATCAAAAGCTTTTCAAATGTTTTGTATCATCTGTTGTTTGTATTTAATGTTCACTGCACTGGTTTTTTTTTTTTTTGTGGTTATTCTTCATGCAGTTGTGTTTCTCTAATGTGGGACGGATTGTGTCATGGTATTTGAATGAAATATACTTCTGTAGTTATTTTTTATTACGTTTTAAATTATGTAGTGAGAGGTACTGGAGAAAGTTTGAGTCTCATTTGGCTCACATCAGTATTTACACTCATTCTCCAGAATACTTTACTGCATGTTTAACAGAGAGGATGAGGGTAGAACAGATTATTGGTCCATGATAAATATGGTTCATGACATGAAGTGACCCTCCTTATTTGTTCGTTTGATGAATTCATGTGCTGACTGAAACTTGAAAAAAAAAAATCTTTTGATCCCAGAAAGACTGACTCTCTCAGACCTGATGACTGGCGACGTGATAACTTCAGTATATGACTACTAAGGAGTGGAAACAACAGCAACTCCACATATGCAAATCACTTTTGTAGACAAAACACCTTGTGCTCTATTATGTCATCTATACATAACTGTCCAACCACTGTCTTTGTTTTCTGCTGCTTGTAAGAACTACCACTGTTAACATTATTTTAATGCTTTTTTGTAAAATTGAAACATTGATGTCATCAATGGTATTGAAACCAATTTACCTACAAATTCACTGTCTGTAGTTATTTTTTTTGAAAATTATATCAAATAAAGATTGACTGTTATCTCAAGAGCATTGAAAAATTGTTTCAAAGTTTAATGAAGAGCTACCTGCATGTTATTCCTGACAGATAAACTGAGACAATGTAAAATCAAATTTATATTTAATGACAGAAACTGTCATATGTACGCAATTTGCAACCAATCCTAGACAAAAAAACATACTGTTGATTCGATGAACTGACAGTTAACTAATTCCAGTGACTTTTACCCAGCTTTTATATTTGTAAGGTAAATTGTCTGGTAATGCAATGCAGTGCAAAGAAGTATCCTGTCAAAAAACACACTATTTGAAATATATTTTAGAGTTCTTAATGGGAAATAAATAATTTATGCAGTTATTTATGCTGAAAATTAAAACTATTACTGTCGTATTTTTCTACAAAGTCTACAGAGATTTATTAAATGCCATCAGTTTTATAAACATGTCTCATGTGTGATGGTAGTTTGATCAGCTGTGTAACAGTGGAAATCACTTTGGTTGTTAATGCTGGAGAAAGGCTTTGGCGAACAGCCAATCATGTGCACAAACTGGAACGTAATGATCCCGTGAACGCATCACACAGTGAGCTGTGACAGGGAACAAGGCCTCCGCTTTGTGGCTGCATTTAGAAATTTGTCAACACAGAAGTACATGAGCTGGCTGCTTCTTTTATTAGTGTTTATGAAATCACCATTTTATGTCGGTGAGTCTTCTGAATGCTAGTTCAACCACTGTGTCCCAAACACCACTGGAGGCCTTTTATCTGCATAATCCCAATGCCTTCGAACGTAGCACCGACGTCACTTCCAGTTTCGACCAATGACATCGCAGATTCACACCACGTGATTTACCTAAATTTTCTGGAAAAATTCAGTATGTTTAGGAATTTTTTTTTTTTAGTTTTAGTTAAAAAGTTAAACCACAGAAAAGTGAACACTGGTTCTCTAATGTAAAAAGAATAAAATAAAATAAAGCTAACCTGTGTTTATGAGGCGGAGCACTGATCTGGAGCCCGTCTTTCCTGACAGGAAGGACATCAGCACATCAAGCTACTCCCGGGTTCTCTCCACAGCGTGTCACCCTTTCCCCATTTTAGACAAAAACTCCAGAAAACAAGCTCTTCTGTTTAACGGGGAGAACTTCCAGCGCTGACAGCCGCAGTGAATCCGCTTAGTGACTGGAAATCATGCGATCTGTCATTGTTGGAATTTACAGCAGTTTTTTTTTTGTTTTTGTTTTTGTTTTGACAAAATAAAAGATAAAAGTGTTATTTCTTCAACATGCATGTCAGCAGAGGAGTCATGTGATGGCATTTACTTCTTTTATTAACAGCACTGTGCATACTTCCAGAGTGATATGAGATTTAAAAACCATCGAGAAGTTAAATTGATAAGCAGAAACATGGCTACATGGAATGACGACTCCCTCCTCTGGCAGAAAGAGGATGCCCCATTGTAGATCTGAGGACCGGCTAGAAATCATTGACCTTTGACCTGTCACGGATGCAAACTGGTGTGGCCGACGAGGAAGAGAGAACAGATTAATGTTATAAAGCAATATTTGTCTTCAGAAATCAACAGGTCGAGATGAACAACTATAAAACCTCCTAAAAACAAGGCCTTAAATGTGAGGCTTTCAAAACATATGGCACTGCTCACAGAATTATTCACACAGTAAACAAAAACTTTGGAACAAAACACAAGTACAGGAATCAAACCAGTCATTTTTTTTCTTTTTATAGCACTAACTATACAGTTTGCTCTTCTTCAGAGTGACAGCATCAAAGCAGAAATCGGTATGCTGTATGAAAACAAAGATAAATAAAACAATGACAGGCTGTCCTCAGAATATCCCATAATACTTTTACAGTAATGAGGATTGGAATCTCCCCATCGATTATCATTCATCTCTCAAGGCAGATAGAAGCAGAGCTAGAGGACGCCCAGACTGCTCAAAGATACTTGTCTGTCTTCATATGTTGAGAGTTCAAGTCCGTGTACCTAAATGATTTTTTGCATTTATTTATCTTTATAATCACAAGTACCTAGAAATGAAGCTGTAGAACACTGGTAATCATGTGCAATAATGTGACAAAGAAAAAGGAATAAGTTACTTGTGTGACTTCTTTGAGCGAGGAGTAAATGTAATTCCTGAGTTTGTCCTTAATTTGAGTCAAATACTGATTTTTAAGGAATATTCTGGGATGGGATAGCAAACCCGTGAGTCGTCTTTTCTTTTTACAGTCCCAGCAATTATTCCCCTTCAGCGGGGTTAACTCCCCCTGACACAGGAAGTGAATCACTGAGAAAATCCCAAATCCATAGAAAAATCTGGACCATTACTGGTCTAGCAGGAGGCTATGATGGGACAGAACAGAACACAACCCGACTAAATGTTTGAACAACTAATGAATGGAGTATTTGTGAGGGCTGCAGACTCACAAACCACCTGCAGGTGAAAGTATGCTACATTATGGACTGGAGGAAGATGGGTGATGCGGTCACTCTAAAGAAAGCTTAATGGTTACACACAGTATTCACAAATGTACATTTAAGGCATAATTGTTTAGCACTAACAATAATAGCAGCAGTAAAGCACTTCTGAATTAATTATATTTATGATTATATTACAATAATATATTACCAAAGTAAATCCATGACATTTTTTAAATGAGTTTCTTAACACTGGATTAGCCATAGACAGAAATTTGAACCAGCAAGCCAGTGAAGTTCAACAAAGACAGAACCAAAATGTTTCCATATCACACAACACTAGCCTGTCTGCTACTGTAGGGTCGCTAACGGTAACGTGTCCTCTAATAACTTCACTGCCGGGCTCTACGGCTACACGAGGCCCCGCTGCTCATGAATTAGGACAGTAGTATGTTTACAGAGCACAATTCTGAGTATACACTGACTCCACATCCATGTTGTACAGGAACAGGGATCATAGAAGAGCAGGTCATGAGGAATAGTGTCTGGCAATCAGTCACGCATGCACACTCACCAACACAAACACAGATAGCGACGCAAAGAGTCAGACAATAGTCCAGACCTGGATCCACTGTCCAGCTGCTTTGAAATAGAAAACGAGTTTGACTTAAAAAAAACAAAAAAAAAACGTACCAAAGCAACATTGTTAATTAAAAGCCATAACAGACTGAATTCATCTTAAAAGCTTTGCTGCACATCTTATAAGCTACTGCTGATCAACACATCCCATCGAGGAAGACACCCTGACTCTTCCTCGTGTGCTGCTTTACTCTGTCTGGCAAGAACGGTCCAAACCCTGATGATCTGGTCCCTGGCTACCCTTTACCATTTGTACCAACAGTGACCCTCAAAGCTGAACTCGTTTTTACCTATTGTATATGCATGTATTGTATATATTACACACATTTAATATTTACTCATATATTAACTTTTCATACATACATTTTACATTTTATTTGTGAGGTGTTGGTTACATTTTCAGCAAGAGGCTTCGACAGGAAAGGTAAGAATCTCTCTTCCACAGGATCCCAATGTGAGTCTGGGGTCAATGCATCCCGTCTTGGTTTTTCCACATGCACTCACTCAGCCCCCACGGTGACATCCCTGAAAACCAGGACGCCTCCTGTAGCGGTTCAAACAAGGCCAGACACTACTGAAAGCGCATGGAGTGCAGGGCGCAGAGTCCCAGAGATGCTGTGAGCTCGTTGGAGTTAATCCCACAGGGGCGTAGGGCGTCAGCCGGCACGAGCAGTAGGTGCTGCAGGCAATGGGCTTTGGCTTAGGTTTGGAGCTGGGCAGCGCCAACGTAAACCCAACCAGGCTGGGCCAAGCTAGGGTGAGACGGCAAACACGACAGGTGCAGGAGTGTGCTATGTCAGAACGTGCGTGGTGGAGGAAATGGAGACGAACTCGCGTAGGATGTTCTTTGCCATTTCGATATTGTTCTGTGCAATCATCAGCGCTTTCTGAATGTCCTGGTAAGAGTATCCCTGACTCATGAGGAGCTCGATCTCGCTACTGATTTGAGGGTTGGCCTCTCCTCCTATCGCCCCGCTGCTGGGGGAAGCGGTGACGGGTGGGGTGGGGCTGGGTCGACGCTCAGAGTTGATTCGTCTGGGAAGGGGTTTGGGAGGTCTCTCCGGCACTTCCATGAGCTCTGAGAAGGCTGAAGAGAGAGAGAGAGAGAGAGAGAGAGAGAGCATGTGGATGAAAAAAAACACCGAGACCACAGTGATTTAAGTATAGGGCTTAAGACTGTGCTCTCACGATGACTTCCTACTGAAAGCTAAAAGGCTTTCTCATAAAACAAAAAACAAAACATTTTTCTATGAAGCCGAATGTTCACTTTAGCTACAAACTGCCTGCTCCATCTCTACACGGCCCCTTCAGCCTGGACTTCACTTCATCACACTGGTTCATTTTTGTACGCAAAATTTGATTGCATACACTGGAGCAAAGTCTGAATTTTAGTCCAACATCAACTTTAGACAGCTACTAGAAAATATGTTATGACACCTGGAAGCAGCAAAATCCTTAAAGCTGCTGCTTTGGTCACAGGAGTTTTGCTGCAGTGAAATATTGTATCAACTTTTTTGAAAAGGTTTTTGTCAAGAAAGAATTAGAATATTGTACTGTTATTCAGTAGCAGCAAAATGTCAAATTTCATATTTCAATTTGCTTCACTCAGGTGAGCTTTAGCGCCACACATTCTGTATCTACAGTAGCACATGCAAGGCTAACAAAAAAAACCTCGAATGAAGCAGGAATGCTGTTAATTGTCCAATAGCTTGTACGAATGTAACAACCTGTTACGGACACAAGTGATGCATTTATCATCGGAAGAGGAAAGTATTCTTACATGCTGCTGCTCCAACATCCGAATCTAGAGAAAGGCGACTGAAAGCAACAGTGGAGGACGAGCTCGATGACGATGATGACGACGAGGATGACCCTCCGAGTTCTGAAAGAGTCCGTCGAGCAGGGGGCATCGGTAGTCGGGGTTTGGGGAAGTCATAGCCGTTTTCCTCCTCTTCTCCTTCTTCGGCAGCGTGCTCTCTGGGGCCATTGGTCAGCGCCAGCGGGGGTAACTCTGAATAGTCTGGGAGGTATTAAAATCAATGTCATCTGACATTAATATATATGACCCAAACAGTTTCATTTGGGGACGCTGGTAAATATTGATTGTGCCTACGTTCACAGAGTTCATTTTACCTCAAGAAAGTAGTGCATCCCTGGGATGCGCTTCAACAAAAATTTGTGCATCCCAACATGATGTTTATGCATCCCAAAAGTAATAACAGAATATATGGCAGAAGCATACGCAAGGATTGAGTTTTTGCTAATATTACAATATAAAAACTAAAACTGTTCATTTTAATGATTTTATACGGTGCACTGGCATCGCGCCCTTCAGCTCCACGTGACCCGCGACAGCTGATAAAGCGGTAGAAGATAGATGGATGGATTTTTCAGTTTTTTCAGTAGAAGTTTTTCAGTAAAAAGGAAAAAATAGGAAAATTACATTTTATTTTTATCAAAATGTTACAGCCCGGTGGTCATTCTTAAAAAAAAAACAAAAAAAACTTTAAGAATAAAGATGTAATACAGCTTTTTTTCTCATTTGTTTTTCACTCAAGTTTTCTTTGCCTTTAATTCATATATTCTCCAGTAGACACTGCACCAAGCTTATAAAGCCTTCTCCACACACACTTTTTGTAAGCTTCATTTTGTCTTGGGTGCTGACATTAGGCCATGCCTCACCCATGGAAACAAAATCACGTTCAAATTCTCTTTTTACCCCATGATAAACCGGATATTCAGAAATGGAGTTTAGATAGAATCTGTGTCATTTTAGCATCAATAAATCTTTGCATGATAGTAGATAGAAAAGTCTGAACGACCAAGGGTCATGGAGATTTTAATATTTGTTATAAATTGATACCTGAATCTCTGGCTTGTTGTGACTTGGCCTGGATGTTGTACATGGCTTCATATGTTAGCAGTCCATCCTCCAGTTCAGTCAAAGTGAGGCTACAACAGAGACAACAATAAAACCATCACTGCTGCAGTAGAGCAATCACCGATGACGTTCCATTTAACTGTGCTGTTAGAGTGTTTTCAGTACCGTGAGTTGAGCACGGAGGTTTGTGTCTGGACTGCTGATGAGGGCTGAGTCTGAGTGTGTCGTGGGACGGGTGGGATCTCCCCTAAAGGCGGAGCCGTGATGGGGAGCAGAATGGGGCGAGAGGAAGGAATCATGTACTCAGATTCCTCCTCGTTGTCACGAACCTCCTCCCCTGTACCCAGTCTTGGGCCTGGAGAAGGTCTATGAAACAATAAAAAAAGGATATTTAAACTAGAGTCTAAGTGTCTGCTTTACAAAAGATTAAAATGGTAAACGTTGAAAGGACGGTATTCCTAAAATGTTTCATGTAGCTTTTGTGATCTACAAGTGAGTTATTTCATGACGTCACAGCGTCAGCACAGCATACCTAATTGCCAGTGAATAAATAGCATTAGCAGAGGATGAGGGCTTGACTTTGTGGTTGTCATAATCTTGACTGGTTGCTGCTGCAAAGTTCTGAAGATAGAAAAAAGCAGAAGTAGAAATTACAAAAACTTTAAAATCAATTCAATTCATATAAAAAAATCTAAAAGCTGCATTCACTGTCTCAGCAATCACTGAACAGGTTCAGACGGAGACGAATCACTTGACTGGGACAAAACAGAATCCAGACCCCACGTGATTTCAGTTTCCTGATGGATTGAAATTATTGCTGTAGCTGCTCTTTGTTCAGCCAAACCACAAATGTGAACAGTTTTGATTGGCTGACTAAGTCTAGAATCCTAGACTGAAAATAGCCTTTGGTCCTATATTCTCTTATCTGGACAGTCACTACCAAAATTTTCTATGCTTTCATCTGTAGCTAATGAATACACATAAAAGCGCTGGTCGTTTGTGTGTGGAGGCCTGTGGTTCTGACCAGCTGCTGGTCCAGACTGAGGGAGCTGTTGTTCTTCTGTGAGTCCGGGCGTGTGTCCAGAGCAGAGGGCAGCGCTAAGGGGAGGGAGTGCCGATTGGAGAGTTCCCTCACACCAGCTCGGATATCCACTCCCAGACCGGAGACTTGGGATGATGAGGAAGATGAAGAAGAGGAGGAAGAAGATGTGGGGGCCTTTGGAACAGGCCGGGAGTTCCAGTCAGTGAGTGGCCTGTTAGGGGGTGCAGGAGGAAGCTTATCTCGAGGGGGCTCCCCCGGAGTGCAGGGTAATGGACGCCTCTGTAGCCGAGTTTCAGCGGCGGTCCCGGCCGAGTGGGGGCGGTCTGGGGGAGGAGGAGGGGGGAGATCCCTCAGTGCTGGGGGAAGGGGGAGAGGTTTGTCTTTGTGATGAGACGCTGCCTGGAGTGTGGAAACAGATAGATGGAGCACATTAAGAGGACATACAACAATGACACCGACAAAGAAACTCAAATCCATTAAGCGTTAGGATCTCTACGCAGACACGAGCTGGACGAGCGACCACACGATGAGACGACGGTGACGACTGTCGATTCTTCTATCGAACATTTCGAGGAGTTCAGTTACCTTGCTGGTGACCCCGGGGCTGGAGGCACCAGGAGGGTTGGGAGGTCTGTGTGGCAGCAGGTCAAGCCGTGGAGGCACAGGGGGGAGAGAGGATTGGGGGGTCATGGACATGGGTGACGGGGGGCGCTCCACCTGAATCAGAGGAAGAATACCAAGCCACCAATCACACCTGATCAGATATGTTTAAAATACAATCAGGAATAAACAATCTATTGACAACTTTTCATCATATAAACAAAAATTCTACAGTTCAATCAGTTGCTGTGAACATATTAAATAATAATAATAATAATAATAAACCTTTATTGTCCCACAGTGGGGGAATTTGTGCGATCGTGGCAGCGGGGGGGCATACATAAATACTTAAATAATATACATACATATTAACATTTGCAACATATGAAATTTACTTATTCACATATTGTAAACATTATTATTATCAATTCTCTCATGTTATTATACACTGTAGAAATTTAATTTGTGAATTTAAAAAAAAAAAAAAAAGACAAAACATGGAACCAGAGAACCCTCAGTGTGAACACAGGACTGAGCTTATGTCTGAATCCTTCTATGATAATTCCATAATCTGCCTTACTCTCTGCAGCTGACTGGCTTTGCATCACAATGTTTCTCTAACAGTGAAACCCAGTCAGACAGACTAGGGCGGGTCATGGTGTTACAAAGATAGCTTAAGAACAAAAATTCTCAAAAATGTCTCAAAATCTATTCACCAACTTCTCTCCAACATTTCCACAACATTTCCACAACATTTAACTGAAATCTGTTTAAAACTTCATGAATTATCCTGCATTGAAACATACATTACACAGACACAAACAAGCCAAAGGCACCAACCAAATGACATTCTTCAACTCTTGGTAAAGACAAGAAGCACAAAATACATATTAGTATAATAAGCATATATACTGTAAGTACTTAACAGCATATTTAAAATAAAAGCTCAAACATGAGAGAAAAGCTGCATTAGTGAAACAAAACAAATTTCAGGGACAACATCAAAGTGTGAGTGGTCTTATCTCCTCAAGAAGCAGACTAATGCACACAGTTTCTCAAAGGTAGATGAAAGATGGAGGACAAGAGAATACCCCAAATATCAAGACAGAGAGGGAAAAAAGCTGCTGCCTTGCCACCAGGAAAGTTGGAGATAAAAGACTCTAGGTATGAGCTGTGAGTTTGAAGCCCACAAAAAGAGAAGAGGACATGACAAGGAGTGTTTCATTTTTACAGAGACAGGTCTCATAAAAACAGAGAAGAGGTGGGAACCCCTGAGGAGGACCCCTGAGGTGCACCCAGTGCATCAAACTAGCTAAGCTTTCAAGTTCTATCAATAAAAAAATAAAATACAAAAAATACAATTAAGTCAACATCTTTACACAATCTCACCTTTGCACAGGCAAGTTTGCTCATCATCAGGTGGGGGTCTTCAAGTCTGTCGTCCTCGTCGTCATCATAACAGGGTGAGGGTGCACCTTCAGCTCCAAATGCGCTCCTGCACGAGCCTCCGCCGTTATCTTTGGGATCCTTGGGGTCAAAAGGATCCACAACGATGGGCTCTGTACCCTTAATCTCACAGCGACAGAAGGGGCATCCTGTTCCTTGACCCTCGGACTCCTATGAAATAGTCATAACAACAACCGGATGAGTGTAGGTTATGTTTTATGTCTGCAGAGAAAGAGCACTTTACGCCGAGTTACTCTCTCAACAAACATGAGAAATGTCATTTTACTATAAAAAGTCAACCCAAACAAAATCCCTTCGTCCCCCCACATGTCGTACCTGCCAGGCAGTGAGACAGGATGTGCACATGAGATGACCACAGGGTTCGATCTTCACATCTTTGTCATTCTCTGCACAGATCTTACACAGCTGGAATGTGGAGCCCATCTCACAGTACAGCTCATACTGCTCCTGAGACGAGAAAATGAGAAAAATGTGAGATCTCTGTGCCTGAAAACAATGACATCATTCACTATTTAAAGTAATTTCAAAGACAACAGGGATTTGAAGCTAAAATGTAGGGGTGAATATTTATTTTGTCTTTACAAAACAAAGAAATGTAATTTTGAACGCTTAAATCAGGAAAGATAATTTAAGAACAATCTAATAAAGGTCTGAAATAATGTCACGGTAGCTGGTATGTGTAACATTCAACTTCGAAATAAAATGTTGACTTGCTGTGTAATAAAACTGACTCACTAACAGTTGACATGACAGAGAGAGATAACCAGTAGTCATAATGTTATGGCTGATTGGTGTCTTTCCTGTAACACTTAAAACATTTCCAAACTGTACATCATATTTCAATGAGAGAACAAAACACTGCTTGGTTGAAGGTGGTCAAAATATCAAGTTAAAATATTAGTAAATATAGACTTAGTGTATTAAAATCATTCATGTAACTACCGTACAAATAATTTCCACTGACACACATTATAAAGCATGGCTTTTTACATGGGTGAACTTGCAAATTTTTTAGGTTGCAAAATACTTATTGGCCCCACTGTATTTGCAAATATTTTACATATTTTATTTAGAAACTACGTTTTCTCAGCTAACTCAGTTTTAGTCATTTATCATACTTTTCATTTCTTTTTTTATCCACAATACACTGTCAATAACATAATAAGACCACGGCGATTCTGACCTGCGTCACTTTGATGTGGTCCTGAGGCGAAGGCTCACACAGTCCTGTCAGATCTGGGTTTTGTGTCCGACCATCAGGAAACAAATAGCTGCAGATTCAGGGGCAAATACAATTACAAGGTATGAACAAGGAATGAACTCACCTGAAATAAAGCTTAGCTGTTACACCATTAGTTAGTTTAATCACACTCCAGGTACGGTGGTGACAGCAAGACCTGTTCTGTTTGGCCTATTCATTTAATCAGGCAGAGTTTTAATAACATCACCATTTTGTCGCACATGGATGCAATCCCGATTTCATTAATGTTTTGGATGTAAGTGATGGAATGTATAGGCTTTGTGAAATTAATATCAGGATTTGAATTCAGGTTGGCAGAGGACAGCTGCAGAATCCACAAATAAATCAAGGGAGATGAGATTTACACCAGTTAGCAAAAACACTGGAATTACGACAACAGGTAATGTGATGTATCTGATTTGGTTTGGACCCAAAATCATTCTATTATATATTTTTGGAGAGATGTGTACTTTTTGAAATGGCGCCAAAGAGAGGCCCTGCACATCACAGGATGATATATAACTTATTAAAATCGCAACCAATGAAAATCCAACCACAGAAACCGAGAGCAGATGCCCAGATGAAAAATAACAATACTTGTATTCTTACAATCCTTCCCTGAAGCCATCTATGAGGGCCTGGAAGAGGGGCTTATTGTGGGGAATGGTCTGGAGTATGTTTCCATCTGCCGTCACGTAGCCAATGGCCCACTGGCCGAGTCGTGTACAGCTCAGTCGGAAGATGTAACTGATGAGACAGACAAGAGGCAAGCATGAACCTGATGAGTGAATCTCAGAGGACTGGAATGGCAATGACAAATACATCAAATCAGTACATGGGAAATGTGCACTTTAAATTTCAAAGAAAAAAAACAACTAAGCAGTATTTGAGTTGCGCCAGACTTACAGCACGAGCTTCAACAACAACACAAAATTCAACAAACAAATGTTCCGTAGCAGTAAAAGACACCACATCAGTACTTGGCTGTTATGAGTAGACAGTTTTATGTACAGTATGTGTGATCTGCTCCTGAAACAAAAGCCACCACCAGAATGAGCCGTGCTCTAAGTTGTAGACACATGAACAAAACAAAAAAATTCTCTAAAGCAAAGGTCACCACTTAGGCGTGTGTAGCAGGTTTTGTGACTGAGTTATGCTTTGAAACTAATCTTACATTACATATTCTTTGCCTCACCTCATTGGTGAGGGATAATAAGACATGCTAGGGTTGGATCACTATATGGCACTGGTATGTTTCTCTGAAAAAAAGTGATTAGGTGGAAAAGGTTCAAACGTTCTTGAGCAAACTGTGCAGGCTATTGTTCTTGAAGTGCATTTGTTCCCGTGTAGTAACCCTAATACAGACTGTTTTATGCATTGAACTATAATCTCGGCAACAGATCACTGATGGCCTCATGGTGTGTCGTAGTGCAGTGAAGACACAGAGTCCATAATCAAGACAACCGCTGGCAAAACGAGGTGGATTGTAGCATTTGTAACCAATAACAGAGACACAGGTCCACAATGTTGGTTTCTTTCTCAGCGTAATTCATATAATTCACTGATAAACCAATTGGTTGTGCAGCAACATTAAGTTTCAGGATCCCAGTTTACATTATTATGAATATACTCCTGTTCATGTCTTCACAGGAGCTGAAATTCTGCATCTGACAGTTAAAATGAAGTCAAATATCCACATCAGATTCCAGCGGAAAACAGAAATACAGTTATTACAGAATCTCACTCATTACTGAACTTTGTCAAAAAAGATCATAACACGCAGAGAAGAAACAAAAACAGTTATGTATCTTTAATATAAATCTCAATGCACTTCTTCAGTTCCGAAAAAGCCTCTTGGATGAGAGATGAAACATCTTCAGCCAACCTCAGCAAGTCCAGTTTATTCATCTTTTTTGCTCCTCGATTTTTACGAATGTTTTTTTAGATATTTTTATCATTATCATTATTGGGAATCAGATAAAGACTAAACTTGTTCCGGAAACACTGTGTACTTGACACATGCATGCAAAGCGGTAGCACTTTGTTATATAATGAATATAATCGTCTGTACAAATATTCACTCATCAACAGGACATATTAATGCACTACAATGTATGTGTGTCTATGCACGTATGTGTACTTCTCTCTCACCTGCCAGGCTTGTGGATAAACTTCTGCAGTCGTGCTTTGACCTCATCATAGGTGAGAAAGGCCATGTACCCTGGGTGAGTCACTGCCAAGCTGTTCCAGTTCCGCAGGAGGGACGACCAAGGCTAGACAAAAAGAGGATGAGGCTCATGTCAGTAATCAGGCATTATGACCCTAACATAACTGACTATGGCTCTGACTCAATACTATTTTATAATGACCATTTCAGCAAGGGTAAAGCAATGCAAAAAGAAATCTAAGAAAAATTTGCAGCACTTCAAACAGCAGGTAACTGATTCAATGTCATCTAGAGGAGCAGAATGAAGAAAATGACACGGTCTTCAACACACTGCTCTCAATACTGTCTATAAACAGGGATAAGTCAACTTTACAGAGGCTTAGCTCAACATGACTCCAATCAAGGAACCAAAAAATAATTACAGTAGTGAATATAAATATAAAATAAATTCTGTTACACCAAAACTCCCTGGGTGTGATAGTGAGCAGATGTCTCTCTCACTAGTCTGTGTGGTATTTCAGAAGAAACAGAATTATGCAACACTATGAAACAGCAGTTTTAATGTAGTCACCTTTTAAAAAAAAAAAAAATCTATATCACAATATCAAAGAATTTCTGCATCAGATATGTGTAGCTTTGCCATATCCTTCAAAATGAATTAATTATACTAAATTATACATTTTAACCACTGACTACTGTAACATCCAATGCTTGTACTTTCATTTATTATTTTTAGACATCGAGTTACATCGATGGCTATGTTAAGGACATTTTTGGTTGTCAAGAACAGGAAGTTGGTTGTTGTTTGATTGTTTTGTCTTCAACCAGATTGTACAAAGAACAATAAACTAAGACCAAGTCATGTGTGAATGAGAATGTTGTATTTAAATACAGAAAGAAAGAAATCCTACACATTATGCCTCAAACTATTCAAAGCAAATCAATGGTTAGAATTGCTATGGTTGGTCTTTGCTACATCATCCTAACACAATGTCTGTGCATCAAGCACAGAGCTCAAATGGCCAAAGGGTCACTTGAAGACATTTAGAAGGTTTTTCCAGAAAAAAAGTGTCGTAGGTTAAGATGGTCTTTACTCCACTTAAATGTAGCTGGGGATAATGCCACCAAGGAACTTTATATGTATAATTCATGTCAGCATGTAATTCACATGTATACATGTAGGAAAATTAAGAAACATAAATCAGTGATTGTTAATTAAATTACATTGCTGATCTACCAAACCATAGATAAATATGACAACATAGGGTCTAAAGAGGTGGAGGTTTGTCCTGGAAAGGAGAGGAATGAAGGTTAGCCGCACTAAGACAGAGTACGTGTGTGTGAATGAGAGGGACCCAAGTGGAAGAGTGAGGTTACAGGGAGAAGAGATCAAGAAGGTGGAGGATTTTAAGTACTTAGGGTCAACAGCCCGGAGCAATGGAGAGTGTGGAAAAGAGGTGAAGAAGTGTGTACAGGCAGGATGGTAGGGGTGGAGGAAAGTGTCAGGTGTGATGTGTGATAGAAGAGTTTCAGCTAAAATGAAAGGAAAGGTGTACAAAACTGTGGTGAGACCAGTGATGTTGTTTGGTCTAGAGACAGTGTCACTGAAGAAAAGACAGGAGAAAGAGCTGGAGGTAGCAGAGATGAAGATGCTAAGGTTCTCTTTGGGAGTGACCAGGAAGGATAGGATCAGGAATGAGTACATCAGAGGGACAGCACATGTTAGAGGTTTTGGAGATAAAGTCAGAGAGGCCAGACCGAGATGGTTTGGACATGTCCAGAGGAGAGATAGTGAATTTATTGGTAGAAGGATGCTGAGTTTTGAACTGCCAGGCAGGAGGCCTAGAGGAAGACCAAAGAGGAGGTTTATGGATGTAGTGAAAGAGGACCTGAAGGTAGTTGGTGTGAGAGAAGAGGATGCCGAAGACAGGGTTAGATGGAGGCAAGTGATTAGCTGTGGCGACCCCTGAAAGGAAAAGCCGAAAGGAAAAGAAGAAGTGTGATAAGTTTTGTCTTTGCCTCCTCTACCTTTTCTATCATTTCTACTGCTTGTGAATTATTATGTAGTGCCTACACCCCCTTGAATATCCACCAAAATACTCAACAATGGGTTCTGTCCCAACGCTTAGAGTATATACCTGTAGATGTAAATAGATGGTTGTATTTAAGCCTTTGCCTTATCAAAAATATTTGCACATAAGCAGTATGATAACACTGTTATACTAAATAGAAAGGTGTCGAGAATTCATTGTTGGGGATTATTCTACAAATGTTCATTGTTGTTGCATCTGGCAAGAAGAATATGCAAATATAATGATTATTGTCTTTTAGAAGGATTCCAGTGTGATAAGCAGTCTGGGAAAAACACAGGCCTATGGAGCAACAACAGACACCCCATAAAATGACAGTCATTTCCAAACAGTTTAATTTCAGGCCTGTCTGACGTGAGTAAGTCAGCAGACATTCAGCTAACAAGTTGATAGAGTTAACCAGAAAAAGATGTGGCTGATTGGTTTAAAGCAGCAGTTACCAAACTTTTCAGTCCGCACACCCACTTCTACCTCCCGACTTAGCTGACGCACACCCAATGCCCGAAACGTGAAGAAGAAAAAAAGAAAGAAAAGGCGTAGTCTTTATAGCCATATAAGTATCAAGTTTAATAATATAGGCTCCTGTCAACACAGAATAGATTGTGCAATAATTGGCCTAATGATCTCTCACTTTAGAAACGGTGGGGAGAATAATAGTTACAATATAAAAATGACAATAATAATACTTTAAGTCAAAATGGTCGCCAGGCGAGCCGACTACAGATAAGTGATGAACAGCATTTATTACTATATAACAAATAGGCCTAGTTAAAAAACTAACAGTTATTAAATGGTAACAAATATGCTACTCCGCCACAAAGAATCAAAATAACATATGCCCAAGTTCAACATCATATTTTCTCTTTCGAGTACGAGTCTCATTGTGTTCTTTACCCCCTTCTCCCAATGAAGTGTCTGGGTGAGTTTTCTGTGTTCTGTGCTTCTCATTTTAAGTTTCCCCTGTCTCGTCATCATCACTCTTTTTCCTGCTCGATTTCTTCAGCCTGGTAGACTGCACAGCTCTCACTTGTGGCCAATGTATCCTGTCCTCTTTCATTTCTCCCAGATTTAATACTGGACAGACTGCCCGTTTTCAACCAGTTATGCATTTCGGCATATTATTGTTGTTGCTATCACAACATGCTAGCACGTAGCTAGGAGAAAGCCAAGTGCATTTTGGGTTTTTTTTTTTTATTTAAAATTTTCCCAAAACGTCTTAATTGAAAATTACAAATGATTTACGCGAATGAATTTAAATATTTAAACTGTTAATCCTCCATTAAAAAGTGTCCAAATTATTTAATTATTTATGTATTTCAAGGTGCTCAGCTGCCATTACACTCCATAGCGGCAGCTCGCGCACCACACTTTGGGAATCCCTGGTTTAAAGTCATCCATGATGTTACTCAAATGAAATCTAACAGAGTCTAAGACTTCCATGAATTACCCTCTTTATCCATCTTCAAAATCACTGCCTGTCTTTGTACTTTTCTCCTCTCACAGACCGTGTGTGTGTGTGCGTGTGTGTGTGTGTGTGTGTGTGTGCGTGCGTGTGTGCGTGCGTGGTGTATTCAATACCTGGAATAGCCTGGTGAAGATATCAAATTCAAAGACAGAGATGTAGTCGTTGCAGGTGAGGTCTATGGTGGATTTGAGGGCCATGGCCTCAAGTCCAGAGCTGATGGGATGAAACTCGTGGAGGGATTGACGGAACACTTTCCAAGGCACAATCGTCCTGTATCACAAAAACAACAGTAGATACTTCCCCTCTTGCCAAAACTGAAACCAAAAATATAACACTATCAACAAAAACTCAATGCAGACTATCTCCAAGCTTTAAGTATAATGTCAAGTTCACCAAGTGTCAAAAATGTCTAAATACAGATGTGAACTGCATTTCCTGTAGAAAACTAAAATTCTAAAGAACCAAACATGATACAAACAAAAGCTGGTTTGGTGCATTTAAAAATGTTGCGGGTCATGAATCTGATGCGGTGTCTGTGCACATGAACCAAAGACTGATGGCATCACATAGAACACTAGTTCTTGCAATATTTTTCATTGACACCCCAAAAGGGAAAGATATTTACTGCTTTTGACTATTGTAGAGCGAGGGAAAAGATCACACTTTCTTGGCAGCACCATAAAAAAGGGCAATATGCTCATTTGGAACTACTGAGATAACACTGTATTCCAGGCATCATAACTATAACAGAATGGGCTCACTTGTCCCCAAAGGCACGCCTCCAGAACTCTGCAGCATCTGCCTTGGTGATGCGGAAGTTGTCTCCCTGAAACAGACCATTGGGGAAGATGGCCTTCAACTCTGCTAACATGTGGCTGAAGATCAGAGACAGCTTGGTGAGATTCCGTCTGTGTGCATCACAAGAAAAGGAGAAGAAGTGAGACTTGATGTCTATAATAATCACACTATACAAGCCTAAATAGAAACGATATACAAGCACAGTGTGTTCACTTTAAATGAGAATATGTATTATATAGAAGAGGGGATTAAACTTGATCCTGAAGGAACCTGTAAATTCCTAGACGGTCACTGGATTCTGTATAACAGAAAAATTTAAATTTGCAGATGCATAAACAGCTCAGCAAAGTTTGTGTAAAAAATAAACATTAAACTCATAAATATATAAACAAAATGTGTTCTTGGTTTGTTTAGATTATGTTAAGAACCAACTTTTTCTATTTCAGATTGAATAGTGACAAAAGCGAACATTTATTCACAATTCTTGTTCTTCAGTCTTTGTAACTCTGAAAATGCAAACAAGGCAGTGATACTATGACAAATACAGTAAAATCAACCTCCTAAAATGATCTGCATCAAGGCTATGTTATGTGTTATTGGATTTAGTTACTTTAGCACGTGTTCTCCTGAATGTATCCAAGAACATGTGGAAATGAGATGGTTTTCACTTTTCATGTACAAATACAGGCCAAAGTCTGCTATTCAAAAGTTAAAGTTATTAACATCCACAAAAAAGACATTAGGCACTGTGAAAGATTACACTCTTAAACTATGTTAAGTCTTACAATTGTCAGTGGCTGCTCAGAAATAATAATAGTAATAATAATAAACAGGTATGGAAATTGAGAGTAAACCTGAATAATTATTTTGTTTTTAACAAGCAGCTCAACTTACGCTGTAACTTAGGCATAGTTTGAACTATAACAACATGGAATATTGTGCAGTTTCATTCGAAATAAAAACCTTTCAAAAGTCACAGTGATAGCTTTGATTGTATATTAGTGGACAGTTCTTTGCCACAACTGTCGAACTCTGTATTTTCGAGTTTAGTCAGCGAGATGTTCAGTCAGGTGGGTCCTGTGCTTTGTTTTCATGATTTCTGTGAATAGAAATGCAATCTCACAGACAGACGTACTGTAGATCCAAAGTAAAAACTTCTCCTTGGTCGCTGGGTACCTAAAGGTTATTACCCTTCTCCCCACCTCGGATTTCAATATCACTTTGAAGTTTAATTTTTTTCCATGTCCACATGTGGAAAAGCCAAAACTGCTGAAGAGCGTCTGTCGGTGGATACAACAATGGCAACTAAGGAACTCGGGGAAACTCCACAACTTTGTGGCACAACAAATCAAACGGTGTGCCAGGAGCTGCTGGGGCACCGCCAGTTGTTAATATTATGACACCATTATATGAATGGGAAAGATGCTGTTGTGCACATAGAAAGATTTGAACCTTTTGTGTAGTGTTGTCACAATTAGGCAAATTGTACAGATTAATTAGTTAATTTTATTAACAAGTACAGGGGCGGCAGTGGCTCAGCGGTAGAGTGAGTCATCCAGTTTTCCCAAGATCTGCGGTTTGATTCCTGCTCCCACCCAAAAAAAGAACCACCTGGAGTGTGAGCTGACAGTGGGATGTGTCAGCTCACCACCGGAGCATTGCCGAAGCACTCTTGAGCAAGGCGCCATCCCCCTTGACAAGTTGCTCCACAAATGGGCTGCCCGTAACTCTACCTTCCCCTGCATGCCTACAGGCACCCCTGTGTGTGCGTGTGTGACAGGGATCTGTACAAACTAACATTCATGCATGAGTTTGAAGTATTCCCTAACTAGAGTTTTCTCTTCATTTCCCTTTGGGGATCAGATTAGTATATAAAATAAAAAAATAAAAATGTTGGGAAAATGAGTATGGAGTTGAGGACTAGAGCAACTTTGGTTGATATAAAACACAAATCTTACTGAATTTGTTCTGAAATGATGAAGTTTATGTGAACCATGCCTCAGATAGAACTTTCAGAAGATTTACTATTGTTGATTTACACAAAGCTGGCAAGGTTTACAAATGATTTCAAAGTCTCAGGTTTCAGGTGTTGAATTTATCAGTTGTAAAATGGAAATGGTGCTATCCTGGAAAAACAGATTTTCAGCCAATGAAGTATGAGATCAATAAAGCTTTACACCACTTCCTACACAGTTATTACAGGTTTTGATTGTTTATACTCAAAATTAAAAGCCTTGGAAAACTGTTTCCTGAATGACATGACATGCAGGCAGGTTTCCAGCCTCATGGAAAAAATAACCTGATGCCTATCTCCGAGCATACAATTTGCTGCTAACCATGATATTCTACTAACAGAGCCTGAGATGGGTTGACTATGCCCCCTCATAGACTTTACTTCCCCTCATAAGTCTCCATCTCTACTAAAAGAGAACCAGAACAGGAAGACATGAAGATCACGTTCAACTTGACTTTCTCCAGAAAGTTTCTCATCAACTTCTGGAAGCTTACTGGGGTAAGAGAAAGAAGGAATTGGTTCCAGACAAACTCGTGCACGGACTTTCACACTGTTTGACTGACTCGGAAAGAACAGACATGCAAAGGGTATTCAAAGCGAGGTGTGAGGAGGGAACCAAAAACTGGATGTGAACAGTGTAACATTAATTTACGTGTAAAATGCTTTACAGCAGGTGGTATCAAGGCACAGTGGGTAACTGTCACCTCACAGCAAGAAGGTTCTGGGTTTGATTCCTTGCTGTGAGGAGTTTGGCTGTTCTCTCCGTGTTTCTGTGGGTTCTCTCCAAAACATGCTGCATAGTGATCACTCAAAAACTGACCGTAGGTGTGAGTGTATTCCTGAGTGACTTTTTTACATGGCAAGTGATGTGCATCCGGACATCCCTGAATATATTTTGTGATTACATTTTACTTGTTTATTTATGTGTTCATATATATTTTGAAGATTGACAACATATAGAGTAAAATGCAAGATTTATGTATATCTCAATATAAACGTGATAATGTACTACTTTTAATTATTTGTAATTTTTTTCTGCATGCTTGTAATTTTTGACTTGAACTTGAGAGAAATCATGTCTAGGGCAGCAGTACATGATGGCCACCAGGGAGGAAAGTGTTAAATAATTTACTGGATGAATCCCTTTTTATTTTTACTACATATAACACACACCATATTTACACACCAGGTCACACACCTGACATATTGTATTACTACAACGCCACAACCACTCCACCTCGCCAATGCAGGCACCCCTTCACAATTTCTTTGTTTCCACACAGAATGTTGGGGCAGAATTGAGACACGTTGCATACAGCAAAAACAGTATGTGAATGGGTCTATGCTCACAACCACTACACTGAACACTCAGCACCTTAATGAACAATTAAAATGGTTTAAACTTGTGAAAGGTTAAATTTAATTAAATTATACAATTTAAAAAAAAAAGCTATAACAAAAAGTGGTTTCATGACTGCCAAGCAAGTCTGTGGAGTTAAACACATGCAATAGATGAGTTTTATGCAAACATCAGTTAAAATACACCTTAAAAAAGCAAAAGATGCATTGTATGAAATTGGGTACATAATTCTTGGTAAGAAAAAACTGAACAGGCAAATAATACACACACTGAATGTTGTTGTAACAGCCAGCATTCATATGTCATGAATAACTCAAAGCAAAACAAAGAATGTGTGCTTTCAGTGGTTTAACTGGCATCAAGCTCACAGGGTGGCACAGCTGTCTCTACTAGATTTACACAGTGAATGACAGTCTTTCAGCCTGTGGCAAAGACAGACTTTTGAAAAAGGCAATTTAAATGTAATTATGAAACTCAACAATCAAGGTTCAAATGCAATTTCATACGTCGAAGGATAACCTAATTTTTTTTTAACATCAGTATATCTCAATTTGTGCATGCCGCTCCATCTAATAATATCAGCTCTGTACTACATGCCTGTTTGTGTGTGTAGGTACTGTGCACAAGCCAATGCTCACACAACTGTTGCTGCTAGTTAAGCATTTATGCCAAGCCAGACAATGCAGGGTCAGTGTTCTCTAGGCGTAGAGAGAACGGCCTGTTGACCTTTTCTGGATAATCATGTCCAGTATTTTCTTTTCCCTCTCTCTAACACATTTTTTACCATGACCACAGCATCAAGCGAAAAGTTTCTTTCTGAACATTAAGGTTTTGTCAACCATCCCCCTCATGCTATAGACTGACCTCTGTCCTTGCAGCTGGCTGCTCCCTTCCTGTTTCCTGCTGTCTGTGATAAAGTAGTGCAGCTAGGAAGCCAGTAAGGGTTAGTCTAGGAGAATGAGAGCCCCCTGGTTTTACAAGAAGCTGCAATATCATCAGGACCACGACAGGCATATTGAGTTCATGTTGAAGTGACTGAATTAGTTGCAGTAAATTGTATAACAGGTCTGCACAACAGAAATATCTATACCAATATCAGCATCTCACACATTACCCAACAAAAATAAAAATAATTTTCATCCTATAAGGACTTTTCTATATCTTTAACTGTCCATAACAACCTAACTTGAGAGCATAGGTTGTTTTTTTTTGTTGGTAAAAATACCCAAACACTTTTGTTAAACTTCAGAAAAGGACTTGAATATTGCAACTGAAAGTAATCAATTTACTGGCAGATAACTCGGTTTGAGAGTCTCAACTTGTAGATCAGTCATGAAAATGAGCTACTTGTAAGTTTTGCTTTTGTAACAAGCAGCAAAAATGTTGTTTGTCCTGAAATAAGACTATTTCACGTGAGCACATAACAATATCAACACAGACACAATGTATTGTGTTGCCTTGTAAGAAGAAATGCAAATTGAGGTGTGGTAGAAAAAAGAGAACTAGCCTTTTTTTAAAAAAACAAAAACCCTTTGAGGTAAACTTAAATAACAAGTAGTCAGTCAGTCAGCACTTATCTGCATTCATATTGGAGATCTGCTAGTGATTTATGCCTTTCAACATTCCTTCACTTGACACTATCTACGTTTGTCTGTCATTCCTTGGAGGGTTTCTGGGGCTGTACTTCTGTGCATCATTCCTTGCTTGACTGCATGTCTCTTCTGCTGCTTCTTTGTCCTCCTCCTGTGCAATCCTTTCTCACGTACAGTATACAAACTCCACCTGTCTTACTCTCTCCAATGTCTACTTTATCCCTGTGATATAGACCTTCTTAGCACACCCAATGATCCATAGTGAAAAAAAACACCAAGCTGGAAGATCATTCTTAATATCATTGTGGATAAAATTTATCAACTCGTTTTGATTACTTTGGGGGTTTTTTTAGAGAGAGGTAGGATGTAGCCCAGGGAACAATCCATTACTGACTGTCAAGATGTAGATAATCACATATATCCACAATTAGCTTGAATAATTTCTAATCATTGAAGGTCTGCAGTAATTACAAGACTTTCAACTCTACCATCATTGATAATTTTGATATATTATCTGATTAAGGTCTACCACATATCCAAGTTTAACATAAAGTACCGTAATATTCCAGATCTCAATGTAAACAATCATTGCTATTGTGTAGGCTAATATATCCACCCCCCCCACACACACACACACACAAAGAAGGCCCTACACCTAAGCATGCAAATTTGGAGAGAACGATGGTAGAGCGACGACGAGCAGCCGCATCGAGCTTAACAAGCAACTTGTGGGGGTTGGTGCCTTGCTTTAGGGAGCACTCAGGAGGTAAACAGTTCGCACTCCATAGTATTTTGTCTTGAACCGGCCACCTTCCAGTCCTCAAGCCAACACCTCGTGGACTGGGCTACTGCCCCCCCGTTTTTTAGAATTTTGCTGTCAATGTCATGAGGTTACATTGCCAGTTCTCTTGATGCACTTTTTCCTCCACAGTTCTGAGACATGTTTCCGATGTCTTCATAGGTGTGTTCCCACTAACAATTAAGTGACAGTTTAGGTAATGAGAAAGTGTGTCCAAACTTGGTCTTCATTTTTGTCTACAAATTTAAAAATATCAACATAATTACAAATCACAACATGGATTTTGAGGTTTTTTTTGTACATTTATAACTACATTGTGTGTTACAATTTAGTACATGAACATTGTTACACACAGACTCTTAATACAATGTTTTTATCAATGTACCCATTCCTGTACAAATTTCAATACGTTAACTCATTTACAAATCTGATTGTGCCTGTGAGGACTGACATAATCGCACATACATCGACAAATTGTTGAGAAACTCGAATTTTATGCCTTTAAAGTCAAATCGAGAAGATTATACAAAAGCTTAACAATAGCACAGCAACAGCTTAATCTTTCATACAATTTAAGTCATATGAGCTTATTTCTCACTATTTGAATTAACAATAAGTGGTTCTTGTATCCTGCAGGCAGAGAGACACTAATGGGTTATGTCATATTCATCACCATAATCTAATAGTGTGAGACTACACAAGCCAGCTGCTCACTGGTAAATAAATAACCATAGTGCTCCACTCTTTGTTCTTGTATGTGTATATGAGCCAATAAAGCCTAAAAGCTTCAACTGTATTCCAATATAACTCAAGGTAAGACAAACATGGCTTCATACTATTTTCTAGTTGTTGCACCCAGAGTCATTTGGCTGAGACTACAGGCCACTACAGGATGTTTTTATATCATTTGCAACTCGATTGTAAATTCCCTCAGTTGTGAACAAATAGTTTTGTCTCATCAATCTAGAGACATACACAACAGTAAATCACTGAGAGTGAGAACAAACTTGAGTTTAGGTGCATAAACACACGTGGGAGCTCAATTTTTTCTAAAACAAGACACATTCTATTTAACAGCTGTAAACTTCTTATTTAGACAGTTTGATAGTGGGGGGCACAAAGCTTATATAAGAACTTAAGATATACATATCATCTCATTGGTTGATTATCGAGCCAATAGAGCATTTTCTGTCTTTGATCAAAAGAAAATATTCATTAAAAATGTATTAAAACGACTCTCAGAAAGCAACCTCTCTCAAAGTTTGGCACTTTTTGTCTCAATACTCTGCCCACACATCTAAACAGCTACACATCACAAGCACCACTCTTGCAATAATAATCAAGAAAAACTCACAAGCAGAGAATATCTGGAAAGATATGGATAGCAAACTATCTTTATAAACTTCCCAAATAAGCCACTTCAATAAGATTTGACATCTCTGACTTCTAATTCTGAATTTTGTGCATCTATTCCCAAACTAATTTCACTTGCGCTAAAGTTTCTGTGGTGGAGGCATGCAACTTCCGTAGTTTCCATCTCACAAGTTGGATAGGTATTTTGAGGCAGACTCTGCCGTGGATCACAGCAAGTGACGCTAAAGCATTGCTTTACTTTACCCTGATAATACCACCTGTGCCAACCCAACATTTTTTAACTTCTTTTATGCAGGGAGCATGCAAAACTAGTGTGACTAAACATTTCGCCTAAATAGAACAAATGATGAGCGAGGTGCGCAGTGTTTAGACCTGGTTCTCCAGGTCTGCCTCGTCTGGCCTTGTGCTCAGTCAGCCCTGAACAGACAGCCAGCGGTAACTTGTCACAGTTGTTTCAGTGAAAATTAAATATATTTCTCATTTTCAGAAGCAAAAAAGTTATGCTCGACTGACCGGCTATCAAGTGTGATGAATGTAAATATTTTAATGGAATGCTTGCAGAATTGTGCTCACTTGTTGAACAAAAACAGGAATAGGTTCCATTGACACTTTGACCACAAAGGCTTGACATAATCCCAGACTGATGGCAGACACACTTTACTGTAAACAGCTGCAGAATGGGTTTTACGGTCCATTGACTGGTAATGGCCTCATGACAACAACAGAAAGTAAACTTTAAAGTGAAAATTATATCCAAAACAAAACTGTACAGACAATCAGATGCTTCAGAGACAACAGTGCCTGCAAAGCATGCAAGTTCCAGTACAGCTACTGTAATATTTCAAGATGAATCACACAAAATTTGTTTGGTATTTTTGATAACAAAAATAAAAGTTAGACTATAATAATGTGATAAGAGTAGTAATAAGATGGCCTTTATTTGTCCCACAGTGGGGAAAATCCCTTGACTGTGGTAGCAAGGAAGAGAGGGTTCAAACATATAGACATACATGCATGCGTATGTATATTAACAATTCAATGACATTAACAAATGCTTGATGACTAGCATTAACAATAATTTAATTGAATAAACACATTTTCATTTAATTTAAGAGCACACTCTAGTAATTAGTCAAACGCATGCATATATATATGTGTGTGTGTGTGTGTGTGTGTGTGTGTGTGTGTGTGTGTGTGTGTGTGTGTGTGTGTGTGTGTGTGTGTGTGTGTGTGTGTGTGTGTGTAGTGTACAGGCCACTGTAACACACAGGCGCCGTCTGTGTGTTTAATGTTATATGGATGTAGTATGTGCATTTACCCATAAACAATATGCTCAATTGTTTTATAAATGTTAATGCCTTGGATGTTTAAACTTTATGTATGTATGAAGTTATCAAGGTATTTAAATGCACAGCGGAAATGCTAACAGAAGATTTTTTACTTCACATTTCCTGCATCTAGGGGTGGCAGTGTGTCAGTGGAAGAGTGGGTCGTCCAATGTTCCCAAGATCAGGCACTGCTGAGGCGCCGTCCCCCCTTTACAAGTTTCTCAGTAGGGCGCACCAGGAAGATGCTGCCCGCCACTCTACCACCCCCTCCCTCCACTGCCTACAGGCCCCTGTGTGTGTGTTACAGTGGCCTGTACACCACCCACACACACCCACACACACCCACGGGCCTGTGGAGACAGTGGAGGGAGGGGGTGGTAGAGTGGCGGGCAGCTTCTTCCTAGTGCGCCCTAATGAGAAACTTGTAAAGGGGGATGGCGCCTCGCTAAGGGCGCCTTGCTAAGGGCACCTCGCTAAGGGCGCCTCGCTAAGGGGGGCCTCGCTAAGTGTGCCTCGCTAAGGGCGCCTCGCTAAGGGCGCCTCGCTAAGGGCGCCTCGCTAAGGGCGCCTCGCTAAGGGCGCCTCGGCAGTGCCTAATCTTGGGAACATTGGACAACCCACTCTTCCACTGACACCCCTAGATCCAGGAAATGTGAAGTAAAAAAATCTTCTGTTAGCATTTCTGCTGTGCATTTAAATACCTTGATAACTTCATACATGCATAAAGTTTATGAACTTTATGCATGTAAAGGCATTAACATTTATAAAACAATTGAGCAAATGACATTTGTTATTGGTTTCATTTATCTATTGTAGTCAAATTACTGCAATAGGTTAGGTCAATATAAAATGTCACACAAGATTTCTTTCCCACAGTTTTTCCACAATATTGCTTTTTTGACCACATAGCAAAGATTTCCAGGTTTGTCCAGGATTAACTAATACTAGTTGATTTCAATTATTAACAGATTACATTCTTGTTTATTATGTTGCATTAGGCAATCACATTTTCTATCTGGAGAGCTTTCAAATTAAGCCAAAATCGCTAATGCCATGTAATAGATTTCGGTGTATACCGGTAGAATATAAATGGATCATAATCGATATACAACCTAATAAATAACATGAATGATGTTATTTATTAAGTCACAGGAAGTTTACACCAGAAAAAATGATCAAACAGACTCTCACAGAAGTCAGAACAGAACCCTGTTGGACAAATAGAAGAGGAAAAGCGTTCTGAGGAGACACTGATGGACCCCTCTACTGTCTTACTCTGCTTAGAGACTGTAGATTAAATAAGGTTTTACATGTAGGTATACCACAAGTGAATTACAGTAATCCCTCAAACATTCCCGCATCAACGCTCGCGACTTCACCTCATTGTGGATTTTTCGTAGGTAGTCATGTGATACCGTACGCGCATTCTATTGGCTGACGGCATCCGGAAGTGCGCTACGTTCCGTGAGTCTCGGACTTCAGTGAGACACAAAAGTGCTTTAAAAAAGTCGATAAAGAGTGTGGTAAGAGGTAATACAGATAAAAGGTGGTTTAATATCAGTGTGTGGAGGGTTCATAAACGTTTACATTTCCGCATATAATACGATAAATAGTTCGTCACTATATAGCAAAAATTGTTATTTGTGTGTGGTTCTTGGAATGCATTAACTGCGAGTAACGAGGGCACACTGTACTTGAAAAAGTCAAAGCAGGTGTGCTAAAACCATTTTAAAAAATGAAAACAGGATAAACGGTGAATGAACTGTACATTAATATCGGCTGTCTAGTTTGACTCAGGGTGGAACGGTGGGTAGCACTGTTTGATTCCTTTGAGTTCTTCTTTACTCCCCATGTCTTTGCGGGCTCTCTACGGGTTCTTCGGCTTCCTCCCACGCCCATAAACATGCAGTTTAGATAAATTGGTCACACCAGTATTTTTCGTAGATATGAGTGTGAGCATGCACGGTTGTTTGTCTTTGGTGTGACCCCATGATGAGCTGGTGTCTCATTGGGGTCTCCCCTGCCTCTCGCCAGTAGCCAGCTGAGATAGGCTCAAGCAGACCTGTGACCCAAAATGTGGATAAGAGGATCGATGGATAGATAGTCTGACTGACCACTCAAAACACTCAAACAAAACCCAAAGCTAAGGTAGGTCTGACCAATGTTCTAGTGGTTGTGACTCCATACGGGCTATCACTGGAACTAATATAGTACAGCTCGCTGTAGACTCCCTTTCATCATACTCTTTTATGGTCAACATCAAATGTTTTCTCCCCCATCACAATTGCACAAAAGTGGAAACACTACACGCATTAGTCATGCAACTTTTAGTTACATCACAATCAAACCTAACAAACTGTTGACAAAGAAAAAAAAACCCTATGTTTGTGTGGCATATAAACAAAATCAGGGCAGGATAAAAAAGGCCTAAATCTCTAGAAGGGACATTATGGTGAAGTCTGTATGGCATCACAGCAGAGTATGTCCACCCACACAGCATTCAGGCTTTCATAAAACTCTTGGATCTTTCATTTACTTGGGAAAACCCAATAATATCAATCGTAGAGTCCCGTTGATAGTTGTCAAATGATGATGCTGATTGAGGTCACGTTGTGGAAATACATGCCCTGTGTTGCTGTATTCTAAATTGAAGCTGAACTGGAGAAACTAAAAGGAGCAGATTTCAAACCAGTCTTTTCTGAAATCAGGCAGTAAAATAATTTTTATTCTCAACTTTACAGCTACAGATATGTGCCATGAGCTCCACAACACACAACTGCTCTGCATCATTGGTTGATTCTATAGCATTCTGAAGTGGGCTGATACTCATTGGTTAATGTCACCGCTTTCTGCACACAAACAATTGCAGTCTTTGTGCTTAATGCCTGGCTACTGTGTATGTCTGTATTTCCTCTGCTTAAACCAGCGATTTCTTTCTTCACAACTGCTTAGTGCAATAAAGTAATGATATAAATGAATGACGACAGAATTTTGCAACTTTTCAGGTCTTTGTCAAGAGTGATTGAGACAGCAGCTTCCTCTTGTCTCTGGTTGGAAATGGAAATGTTTTTCTGACAGCAAAATTTATAGTCACAGCAGCAAAGAATGAAGAGTTTTAAAAAACAATGGTGCATAGAACTGAGATAGGCCAATGACATCCCTCATCAGTCCAACAACAGGCTGATTTTTTGTTTGAATTCAAAATTTTGCTGGGCTTGTGCTAGCCATTCGCCACTTCGCCATAGGCGAAGTAAATACCAGATTGGCTATAAGGTTTTTAGACTGTGTAGCCACAGTGGCGTTCCTATTTTTACGGAAAAAAGGCTAAAACTTACGACTTTTTCGCACACTAGCGCCGCTACTGCCGCTAGCGAGCGGCGCTAGTGGAAATAGCGGCGCTATTTTGATTTTATGTTCGATTTTTACAAGCTGAACCCGCAAATTGGTGTACGACAAGGCGGGGACGATCGATCAAAAGAATTCAGTGTTTTATAGTGAAGTTTGTGTTAGAATCTTCATTAACAAACAAATGGTGAATGCTGAGAGGCATTCACCACAGACCGATCAGAAGGTAAATGAAAGATATTATCAATACTTGTCTTAGACTTTTGATCCCTATGACCGGCAGGAATAACCAGCGATGCATGTAAATATATATTCACCTCGCTTGTCATTTTTCATGCCTTTTTAAATTGAAATGAAAAATGTTATTGAATTAAAAAAAATAAAATAAAATAAACTATGGCATACCAATGGTCTTGGTGGTGGTCAAAGTTCAAATGTATTCTAGTCTCAGTAAAACTTACATGTAAACATTGAGTAATATTTTGTATGAGTATCTTCACAGAGTGAATGCAAGTTTTCAATTGTTGAATATCACATTCATACCTGCATAAAGTAGGATAGAAATAAAGATAGTTCAGCTTGAACTGTTGGCTTTAGTGTATTTTTGTAGGTAAACTGAACAGAAGATTTTGCCCTCAGAATGTACCAGAATGCAGGAAAACGACCCCATTTCCTAAAAAATTTCCCGGGGGAGACCCCCGGGCCCCCCCAACGCCCCCCGTGAAGCACAGTGTGGCTTTTTGTGGCTTGCTCAATTCTTTTACACTGAGCCACAAGTGGCTTCGTCATACTAGCTCCTAGTGCAAGCCCAGTTTTGTAAATTATTAATTCATCTGAAAATAATCATTTGCATTTGGCCACCTTTGTCCTTTGCTGTTCTGCAAAGAGAGTTTGCACCCTTCTATGCCCAGGACTATTTAAATCAATGTAGCAGTGAGACGTAAAGATGGACTGGATTGAAAAAAATATTTTCTCTTCATTTCCCAGGATTCTTGAAGATTTAAGGTCATATTTATTATTGTCATAGGTAACTGAAAACCTGCAGCGTTTGGCTCTTGTTTTCACTGTCAACACATTACAACCTATTACAACCAAGTGTTCACTATGTTGTATGATTATGATACTTTAATTCTGAACCTAATGTGATTGTGTTAAAGTAAAAATGTTAGGTAGCCAATAAATGTGATGCACACTGTTCGTGTGTTTATGTGTGGGCTTTGCACAATTGAGTAGATCCAACAGTCATGTGACTGTTCATTATAATTATTCTTTTAAATGAAGTTTTGAACTACTTATTTGCCACGTAGCTAACCAAAGAATTTCCGTTATTTGTTGTAACTTCTTCCACTGAAGTGTTGTTGTGTGCAGCTTAATGAGTCATCCTCTCCCTGTGATTACTTTGTTTTAAAATTTGGTGCATGAGTAGTTTCCATCATGTCATCAGGTGTAAAATGCTTCTGTTTCCTAGCCTTAAGCATTAAGAAGTTATTGGATTAGCCAGTCATAACCTAAATTGATCTGTATATTTTGTAATTATTAGGGGTGAGGGGTGATTCTTTTGAAGTTATATTTAATATATTCTCTTTGAATGATTTTTTAACATCTTCACTCTATGCTTATTCAGAGGGGGAGCACAGTACACAGCAACTGGTTGAAGCAGTCGTTTTTCTAAGTTTCTGACAATGAGATCCATCTACGCATGACACACTGATCTAAAATAATGACATAGATCACTTGATGTTAACAATATGACATACTTTACTAAACTCTGCAGGCATCTAGATTAATTTACTATGACCTGTTCCTTCCATATTCCAACTGTTATAGCAACAAGGTATTCTTACAGTTGTGTGACAGTTAAGTTTAGTAACAAAGAGATTATTTGTATATTGTGCCAAAAACAACACAATTTTGAAGACAGGTCATTTGCAAGTCCTTAGTTTGCTAGTATATTGCTCCACAATCTGTTCAACTCAAACACAGAAAACTACAGCCAGACTTGAAAAGACAGTGCCAAAACTTTGATTGTTTTCAATGTTAGTTTGGAAAGACACCCCAAAAATCAAGATTTGTAGAAAAAATCTTGTATGATGAAAGAATTTCACAAATGATTTCATGCCATTTCATTACATACTGTACATGACAGCTGTGAAACTATGTCAGGCAGCATTTGCTTGAAGCAGTGAACTTAAGGTAAGAACAACCCTGCTCAGATGCTAGTCTGTACCTCAGAGAGCTCAACGGTACTCACTAAAAACAAAATAAACCAATAATTCTGCTTATAAGAAGCACAAAATTATACAGACCAAAGATCATGCAGATGATCTTTGGTCTGTAAGGGTATCTTAATCTCATTTTGTGTTTTTGCACAAGCAGAGTAACCAATTCAATTCCATTCTCTCCATACATGTAACAGCTACATGGAGACAAAATTCAAGTCACAAAATTCAAGTAATGGCAAAACAAAACAAAACAAAAGAGCCTTATCTACAGGCAGCTGTAGATAAGGCTCTGTTTTCTAACCGCAGACGCTCACAAGCTAAAACCACAACACCTTCCTTTTTGAAGTTGATATTTCTGAGCGACAGTAATTCTGAGGGCCAGGAAAATATGAAAATGTGCAATTGTTTACTATATGTCTAAAAGGATGAAATTGGTCCAGTGGAATGTTTTCACTGAGCATTAAAACAATAAGTAAATAACTATATGTACAATATTAAGGTAGATGCAAAATGTATATCCACTTTACTCACCTGGGTTGTGAATTTTCCTCATACATGCGCTCCTTCCCCTCCTTAAACAAGCTAATGGTCTGTTTTGTCTTCTTGGTTAGGTTCTCCATGAAGACCCTGAAGTATTCGTTGTCCCCCAAAGTCTCCATTTTGCCTTCATAGCGAGACAAGATGGTGCGCAGGTGCTGGTAGGTGTCTGGTAGCAGGTCCAGGATGTAAGGGGGGCTGTTTTTCAAAGCCAATTTAGGGTTTTGGCACAGGCGAACCACCTGCAAAAGGAAGGGTGTATAAAGGAAGAGAAAATGCAGTTAGAGACAAGGGGTGAATGCAAGATGGCAGAGGAGATCATATCTAGACAGAATATGTTAAGAAGAGGGTAACAAGAAGTATGAAAGAAAATCTGAAACATTTTTTTAAGTTGCTAAGATACTACTTTTGACATACACAGTCTGCATATGACAGTGTTGGAGCACTTTTCTTTGTCATTGCCATTAGCGCAGATAAAAAACATTCAAGGAAAATTTTTTTAACACCAATATAGTGGTTGGGTAAAGTTAGTATTTGTAGTTTGTGACATATGTGCTGGACAAAACTGACACACTATTATTATTTTCTCTTCAGTTCATGGTTGTCAGCTTGATGCAGTGCTTCTTCAGCATATTTAAAAAGGCTGTTTACCTCCTGATTTTAGTCTGCTGCACTGTACAACAGTTCTGCATTTCCAATTTCAAAGTCTTGGAATTTGAGCATGGTCGCCTGAGTAATTTGTACAGGTGATGCACTTACTGTGATGGTGACATGCATAAACATCAACCACAGTGAAAACAGTCTTGAAACAAAAAGTGGACACAAACTCCATCCATCCATCTTCTAATCACCGCTTTATCAGCCATAGCGGGTCACGGGGAGCTGGAGCCTATCCCAGCACTGGCGTCGTGCCTGGACACAAACTTTCCCTTTTAAACGCTTGGCCACCACTAATGATTGACCCAACAATCTGCGTACTTTAAAAAAAACACAGAAATATACATAATCAACAGTAGCTTCAGTCAAAAGTGTTCACCATTCATTACGAATTACTGTTACATCCTTCATAACGTTCAACTACTGTTGTGGCTATGGTGTGTTTTATGTGTAGCAGGACCTTACTTTAGCTTGGAGGGTCAGCTCAATTAGGTGTGCTATGTTTAGCCACCTTTCTTGTCAGGAAAACACCAATGGCCCCAAACATTACACCTGTGCCATGTTACTGTCAACAACAGAGATATTGTAGCCTACTTCCACCAGGCTACTTCATGGATGCTAAAGCTGTGGTACGACCTCAAAGAAGATGATTTTCATTTGAATGAGAAATGCTACTTGAACAAGTTGAATTACAACCAGCATTTAAAACTGCACAGACAATGCAGTTATAGCTGCTTCCACCCTCCGAGGAACCTCATCAATTACCTTGTTTTAATGACTCATTTCAACTGGGCTTCATCCTCACTGATTAGTGCTTGACTTGTATCTCTGATTAATAATGCAGCCAAGAACATTATCGACCTCATGGTACAATGGTTTTCGTAAGGTGTACTGTCGACTGCGCTTCCTCTTCTTTGTCGATTTCATCCTTTTTTTTTGTCAACTTAAACTTTCCAACACTTTGTACTTTGTGACCAAGTTAAACTGGAGTTAAATTCTTTGTTTGGATGCACTACCCTTGCCAAAAAATCTTATTCTGACGACGTGTCTTTTAAGTAGATGTTAAGATGTATTTAAAATTATCCTCTTCCCTGGTGCGTTTTAAATCCTAGGATTTTACATGCTATCTTTAAGGTAAATCTGTTAATTTGTGTTGCAAATATATGTTCATAAAACCGTGACATGTTGCTTACCATGGTAAAACAACAACAACACAGCCCTAGCAGTACTCCATGGCACACAATATGTTCAGCATTTGAGTCTTGATGTCTGAACTTTAAAGGTCAGCTTCCTACTGAGAGAATACACAGGTGATTTTTATTATAATATCATGTACTCCCATAGGCATTCAGGGAGGAATATAACCATTTTGCATGTGGGCTCCACACTCAAAACCTCACACAGACACACAGAAATGGTAGAGGCATGACTCTTTTGAAGGCATTAAGAGTCCAGAAAGCACACAACCAATTTAACAGTCATGTGCTGTGAAGGGCAAAGCATGTCTGGTCTGACATGCTCCCAAGCAGCACTGCTACATGAAGTTGTACACAAATTGATAACAGAAATAAGCATTGTCTTCATGATTATTCCTCTAAAAGACTCTACTTCTTTCAAGCAGTCGATTCAGAGAGTGACTTGTTGATTTCCGGCAAAACACTGACATTGATTTATCCAATTATTAGGAATAAACTACTACTTTGGGGCTACGTGACACAGCCTGTGTTAAAAACAGTTGTGCAGCAAGATGTCTGTAGGTTCTCATTTATCCAGGTCATGGTTATCCAAAGCCATTTAAATCAATCCACTGGACTTTAAGAGAGTTTCTTGAAGACGTTTCACCTCTCATCCAAGAGGCTTCTTCAGTTCAAACAGTCAGAAGACAGTAATAGACTCGATCTCATTTCCTTGACTGGATCTCCAGTGCTGTTATACAACATCAAAGTCAAAAAATATTTAATTTTCAGATTTTCCATCTCTGATCTTGTTTTTATATTTACATTTAAAAATTGTACAATCAGGAAACAGCATCAACATCAAAATTATTATGCTGAGCATTAGAATGACCAGATAAATGACAACACCTGGATTAGTTCACCTACAGTATTTAAATGAAAGCATTTATACACCTTAAGCTTAACATGAAAATATTTTCAAATATTGTACCCGAGAACAGCGACTCCTTAAAACACCAGAAGGCAAATGTTGGAACGTATTGTTTGTTATCTGTGTATTTTGACTGCTTTTTTTTGGGCTGATGCCTCATAGATAATTTGAATAGGGCAATGAAACAAAAGTTTATGCATTCTGTATCCTTGACAAGACATGAGCAGTCATTCCTTCAACCCTTCTGTAGGGTACCCAAATAAATGTCTACTTTACACTGCTATGCTTGAGACCTGATCAGACTTCTGTCAAGATTGTACCACTTAGTACATCAAAGACAAAACAAGATTACTGTCTTGATGTTAAATGCTGACCACACTACCAAGCTGCGGTTAATAACATTTCCCTCATCTTTTTCTCTCTTCTCTCAATCAGACATTCTAAAATTGGAATAGCCTGGTAGTTTATGCAAATGGCATTAAATGCATTTTACCTTTAATGAGCTCTAAAGAAAGTTAACCGTCTCTCCATTTTTACAGGCCTTCAACTGGAAACCAGTAAATAAGTGACTTTGTATTGTTGAGAGACCCTTCCTGGAAAATTGAATTTTGCCCTTGCAATAGCAAATTGAAACTGAAGGACTATTCACTATTTCTTTACATTTTTCTATATACAAATAGTATTTTTTCAAAAAAACATTTGATTACAAAGATTCACCTGATATGATGGGTAGAACTGCATCCACAAGAAGACATGGTTATACTGTTTTGACTATAGGAGCTGATCTTCAGTTTCTATGCTATATAATTTGAGCAGCAATAAATCTGCTGGTTTATCAAGTGCTACTCAAATCCAGCTGAGGCGAGGTAACAGGATTCAGCAGCAGGATGCTTCCGAAGTTCTCATGTGATATGATAGCGTATCAATAGTTGGTATCCATGCAGTGCAACTAAGCTGGTTTGCAAACTGCGACAAGAGAGACTAACAAGAACTGCTGCGAGCAATGCTATGATATACTGAAAAAATACAGTGATTCTTTCAACCATATGAACTTCAAAATAAAGTAACAATAAGGCTATTGATTGTTTCAGGCATTATTTTTTAAATAACAGTTTAATTCTTACTAGACAAAGGTACTACCTTTCCCCAGCTACTTGGACCCCAAACTTTACAATGGCACAAAAGTGATATCATCTCTAGTAGCACACGCCCTGAAAATTATTAGTGGTTAATTGGCTAAGTACAGCGATCATTGCAAAGTTTCCAAGAGAGGATGGCAGCAAGAATTATAACACATGCAAATTCAGGTTTCATTAATGAATAGCTCATTAGTCTGAAGCACACAGCAATGCCAAAGCACAGTAAAACCTGAACATTGGAGTCTAAACAAGACACAGTTTTGATATAGATGTCAGATTAATGTATAATCCACCAGTTTAAACAGTTATTATAATGTTTGGGTGGGTTTTTTTCTTTTTTAGAACAGTTAATGTAGGACACTATGAAGGGGGAAATCACTCTCAAACTTTTGATAAAATTTAACTTGGTCCTGCATGGGAGGTGTTTTCATAAACTCATTTTTTTCCCGTGGGTGTCGGTACGGCGTATGTATGAAGCATTAATTCAACTGTCGACCTACTGCCTTCTCAAAAGGTAAGACACTGTTGGATTTAATATTCCATTCCATTCAGTTAGTTGTTCTACTGGGTCAGATTAATATGGTAACTCATTTTCAGAATGTGAACTGAAATAGTTAACCAAACTGTGCTGGAGTGTACAGTCACCTAGTCTGGATGTAAAGAGAAAACATTTCTTTTAGAGTGATCAACATCCACAGAGAATAACAAGGCAGTCACAGACTGCAACGTCCCGCATGAAAGTAGTACCTGACTAGTGCATATCTCTGACTTTTCATGGTAGGTCAAAGCTACACACTAGCTTTGACCATAGATTAAAGCTAGTGCATTGGTAGATCAAAGCACTAGCTTTTTATCTATGATCCTACACTGGCCTTCTCCCTTGTCTTTCTATCTTCCTGAGTGTACAAAAGTTGAAATTTGACTTTCACGTAGTTTTCTCAAGGTCAAGGTCATCATCTCATTTTCATCCCCTTTGCTGTCTGAATAATCTGCTTTTTGTTTCATCTTTCTGTCTGCAAAGGTTGAAAATATATTATGTGGACTAAAGAACGAACCAATCAACCAACAGACGAACGCACGAACACTGACAATTACAATACATCACCGCTTTGAAATGGGGTGTAAAAATATGTGACTGTCAACACAATCACATATGTCTATAACAGTCTCACAGTCTACATAGAAAAAGTCCTACAGATTCCAATGGAGCAAAAGTAACTAGAATGTGGTTTCTCGAAAAAAAAAAAAAAAAAAAAACCTTGCAAGGAACTTGGTCTCTTAACACCAGAGCTGTAAACTAAGGCCTCAAAGAGGAAGAAGAGACACAAAAGACTGTCTTGTCTTTGCTCTTGAGTCTTATGTTGCTGTGTGTATCTCACAGGAAACTCGGGGTCAAACTGCTACAGACTTTTCCGAGAAGTGACGCCGTAAAATGAGTCTCCTCTTCAAAAGAACATAATTCACATAGTTAAATAGAAACATTTCTTCAGTTTCTAGTCATTGTTTGATAGTTTCCAAAACCCGACATGTACAGGGTGAACTATTTCTTTGCCATCAGCTCATTTTCCTCAGAATGACAAAAAAATCGCCAAACTCTACTCTTGTTTGACACATTTTCACCCTCACTCTACCTTCCTTGTGAATGCTAACGCTAACGATCCACGTTTGTATTTTAATAGTGGCAAATACGAGTTAAACTTACAATAGTGTGACAACTGCTTAACAAAGTGGCGGAGAACTGACGTTAACATGTGTGTTACAGAAATGGTGGGCTCTGTTTGTGGGCTAATGTTATGTTGGGACATTTTAAAGCTCCTTTTTTAAAGTGATGCGAGTCACATAAGGTAAAAAAAAAAAAAACCCCACTTCGGTTAGCAAATTAGCTCACGTTGGCTAACAATGTCGTCTCCCAGCTGAGCAGCTAGCATAAGCATTAGCATCGCCCGACCAGCAGCAATGGGAGATTAGCTAGCTTATCGCTAGTTAGCTGCAGATAGTTAGCAGTCGCACCCAAGGCGCTAGCTGTCGTGGACAGGGTTTTCACCAAACCCACTAACTTACGAACCTTATCCATCAGTTTCCAGCATTTCTCCACCGTCTTTTTGTCCACGGCCCCGGGCTGGTGATGGGAGTGGAGGTGATGATGGTGTGGCTGAAAGGCATCCTTCATCATACCAATGAGCCCCCCTCCTTTCTTCAGGTTCCCTGCCATGTTCGGGCTCAGCTAGGGTCGTCCAGAGCGGCAAACAGGCGGGGCAGGGCAGAGGTCAGAGGACCGGACCGCTGCCCGTCGATGAACCGGCGGAAGGTGATCCGGCACCCTCCGGAGAGGACAGCTCCCGAGCGGCGATCCGAGCCAGGGTCTGTCGGGGGTTTAGGGGATAGGGACGGGTGGCTATCGGATAAAGACTCCCATCTGTTACCTTACTATCTTCTAGTCAGATATGTGTCCTGACTCCGGCTGAAGTCCACTCAGTGGCAGCCACTCACGCCCTGTGCAGCCGCTCCGTGCGGTAGTTAGCTGCGCTGCCTCGCTGCAGAGACCCACGCAGGCTAATTAGCAGAGCCCCCGACCTGTCTCTGCTCGCCCAGTCGGAGGACAATCGCACTGCTTTCTCTGCCCAAAGGGCCCGTGGATTCGTGTCTCCTCCTGTTGACACCCCCGATGTGGTAGCCTCGTTTTCAGCTGCAGTAGCTCTTTTCTCCTGTGCTGAGTCTTGACGGGAAGTTGAGTGGCTGTGTGACAGCGGCAGCCTGCCTCTGTGGCGTGTCTTAGCGATAACTCACCCACGACTAGAGCGACGAAGTAACAGGTTAATGTTGACCGTCACGAACGAGAAAAGAAGAGAATAAATTAACGTGGGGATTAAACATTTCACAGTAATTTTGCTTCCCCTGTGACGTGTTTATGAGGCCCTTTCTTTTCCTGTACATCCCCTTCCGTTCGCCCCCCTCAAAACCGAACTCCACGCCTTTCCGCTGCGCGTCCGTGAGTCTCAAATGTGGTCGGGCGCGCGCCTGTCTTTGTACAGCACTCACGCGCGCTCAACGGATTCTGAATGCAGCGTTGAATTCTCGCGGCGCTGGCCTTGGTTGCCCTGACAACAAGGAACGCGTGGACGGGTCTCACCGAAAAAACGGATCCAATTACATGGTTTGTGGGCACGAGCCAAGAAGTAACTGTCCAAGGCAAGTTGTGATTGGTTGTTATTGACGTCAGTCATCTGTGAAGACTGAGCAGCAAGTAGAACCGAGCAACAGACTCATCCCTGTAGTGACCGTTTTCCCAGCGAGTGAATATTTATTGTACTCAAACGACTCACAGCGAGCTGACATGGCTCCTAGGAAAAAATCAAAAAAGGCAACAAAGAAGAATCCAGAAAAAAGTAAGCTAAGTGTATTTACGAGTTTATATTATGTAATGCACTGTCATCAATGTTATTGTTTTGTTACAGGTGAAAATGACTTGGAAGCAAAGTATAGGCGCAGTATTCTGGATGTAGCTCTGCTACAGGATCAGATCGGTGAGTAGCTGTATGAAGCGTAGGTTACAACTGGACAAGTAGCCATGTGTTACTGCCTGTCAGTGCCCATTTTCATTTTAATCATATTACAACCAGGGCAAACCGATGAACAAAACCTCTGTTCTAGTTTGATGAGCCCATATCCATGCTCTACTTTTGTGCCCCGCTGCAGTTTCGAGTGATATAACATGTTCTAGAATTTGGACTAACAAATTTCTTGAAATTATTCATGCATAATACAGTCAATCAAGTGTCCTAAAATACTTTAAAAAAAATATGCCTCACAAATTCAATTTCAAGTCAGTACCAAAATTCAAAGAGATAAATTTATTATACTAGAACTCCAAGATGGAAAAAAAACACAGCAAGGCAGTTCCCTTTGGGTTTGCATGTTCTCCTTGTGTTTGTGTGGGCTCTCTCCAGAGTTCTCCGGGTTCCTCCTACCTCCAAAACCATGCACTTCATGCGAATTGGCCATTTTTAAATTAGCTGTGGATGTGAGTGTGTGTGTGTGTGTGTGCATGTGTGTGTGCTTGTCTGTATACATGTGGCTCTACGGTGCACTGGTGTCGCGGCCTGAGTGAACCCTGCCTTTTGCCCCCAGTCGGCTGGTGGCATCCAGCAACCCTGTGACCCACGACAGCAGAAGAAGCGAGTATAGAAAAATCGGGTATAGAAAAAGTACTATGATGCACTTTATATATACAGTGATCCTTCGTTACTCGTGGTTAATGTGTTCCAGGACCACCCGCAAATAACAAAATTCCACGATATTGTGACAAACTATTTATTTTAGTGTTTACAGTAATTTAAACGTTTACTAACCCTCCCATACTGATATTAAACCACCTTATATCTGTATTACCCTTTCCCTACACTCTTATAGATTGTTTAAAGCGTTTAAAGTGTTTTTTTGATACACGGAAGCGCGCTGCGTTCTGAGAGTCTAGGAACGCAGTGCGCTTTGGAATGCTGTCAGCCAATAGAATGCGCGTACGGTATCATGTGACTACCTACTAAAAATCCACGATGACTTGAAGCCGGGCATCTTGAAGCGCAAATGTGCGAGGGATTACTGTATATATAAATATATATATACATATATACAGTATATTTATATATATACATTTTTTAATTTTATATATTTTATATAAATGTATATATACACACATATATAAATATATATATACACATAAATATATATATATACATATATATGTACACATTTTTTATTTATATATTATATATACAGTAATCCCTTCAACACGCATCAAGATACGCGGCTTCACCTAATCGCAGATTTTTAGTAGGTAGTCACATGATACTATACACACATTCTATTGGCTGATGGCATCTGGAAGTGCATTTCAATCCGTGAGTCTCGAAACATATCACACTTCCATGAGACATAAGAGTGCTTTAAACAGTCTATAAGAGTGTGGGAAAAGGTAATACAAATAGAAGGTGGTTTAATATCAGTATGGGGAGGGTTCATACATGTTTAAATTATTGTAAATAATAAAATAAATAGTTTATCGCTATATTGCGGAATTTCTTTCGTTGCGGGTGGTTCCTGGAACAATTTAACCGCGAGTAACGAGGGATCACTGTATATAAGAAAACCAGTCAAAGAAATCATACATCTGTTTTATTTGTACCATAACCTAACAATATGTGTACATTTCTGATGATGTGTACATTCTTTAATCACTATTTAATTTTTTGTAGTGTCATTTTTGTTGCAGTGGAATATCTAAATAATTGGACTAGTTAGACTAGTGCTCTCTATACGCCCTGCAGCAAAACAAAAATTAGATTCATGAGTAAGTTCCTCTAATAAGGCCTTAGATTACCCTCTTAAAATATTAACTACACACAGAATTGGATTATTTTTATGAAGAATTATTGTAACTTCCAATAAAAAATCCAATATTCTATTCATATATTCATTTATGTGATTATTACAGCCTTACAGGGTGAGTGTGTTCTAAAGATCCAGTCTGATAGAACTGACTTGAAGAGACACATGAGAAATATGGAGCAAAATCTGCAGTATGAGATTCAAGACCACAGGGACATCAACTCTGGTAAGTACAGACAGGACTTGAATCAACAATTAATTTTCTTCTTAATAATGTGTGATAAAGCATAGATCCCGTCGAGAGAAAAGGACAAGGGGCAATTTGTCAAGGGTGTAGTAATTTTTGGTGAACACAATTTCTAATTAGTTGGGTGTCTAACCTTATTTTTACCTTACCCTTTCAAACAAATGAAAGGCATTTTGAAATGTTGTCTCTTTTAGACCTCAGTCGCATGTACAAAACCATGCACTCGGACCTGACCAACAAGGTGACGAGTTTGGAGAAAGAGGTCAGCCATCTGCAGGAGGAACTTGGTATGAACCTATACAATATTAATAACTTTAAATGATTAAAGACGTAAGTAGAGCTTTCGCAGATTAAAAGTGATGGCATGCCAGTATGCATTTGTCCACATAGTCCTGTGTCAAGAGGAACTGAAGAGGGTGAAGAGAGAGCATGAGGAGGTAAAGCAAGAAAAGGATGGCATCATATCGGACCTACAATGCAAACTGGATAACATGGAAATAGACCATGAGAAGATCCTGCATGTGAGTTCCAACACACACAGTGGAGCTAAAGCAAACTAATGTAAAGAAAAGTCTGATAAAGCAACTTTTAATTATCCTCTGTAGATGTAACCAGACATCATTTGGGCTCCATGCACTGTAAATCTGCATAAAGATATGTGCCTGTCCAATTAGAAATTACCACTTGCACCATGTAGAGTTCACCACCATGGAGTTGAATAATGAGAAAATTCATAAGAATTGTTGCTACCTATTACCTTGATACTAGTCCAGTACGTGCATTTAATGTATATTAAGCTCTACTCTTACACTCCTTAAGAGAAAATTCTTGAGTGCATGGAGACTAAGATGTACTTTAACAAATGCAGCACACTAATCAGTGATTTGTCAAATAAACTTACAAGTTAACATGACAGTGTACTCACCATAATAGACAGAACTCTGCTGAAAGAACATTTCAAACACATTAGAGGAGTTACAAAAAGTCTAACCATCACCCACCTGTCAAAAACAGGCTTTTGATTGTTTGGGGAAAATAAAGGTGACGAACAGAGGTTAGCACTGCCGTAATCCGCAGGATATTTTGTCATTACAGAGCTATGAAACAACACAGTCAAGTCCATCCTTTATATGGCTGTTAACAGTGAGATTAAGAATTAGACATCAGTAAAATAAAAATCATATCAGTTGGTTATTAGTTTAAGGATCATAATTCCTTTGTCTGACTGAACTCTGCTGTAGATCTAAAAATCCCCCAGTGAGTGTCAACACCATTTTAACTAAATCCGTAACATCCGGATAATAATCATTATGGTAATGATTCATTAAATGTATCACCAGAAGGAGTTCAGTCATGCAAACCCACTTCGGATCGTCTCATCAACAAAACTGCAAAATCAATTGTCAACTTTCCAATGTACTAGGTTGTGTACAAGTAAATAGATGTGGACGATCGCATGTGACATTGACATGCTTCAAGCATGTCAGACTTTTTTTTATAAGATATTGAATGGTGTTTATATTGACGGTTTGTGGGGATGGCCCCTTTTGGTATGCACAGAGACAACAAGCATGTTGTCAGTGTGCTAATCTTTAAAGATAAATGGTCCAGCCTGTGAGAGCTCTGCCCATGATTATATAATTAGAGAACTAAGAAACCACAGTGTTTATGAAGTATCTGCTCCTGCGTCTGTGGAAGATATTGCAGTCGCTCATTCAACCAACCCCTGGTGTTTTTATAGGGTGTTGGTCAAAGCTCATTCCTATTCATTCCACATCAGAGCCAGGGCTTGGTTAGTTTAACAAGGTGGGGCTGATTTTAGATTACTGTAGTTGGATATCGGCATTGTGGCTCAAAGTGTATCCAACCCTTTCATGTACAGAATTATGACAAAATCAACCCTATAAATATATGAGCAAACAATTTGGAAACAGAGAAAATGTGTTGTCAAACTGAGGGGGAAATTTTAAGATACACAAGCATAGAATTAAGATTATAATACGCAATTATTGTAATTTTTCAATATGACACAATATCTCATCGTACATCTTTCCTTCATCTTACTCACGAATCTCATCAGAATAAAAGTCGCTAAGGTGATAAAAGGATGTCTGAGAACATATAGGTTGTAAAGGGTGACTTTTAACTTGAGTCTCATTTTTACTAATTTTTCCTCAGGAGACTCTCAACGGCCTCACGTCCCAGCTCAGCGTTGTTCGACAGGGCTGGGAGGTCAAAAGCACAAGCCTTCACCAGAAGTACAAGGAGCGTCTGGCTGAATTTGGACTGAATGCACTGGACATTTAAAGGACTATTTTCTCAGTACTATTTGTGCTCTTGCGTATTACATTACGCTTTTTCTTTCTTTTCTGTCTTTGTGTTCTTTTTTGTATTTGTGTGGCACCTCACGGATTTGTGCTACAAATTCCATTGTGTTTTGAAGGAACATAATGACAATAAAGTCACCCTTCTTCTTACAAAAGAAAACAGCTCCTCCACTACAGACACATTTGTTTAGGATTTGCCTCCATTGGATGAAAATTATCGAGTTCAGCTGTGTCTGTTTCAAATAAATGTGATGCCCTTGATGGAAGCATTCAGAGCTCCCAGTGTAGCATGCAGCCACAGATGGATGTCTCAATTTACAAAACAAAGTTATCTATGTCTTCATCATGCAGTACCTGTAATGTTGAGTAAATCCCACTAGATGTAGCAAATGAGGTGATGGTGATGATGGCGGTAGCATCACAGTTTCCAGAGGAATGACGGTGTGTACTCTGTCTTATAGGTGTGAATACATGGTGCACTTTTCTGTTAGACAATGTTAAGTTACACAAGCTTATTATGAACTGACTGCAAGTGAATGCAGAAATGATCTTACAGAGGGTAATTATGTTAGAAAAGGGGGTAAACTTAAATATAGCTTTCATGCTGTTTTATGCTGAGTCAGTGGACCACAGGTCATATACTGTATGTTAAAAGGCAAGAAAACCCAAACCCAAACCAGTTGCCTGGACCACAGAGACAAATGAAGCCACAGTAAACCCACTGCTTAAGAGTGGTAAACTAGTAAAACCGCTAGACTGCTGTGATTTCACTCAACCTAGGTAATAAAACATGAATGTATAAACAAAAACCAATGAGGCAGGTTAATGACAGACACTGAGAAGAAGGAAAAATTACTGTAAACAATACCGGCAATGTTGCTGCAGAGCGTCAATAAAAGCCAGCTTAATCTGCAGGGAGCCATATAAACAGATTTCCCATCCACTTTGTCATTTGTTTTTATGGATTTTGCAAAATTTTCTTGCTTTTTATCCGTGGACAAATGACTAGTTTAAGATTTAAATAATTCTGCGCTTCAAGGACCAGTCAACACATGAAGTCGGGAGGCCTATCTGAAAGCCCACATTTTTCGCTCAAACCAGAAGGAGCTGCTACAATCAGAGAGTGTTTCGTTTTTTTCAGGTTTAATGTCACCAGCCCAGTGCTCTAAATATGACACGAGTGGTGCACCTCTTAGTGAGGGATGACAGAAAATATATTATCTCACAGTAATATTCCACTTTTGAATGAGTAAGTCAAATGCTCCGAAAATACTCAAAAGTATTAGAAGTACCCTGTAAGTAATAGAATACTCCATTAGATGTTCCTTTCAGGTCTGTTTTATGTAAAGACATATCACAGCTGTAGAATATAAGTATTATCAACCAAATTATATTTTATCTTGAAGCATTTCATTCTGTTCATATTTGTATATTTGTTCATATATTTTCAAGTTTAGGTCAGTTGAATCCACTCGTAACTATCTGGATATCAGGTTTTGAGGAATGCATCAATCTAATGTATAAATAAAAGATTTGCCAATAAAGTCTTAATATTAAACACTAATTAACGGTCCAGAGAGTTGGATGATGTATTTCCCTTTTAGATAATGCATCATAAAACAAAATATCCAAAATCACATCATATTATATCCTACGTGTGCAGAAGTCATTATAGGAAACCCTGCATATGTGATACTGCATTGTTGCTTATATAGTTTAGCTCCTTCCATTTTAGTTACTTCTGTGACAAGTTTTCAATGCCTGGAGGGAAAAAAACCTGGAAAGTTGACACCAAATGTCAGATACATCGGAAGTAGCCGCCAGACATTGAAATGACATTTTCTGCTGTTATCCTACCTGTAACCCCATATGAAAGTGTGAGCCTGCTTGAAGTACTGCCTGCTCCTGTCCTTCAGGGTCATCATCTGACGGGCTGGAATACTCACTGCCTGTTTGTTCATCTTCAAGGATCTTGTCACTGATCTCTTTGACTGGAAGTCTTCCTGCCATAACCTTGTTCACTGATACGGCAGCTCAGGTGCTTCAATTTCTGATGGCTTGTTTGATCGCTGTTATAACCTGGGACTTTATGAATATTCACTTACTTATTTTAAGGTTGTCTTGCTACATTGCAGTAGTGCTTTACCTATGTTTATTATGTGGTCATAGAAGATCATGGTTATTTTAATTCAAAATTGTATTTCACCATTTTTGAAGAATCGGGGTATTTAAGTGGAATATTCAAATGGTTACAGCAGAAAACAGACAGAAACAGAATTAAATATAGGATGATTGGACCTCCTCTTTTAGTTTCAAACAATCATAGATGAAACCTTTAAAGGTTGCTATCTTTGCAGGAACATGAAAATCTGAAATGTTACAATGCAACCCTTCTACAGATGCTAGGCATGTTTTTTTTAATGAACGAGTAGTTAAAGGTTTAACAGAGAATTTCATAGTTTTATTGTAAAGTTTTAGGTAAAACATTCATTTGAAAATTAACTAGTAACTACAGTTGTCAAATAAATGCAATGGAGTAAAAATTAGATACTACATAGGCACATGTGCACATTCCTTGTCAGCTCCTTGTAAGTGTATACCATAGGTGTAAATAACCACTTAACTTACTTGCACAATATGCACATGTTTAGGAAATGAAAAAAAAAAATCATGGTGAACATGGATGATAAACTGATTCTAACTCAGCTACAAGCTCAACACAGTTTTACCAACATTCATCACGAGGATACTGCATCTGAAGAACTCATTACACACGACTGAAGTGACTGATATCCACCATAAAAGCAGGTTTAATTTTTCTGATGAGTACGAGACAATGAATTCTGGCTTCACTTCCACAGGATTTTGACACATATATCTACTATTCAGTATTTGGGCACCAATATAACAAGACTGGAGACCTGCTGATGAATCACAATACCTGTACGGTGTTTTCCTGTAGAGGCAAGAATATGAGCTCGACACCCTATACAAATACAACCACACATGCACACGCTCACTCCAACCCACCCACATGACAAGGTAATCAATGCTTCCCTATCCGTGAGCCATCAATCAAGACAGGAATGAATAGTGATGGGAACAAAGCACAAAGTAAATGAAGCTCAATTTTATTTTTCTCAAAGAAAAACAATCCCGAGATGCTTTTGTCAATATGCTCAACAACAACTGTTGTTGAAAAAAAAAAGGCTATATAACAGCCTTGACAGAACCTCACCTTGAAAACAACTCATATTGAATACCTATGCCTTGAGCATACAACAAGTCCCCTCCCCCCAATTAGTTACCATTAAATCAATGAGAAAACTATTACTTATAAATGTACATTAGCTTGTTCTCATTGATGTCTTGGACCTTCCATTGTTTTGTTAGACCTAGTGCTCATTTGTGTCTGTTTGGTGGGATGAATACTTGTACGCATTTAACCTTGAGAAATCTGCTGCCAGAGGAGTGGAATCAATTGTCCGACGACAGAATTAAACCTGGCATTTGAATCACAATGAACAGATTGAACGGTTGTAATTAAAAAGCAATAAAATTGTATTGAATGCAGTTAATCACTCACAATACATTTCTGGATGTCCATATGTTAGTTTGGCCTCTAAGAGCTGCACACAAAAGCATGGTGACACTCAAAAAATCTTTTCAATGATAATATCAAAATTAATACACTTCATGTACATACAATGTGTGTAAAAAAGTACCTTTTAAAGGAGATGAACTGTTAATGTGTCAAGTAGCATCAAACTAATGCTTGTAGTGGAAAAAAAAATCCTTGCAAAAACAATGACTACTGGAAAAGCATAAGAAATGAAGCAGATTTTCGCACACCTCTGCAGCAGCACACTTCTCATCATGGGCTCCATGAATCCAACAGTAGCTAGACAGTTTGGTTAAGAGGTGAATAGAATTTATTGACTGAGACCACCAGGGACAGAAGGAGAAGCACAAGCACAATGAGGTAAATGTGACACGGACGTGAGACATAGGGGCGAACATAACTGTGTATGGGAATTTTGTCAGTTATGTGGATGTGCGTCCTGAAAATATACGCTATGACAGTTTGGCGATTAAACCTGTCATCTGAAACGCTGCAGTGGAAAGACCATGAGATGAGTGCTCAGAGAGGTGAGAGGCAATTAAATTAAAGCAGGAGCCTGAATAAAATGTGGGGTGTTAAATTGCTATCTCAAGGAAAGACAAATAAGAGTGATAGATGGACTATGCTAAATGGATTTGTATATGGAACATGAAAGAGTTGTTGAACTCAGTCTCTGTTGTGACATCCCACCCACATAAATTCTCAGCTGCTCAACTGACTGTACAGATGCAGTTGTGGGAGAGGAACAAATGGTCGATTCATTGGTTCCTTCTGGTTTGCTCGGCAATTGCCAAGGTAACTCAGCTAGAAAGCCATGCATCTTCATTGTGTCTCTCTGCATGCGCATATGCCACAACCAAACAGGCGCAGCATCTGAATACATCTCCTAGTTGAATGGGGAAGCCTGAAAAACAAAGTGCACTCAGAAGCTATTTAGCATGAAAGATGTAGTCATTTCAGAAGGTCAAATGAAACAGAGTGAAGAAGAAAAAAACAGGGGCTTTACAGCACCGAGGTTTTCAGGAATGTATTTCAAATGGAATAAAATATCATAAGAAAATAAAGCGTATGAAGTATAGCATCCAATCCTAGCCATTCCTCTAAGTGGTATCCCATCTTACCAAGTGTTTCATTGGGATTTGTTTTAATTTTTACTCTCCTGCTCCTCCTGCCTTCAACATAATTGGCAATCTCTTTTCAACTACGGTTGATTTAGCACACCTGTAAATGTACATTTAGCAGTCAAGATGTTAGCACTGGGTGCAGCGAGGGCTGCATGTTTCTGGGAGACATTCAGCAAAGTGAAACTTCTCTATATCTGATATTGAGTCATTGGTGTTTTTTCTTTGCTATTTTCTCAGCAATTTGCCTTTAATAACTTATTGTTTTGTGTTTTTGAAAACATTATTGAGTCCTAGAGGAGAATTTTTCCCCCTGCATTTGGTCCATCCCTAATGAGCAGCAAACAGCTCTTACATCACTAAAGGATCATGCTGAGGTTAAGTATCTTGCCTCGCTGGGCCATTAGTGGGGAACCGTTGATCATACTTTATTCAGCCAACATTTCACGATTAGGTTCACTGGCACTGATGACACTTAAGCACTAATTTGTATGGGGTGAACCATGAGGCATCTAGTAAGTTCAAAGTTAATTTTAACAAAGTGTGAGTTACTGTTCATACTCCAGGTCCAGCAGGGACTGATCTGCCACGGTATCACATGTTCAGCATCTCAAACACTATTCTAGTCACTGCAGTGAAGTGTGCTTTAAAATTACTGCATAGAGACAGCTTAAATGTATTCATTCTGCAGATGAAGCAAAAGACAAAATGATTAGAAAACGGGATTAAAAAAAGTGACGAGGTTATTAATCTACAACAACACAAGCGTAAAACATATAAATGAGTTCCTAAAATAAATACGGGATTTGTTATGACTATTACTAACTGCTTTAAAAATTAGTTGGTTTTTAATGCTCCTCCCTCATTCACAGAAATAGTCTAGAAGTTAGAAATCCGATAATTTTTAAAAGCTTTGGGGACTTTTTTATGTTTGGAATGAATGAAAGTAATCAGTATAATTACTGTACTGTATTTAACTATGGAGGGAAGTATTTTATAGCATTAATTTATTGTTTGATGAATTAATATTTTCTAATAATTGTAACCTAATGGAGATGTGACCTACTGGCAATTTCTATGATCAAAAAATTGCACATCTTCAGTTAGAATTTGTACATTTTCCCATTTTCCACCTGAATGATAATGAAAATATAACTAAAGTTTTGCCTTCAAGCAGATTTAAAACAATGGGCACATCACAGATGAGCATGGTGTAGTGCAGACAGGTATATGAACAGTCAGGCTATCATATACAGTAATATCACTTTTAAAGCTGTCATGTGGAAAGACATCACATCTAACAGCGCATGCAGGAAGTAACCCAGACAACATAAGGATGATGTTGCTTTGTTCCACCTAATTTAACACATTCCAGAAAGTGCTTCAAGCGTAAATCAATTCTTTTTTCAATCCTTAAATATGGCCAAATGAATTATTTTTGTGTTATACCTCTTAACAGATTGCAATTCAAAAATTCAAAAAACGCATAAAAGGCAGATTTGAATTGAAATTCTCCTCAAACAAAGACTATACCATCCCATTCAAATGCCATTCAATAAAAGTTTAACTGCCGTGACATTTAAATGAACTCAAGTTAACTTCTGATATAAAAAGGCTTGAATTGAAAAGGGAGCTTTTGGTTAGTTCCGATATTTGCTGAGTGTCATTGGGTTTCTTTAATATATGAGATAGGGACAATAAAACTCTAATCTCTTAAGGGTGAACACTGTGCAGGTGACTTTGTCTATGTTTTTTAAAGTGAGAGAGGACAAGTGATGGGATGATAAACGTGTGTCAGTGACGGAAGAGATAATATGAAGGAGAAAATAAGGATAGAATTCAGTGTGTCTTTCTGTCTGTGTATCGGCATCGTGTTTTTCACCAGGTCTCGACAACAGGAAATCTTTCTTTTAGCTCCCACTAATTAGTCAGAGTACCTGCCAAATCCTAAGGACATGCATTCTTGTCTTTCAGAGATACATACCAACAGTTCAAACATCATTTTTAATAGAATAACACTCCTATAAAAGAGGTCCATGTGTCTATGATATTTAAGGTTCCATTGAGTTGTTGTCCTCTCAAGGCTGTGGTGCTCCCTGCAGCCACAAGATAATACTTAGAACATACAGTAATGTGAAGGATGACCTTGCCTTCGCATGTTCATCTTTGCAGCTGTTCAGAGGTGATATATGTTCAGATACTAAATCTTCAACTGAAAATTGGTATGTGGAAAGTATATATTTTATGAATTGTAATAGTAATTGTAATATTAAGTACTGATCCAACAGAGAGAAATAAATTATAAAGGAATAAAATTAAATTGCACAGTGAGAAATGACTGAAAATACTGCATAGTACAAAAACCCTGCAGCTTTGTTTTACATGTTACCAAGAGCCAACAAGGTCAAACCACAACAAGACAGATTCATCAGGTTCTCAGACCAAAAAAAAAAAAAAAAATCCCCAAAGGATATTCCAAAACTGACTTCTGGCTGTTGCCTCTCGGGTTTACAACATTGTCCTGCTGTTTGAGATTAAGCCCTCAACGGCTGAATAAAAAAAAAAAAAAAATGTGATTTTCAATCCCTGGAAAATAGAGAGGTGTTTTTTGGGAAAGTCATTCCAATAGGAATCCCCAGGTGTTATTCAGGTTCACTGCTATTTGTAGTCTTGTCCCACTCTATGCTCTCCTCACTGTGTGTGGGAGATGGGAGGTCCCCTGTCTGCACTGCAGGACGCATCCTCAGTCCTTGAAAGCGTCGGCACTCTGGGCAAATGCGAATGTGGCTGCATCCTCTTGCAACCAGGGCAGCCTCCTGGGCCAGTCTGTGGGAGAGGGGTTCAGGTAGTCCGCTGCCCCTGCACAGCTTGCCGTTGCTGAGGCTGACAGCGGCAGCTCGTGCCCGGCGCTCCTCCAGGGGTAAAGGCCGTGGCCGCATTACTGATGCTGACCGCCGGCGCCTCACCTGCAGGCTGTCCTGACACAGAATGATCCCCTGGAGCTCCCGCAACATCTCCTCACACACTGACTGCTGCAAATAAACAGAAACGCAGAAAAAGATACAGGAGAGGGGCATAAGAGATGGAAAGCAAGGAATGGAAATCAGACAACTCACTCACTGATTGACTGCCTTGACAGACACTTTCTTTTGCATTCTATCGCTATAGCAGAAACAGCAGGGGAAAAAGCAGGAATTAAAAAACAACACATTTTATACATCTGTAATTTTAAACCCACTTGTTTGACACATAAAAACTTTATCTCCTCAACTGACATCTTTCTGATGTTGTGTGTTCGACATTATGTAAAGTCAGTAAATGCGATAGGAAAATCTTGCAGCTCACTTGAAGATGGGAGCAGCTATTTATCATCCTATACGTGCTGCACGTGAACTTGTATTTCAGGCAGAGAGAGGAACACAGATTGGTGAAAAAGAGTGGAGGAAGGTGCACACAGGTGGACTACATCTTATGCAGGATGTGTTATCTGAAAGAGATCAGTGACTACGAAGTGGTGGTAGGGGATACTGTAGCTAGGCAACATCAGGTGGTGTCTGCAGGATAACCTTGGAGGTCAAGAGCAGGAAGAGAGTGAAAACAGAGCCTAAAAATCAAACAGAATTTGCTAAGAGGAAGATTTGTGTGTTGAGTTTAGGAAAGAAGTAAGGCAGGCACTATACAAAGTCTAGGCAAGGTGACCAGTCTGGGAAGGATGTACAGGTGGTTAGGGTGATAAAGGTTAGGGGTGGGAATGAGCTCACTAGTGATTAATCTGTGTTGAGAAGGTGGAGGGAGTAGTACGAGGAGCTGGTGAATGAGGGGGAAAAAAAGGGAGAAAAACAGAGGACGTGTAAGTTGCAGATCAGTAAGGAACAAGTGGGGGGGACAGCATTGAAGATGAAGTTTGAGAATGGGAAGACTGTTTGCCAACACGACATACCTGTGGAGTTATGGAAATGTTTGAGGTGACATGACAGCAGGGGGTGTTTAACTGAATCCTGGAAAGTGAGAGGATGCTAGAGAAGTACAGAAGTGTGCTGATTCTCATCTTCAAGAGCAAGAGAGATGTCCAGAGCTGCAGTAACTACAGAGGAGTAGAGTTAGTCAGTCACAGCATGAAGTTGTGTGAAAGAGTAGTGCAGGTTAGGTTAAGAGGAGAGGTGAAGATTAGTGAGAAGCACTATAGTTTCATGCCAGTAAAGCACTACAGGTGTGTTCTTTGCTTTGATGATGCTGATGAAGAAGTACAGACAAGACCAAAAGAAGTTGCACTGTCTTTGCGGGATGGGGTGCGACACAGGAAGTGTGGTATTGCATCACAAAATGAGTGATGGCTAACAAGTATGTCTGAATGGTATAGATCGTGTATGAGGGAAATCCTACAGCAGTAGGGTGTGCTGTAGATGTGACAAAGGTTTTCAAAGTTCAGGTGAAATTACAACAAGGATTAGAACCGAGCGCTTTCTTATTTGCAGTGGTGATAGACAGGCTAATATATGTCAGGATACAAGAGTCTCTACAGACCTGATATTTGCAGTAGTGAGCGGGTTTAGGAGAACCTGGTGAAGTGGATGTTAAAATTAGAGAGGAGATTAATGAACGTGAGCAGGAGTAAAACATGTGCGGGGACTGCAGGTAGGAAAGAGACAGGAGTTTAAGTACTTGGTCAACCAGTCAAAGCAGTGGAGGATTGGAAAGAGAGGTGAAGGAGGGGGCAGTTTGGAAAGGAAAGTGAGAGACATGAGGTTAAGATGGTTTGAAACAGAGATGGTTCATCCCCTGGAGGTAAGACACACGCTTGTGAATGTAGATTTTTTTTTTTTTTTGCTGTAGCCATGACTGCATGTGGATGGTAAAAACACAAATGCAAAATAATGAACCAACAACATTCTGGAACACATGTCTCCATTTCATTATTTATCATTTGTGTAGCACTGTAGATAATTACAGGAAGCTGGGCCAATCTCTACACTCATGTGAGCAGTTATAATTACACAGACATGGCTAAGATCACAGACCCATGGGTGGAAATTAACTGCAGGCATGTTTATGTAACTAGGATGGAAGTAGATACAGACATAACAACGAGACTTAAATGTACACAACAAGATTAAACACCTAAAATAAATACATCTATTGACCCTGTGTTTGATTCAAACATATTGAATGTTATTTATATTTCATATTTATAATTCAATTTAGGATTCTGTTTTTATTTCTTATTTTTATCTCTTATATTAGTTGAACATAATAGTCTTATTTATTAGGCATATTCAAGCTTCTGTTGACTTTCTCAGTTCAAAAGACTCAAGTACTCATCAAACATACTGCAGTAATACCCTATATACATAACTAAATTTACACAACGTGGTATACGATCCTAAATCAAAGGCATTCTCACATTAACAAATCAATTTCAATATTACAAAACAAATAAAATTAATCAGGAAGATGGAAAGGGGTTTTAGTCCAACTATGATTGAAGTGATTATATGTTGTATGGAACAAACTGAGTGCCTTTTATCAATTCCTGACACCAACATTCACAAATTCCTCCTGTCTGAGATTTTTTAACAAACACTGCAACCAGAACAGAAAGCAGCTCTGGAAATATTTGGTTGGAAGGCTCTTTTGTAAACCAACTTGATCTTAAGGATACTGATATGGCTTTAACTGGTTAGGACCTACGTATGTCGTTCTTCCTACCGGTACAACAAAATAAGCATTTTCAGATCCTGCTGCTCTGGCTTGCTGGTCTGAATGGAATGAAACCCACAAGGCACACTGAAATCATTAACACATCAGTTTTTAATTTGAACATTGACAGTATCACGAACTTCTGTGCTCCTAACTCAAACCTGTCACCAATCAGTGTCACTGCTCCCTTACAAGAGGTTTAGCCCACTCCAGCAGTTACAAGATAAATCAAGGGAGTATTTTGTATTTCTGCTGGATGATATTGTGTCGAGTTTGATTAGCCAGCCAGGGTCACATTGCATGTTTGCAATCAGATATTTATTAGCATGTATCTAAGTTCTATTTGGAGTAGGAACATAAAATTTGTATTGTTGGAAAGTTAAATATCTTCTTCTCTCATTTGAGAGGACTAACATAAATTCTTGGGGGCATCTCTAAAAGAATCTAAAACTGCCTATGGTCTGGACATTAATGCTGGATATATGTGAGCTATGTGGGGAAAATATAGAGGATAGACTATTGAAAAGGTTTATGGATGTTATGGATGGAGCGATTGATGTGAGGAAGGAGGATACAGGTGACAGGGTTTTGTAAGAAGATCATCTGATCTAATAACCCCTAAAAAAAAGCTCAAGGGACAAGACGTGTCGCATATGAACATAATAATCACACACACACACACACACACACACACACACACACACACACACACACACACACACACACACACACACACACACACACACACACACACACACACACACACACACACACACACACACACACACACTACGACTACTACTACTACTACTACTGATGCTGTAAAAAATCCATAAATTCGTCATTACAGAAAAATACGAGATGTGTGAAATTCATCTGATTTTCTGCTGACTATGGACAGAAGGAGAATGGGAGTCAGATGAAACACGGAGGAGGAGGAAGATGAAGATGAAGAAGAGGATGTCTGCTTCATTTCCTGTCCAAGCTGTAAGCTGGAGAGCCGTGCAGCTCTGTGATGGTGAGGGTACCAAAGAGGGGAGAGGACGACAAGACAGATGCAGGTTAGATAGTCTTCTATTACCTCATTTCCTTTTATCTGCCTTAACATCCAGACAAATTCCAGCACAGCCATGAAGATTGCCACCAGCAGGCCGCACACCAGAACCACAAAGATGCCACCGATGTTCTCCATGCCCAGACCTGTACAGGAGAGTTCGATGAGAGGAGAGAATTCTAGTTGAACAAAGGTAACACAAGCAGAGCTAAATTGGACCTCAAGAAGGATGAGGATCACCCAAGGAGACAAACCTTTGGCACGATGGTCCTCTTCCTTTGGACACTTGCCACCGTCCCACCACTTTCTCTTCAGGATCTCCAAACGATTGTCCTCCTGCATTCTGAGGATGGCTAGGTCAAACTCATCACGATACACTGACCCTGCCAGTAGAGGAATGATTCGAATGTTAACAGGCAGTGGAAAGGTGTCAGTACACCTTCTGAGCACTGCCAAGGTGCCCTTGAAGCACTGTCCCCCTACAAGTTGCTGATTTGGCGCAACAAGGTGTGGCTGCCTGCCATAAGGAAATGTTTGTGTCAATATTTAAAATAAAAAAGCGCAGTGCACTAGATTTGTTGTGGTAACAAGAAATGGTCAGCCAATGGACGGATAGCCTTAAAAACACAATGCCTCCAACAAGGCCATAAAACCATAAAACCCATATAAATTTCAGTCAAAACAACAGACATGTTCAGGACTTCTGCTTCAGATTTACTCAGCTAAACTGGAAGTTATTAGACTAGAACTTTTAATGCCAAGGATTAAAGGCTTGCCATGGCAGCATCACAGTAGGGGCGTAGAACATCGTCCACTGAAGTTTGTTTCCTTTAGCGATCAGAAGAAGCAAAATTAATCTTGTGTGCATTGAGCTGTGCTTTTTCCACCTGCCTGCAGTCTGATTCAACCTAAGATCAATGTGGGAGAAAACAGAAGGAGCAGCTTCACTCTCAACAGGAGGCGTATTCCATATTCCCCCTCTCTTGTCTCAAAGTGTCCCATCACAGTGTGAAAGCAGCTGCTCAGTGAAAGTCAAGCATAACATCTTTTAGCTTGTCACCTTTTGCATAATGAATGACAACTATCAGTCTAGTTTAGATTCTCTTTAAATTACATTCCCCCAAGTGATTGTCGTCATTTCCATTTCTTGTTTTCAATATTAAGTAAACTGCATTTAAGCTAACTAATCAGCTTCCACCTTTACTTCAAAGTGAACTTCCTTACATCTTTCATTTGTCTGTTTTAACTGTTAAGATATGTTTCTTCTTCCTTTCTTTTAAGTATTTTCCCATACCCACTACTGTCCATCACACTCACCCAGTGGCATGCCAATGCCATAGCCCTTAGTATCCAGGAGTCCTCCAATTTGGGTCAGGTTGCAGTTCCTCTGGTGATAGTATTCATTCATGGTGCTCTCAAGCAAATAGGCATAGTTGGAGTTGAGGACACGGGCGATGCCCTCCTCTGTACTCTTCACAAACACACTGGGCTGCTTCGAGTGCATGAAGTTCCACATGCGCTGGTATGTTTGGTAGCGAGAGTTCTTTAAAGCAGTGAATTACAATTGGGAGAAAAGGAGACAGTCAGACAGATGTTCGAGACAGAAAACAAACGGCACCCCATTTTCTCCAAAAGGATGGGGTGCAGTTTAATGTGGATGTTTTTTCTTTAGCAGATCTGTTTATACTTGAAGAAAAACTCTTCACTTGACATTGCTACTTGTCCTTGACTTTCTACTGTCTTATTTCCCCTCATTTATAAAGGGTCCACAGTGCGTGTAAAGACAGACAAGGGTAATGTCTTGCTTTCCATTCCTCAATATCATACTTAAATATATCTTTCTAGCACTCTGTCGCTGTCGTTTTTCTCTCACTCTTTTTGACATCAGCTTATGAGAGGATAAAAAAGTGACACTGAGGGTTGTGGACAATTCCCCATCTCCAAGGGGAAAATGATATTGAACAGTTGTGCTTAGAAACAAATAATAAACAAAAAGAGAAACCATGTGGCTATAGGAGGATGACAGACAGGTCATGAGTACAATGACATCCCAGGACACCCACTGGTAATTGTTCTCATTTAAAAATAAATAAATAACGTAATCTCTGACCTGGAAGAAGGTCATTGTAGATCCTCCGTGCATGGTTCCATACTCTATCGCCGTTTGATCAGCCAAGTCGTCCACCGACTCTATGGGTACCTCCATCCTTTGGACAGTCAGGAAGGCCGCCAGGTTGGCGGTGTAGGATGAGATGATGATTAATGTGAATGCCCACCTACAACATAAAGGAAGGGGAGAAGGAAACTTGTACTTCTTTGAAAACTTATGCGAATAAGAAAACGCCTTTCAGGACATTGCAGTTTTCAGTGCTGGATGAATGGGTTAGTGTGAGTGGTTAAAGGTAACAACACTTAGATTTTACTGCAAAGGAAGATACAGTACAAATGATGACTGCTAAGATTCTCAGTCATCCATGTCATAGTAGAACTCTGTGTCAACTATACTTCTTCTCAAAACAACTCAGGTTTAAAGTATAAACTGCCCTCTTTTCTATAAGAGCCCCACCTTCCTAGGAAAAACGGTATGTATATCATTGTGAAGGGATGGTAACATCACGATTCTACCTGCAGATAAAGGCAGATAGACAGTCGTATTGAAAATGGTAGACAACCATTTGAAGGTTATCAATCTTCTCAGCACTACATCTGAAAACCCTGAAAAGGGAAATGGATCCCACCACCTCCTACCAGAAATATGGTTGCCTCCAACAGCCCAAAAATGACCAAACTTTTGACCACACTCTGTGTTACCACTTGTACCCAGAGAAAAAGACACACCATGCCTATATGGCCTCCCCAAAATCCAGAAAGAAGGAGTACCCTCAGACAATATTGCTAAAAATCTCTCCATCTCAGCTCACCTGACTGGAAACATCAAACAGTATATCAGGAACTGTCAGGACTTAGTCCCGAAGATTAGAGACCATGCTTTCCTATGATGTCACACCACTCTTTATCTGCATCCCCAGATGCATGGAGGAAGGATGGGTGGATAGGTGGATGGGTGGATGGATGGATGGATGGATGGATGGATGGATGGATGGATGGATGGATGGATGGATGGATGGATGGGTGGATGGATGGATGGATGAATGGATGGGTGTAAAATTCTACAGGCAGAAACCAAATCCTAACACAGCTATGACAATGTCAATAATGGCCAACCTCTATGAAAGATGTGGAATACAAAGACCTAAACCTCCTACAGAGGAAGCCACTAGTTCAGATATGTGGATGACACCTGGGTTAAAATCAAAATTCAGGGAGTGGAAGTCTTCATGAAATGAAGTAAAATGAAAGCATCTTGTTGTATTGGACAGCAACATTCAGTTCACTGTGGAGGACATCAGGGACAACAGCTTGACATGTCTGGAATGTGTTGAGCACATTGGCATAAATGAGATCCTCAGTGTAAACATTTGCAGACCTGCCAACACAGTCCATTATCAATGGTTTGACTCTCACCACCCTTTGCAAAGGAAACTAGCAGTAATCACACCTCTACACCATTGGGCCCGAAATGTACCTCTAGCTGGAAAGAAGGAGAAGAAGAAGAATAGGCCACAGTCTGAACGTGTGGATACCTCAATTGCACCTTTGTGAAAACCACCAGACGAACCACAATGGACCACAAGAGAGGAGGAAGGCAAGCAGAAAGATACTGTCTTTGGAATTGTAGTCAGGGTAGTGGAAAAACTGAGAAGGATCTTCAATAATCACAACATCCCAGTACACTTTAAATCTGCCAACACCTTGACGCGGAGCCTGGTTCACACTAAGGACAAGACACCCTGACCTGGGTGGTGGAGTATATGAGGTTCAGTGCACTAAAGACTGCTCAGAATTGTACATTGGGGAGACAAAATAACCACTCCACAAGTGGATGGTGCAACACAGGAGATCGAAAGCCTGAGAAGATAGATGGTTTGACAGAGGGGATGAGAATATATCTTTGACAAATAGATAGCAGTTTTGGGTTCTGTCCCCAGGACACCCACATATCATTTGCATGACTTTGGGGATCAAACAAGTCATTCATTATCTGAAAGACTTTCAGGTGACTCCAACCTGTGGTGGGGGCCTTTGGCCCATAGGTGAAACCTATGTGAATGGGTATCAATGAGTCTCATATGACTTAATGACCTCAAGGACTCCCACATGGTTAAATATCTGGAACTAACCACCAGCTGTAAAGAACTTAAGACAAATGTTGGATGAGAGGCAAAATGTCAAATTTTTTCCTCCAAATGCAGTTGCTTTATTCAACTCAGATATATGCACAATATTTCACAAGCGGGCATTCATCACCCACCCTGCATATCTACAGTTTCTCTATTGAACCCCAACATCTAAAAATATGGGGAAAAAATTCGACATCACATCAAATGTGTCCTGCATCCCATGACAAATGTACCTGACAAGAAATGTGGCTTTGAAAAGATGAAATCATGCAAATGCACTCATATTCATGCATCTCTATACTAACCATACTCCACTGACACAACGTGTGGACAGAGCTCTGGGAGCAATGGTGGAACCTTGCTGCATAAAGCCCCCGACAGGGAACCAGAAGCTGTTACCAAGTGAGTACTGGTTGATCAGCAGGTTACAGCGCCCCTTCAGACAGGGGTGGGGATTGTACCACTCATAAGGTGTCAATCTGGAAAGAACAAGACGGAGGAGTTAGACTTCAGAAAGATTCAGTGGAGGAACACAATCAGAGAGAGTGGGAATGACAGTTGGAATAAGTATTCTGATGAGACAAAACTCAAGAGACCGAGTCAATTTTACAAAGACAGAGATAGACAAAGAGCAAAACAGCTCTAACAGTTGACTGAGGGCAAAGTCACCTTGGCTCTCAAGAGAGACCCACCTGCTTTTCATTCCCCATATGTTGCCTACTTACACGGCAGAGAAACAGTAATGTAACTGGTACAGTCACATGATGCGTTATGGCGTTTAAGCTATGTGGCGTGCTGCCTTATATACAGCAGGAATTTCATAAGTTCTGCTGTGAAAAGGAACAATATTCTATAATGGAGCAAAAATTAAACTACTGATCATTTTTTAAACCTACATGAATAAAGTCCTCATATAACCACTTGCACATCAAAATATCAATAGTCAAACCGGTTGAAGTCCCTATTTGATTGTCCAATTTAAGATTCTGAAGATATATCAGTTCAAGCTTCTCTGGTTGAACTTTAAAATTGTATCTTTGCACAAAGACCTCAATTTTTTTTTTGAGTCCCTTTAACTTAAAATGCAATTGGATTGAAAACAGATTTCTTTGTGGCCAAAATATACCAAACAAACAATTACTAATCTTGTTCAAAAAGTCATTGGAGTAACCACCTGCAGTATAAACTCCTTTTTAAGAGTTAGAACATCTAATTGTTTGGGGTATGATGATTTAATTTCAGATAGTGTTTCGTGAAAGCACAAAGGGAATTCTAATTTGAAGCTACTGCACTGTTATGGCCTCCGTGAACAGCAGGTGTCAGTGTGGTGCTGGAGAGCCACCAGCTGGGAGGAGAATGTCTTCTTTTTCTGTCCTGAGGAAACTGGAGAAAGAGAAGTAAGGCGGTAGACTACTGCGTCTTCTTCTACATGACCTCCAAATACCTGTCTATGCTCTGTATTGTGTTAGTCTAGTCTGTTCTTTGTCTCTCACTCTGTTCTTTCTTTTGTACGGAGTATACTTTCCCGCTGACATTTTTACCTGGCCACCAGAAAAAGGACACAGCTGACAGTCAAGTAGGCCAAAAGCATAAAGAGCCAGACTCCAGGGGAGAAGGGATCCAGGAAAGAGAAGTAGCCCGGTCTACGTCCCTGAAACAAGCATGCGTACACACACACACACACACACACACACACACACACACACACACACACACACACACACACACACACACACACACACACACACACACACACACACACACACACACACACACACACACACACACACACACACACCAAGAGTTGAAATCAATAACACCCTGAACAGACTTTAAAGACTAACAATAACAGAGAGGTTAAATACCTTGGCATAAAGGTGACAACGGACTCATTGGCCTGTGAAAAACCACCATGGTCTGATGAAGTGACTGCCAAGACCATTTAGTTGAAACTTGATTGAATTTGAGAGAATTCTTTGGGTTTTTTTCAGGATCAATTTTTGCCCATGTAAAATGATATTTACCTCTGCCTGTGTAATTTAGATGGGAAAGCGTTACGGGACAGTCAATAAAGGGATTTGAAAGTGATAAGCAGCATAGCTTCGCCTGTTCCAAACTGATAGCACGATAATTATAAGAATCTCATTTGCATGGAAATATTCAAATCAACATTGTCTGATCTCCCAAACTCCCAGTGCCAGTCTCCCTTGCATTGTCAACACAGTGGCAGCAGCACAAGGCTGAATGTTGATGTGACATCACAGATAACAGCTTTCGTTCAAAGATTCTGGTGCAAAAAAAAAAAAAAAAAGATAAACTATTTCACGACAGTCTCCTGTTAATTAATATGTAATGTGCTTTACACATGGAATTATGGAAGATATGACCAATTAGAAATCATAATTACGAACCTCTTCTTTTCCTTTCGGCTTTTCCCTTCAGGGGTCGCCTCAGCGAATCAGTGTCCTCCATCTAACCCTGTCTTCTGCATCCTCTTCTCTCACAACTACCTTCATGTCCTCTTTCACTACATCCATAAACCTCCTCTTTGGTCTTCCTCTAGGCCTCCTGCCTGGCAGTTCAAAACTGAGCATCCTTCTACCAATATATTCACTATCTCTCCTCTGGACATGTCCAAACCATCTTAGTCTGGCCTCTCTGACTTTATCTCTAAAACCTCTAACATGTGCTGTCCCTCTGATGTACTCATTCCTGATCCTATCCTTCCTGGTCACTCCCAGAGAGAACCTCAGCATCTTCATCTCTGCTACCTCCAGCTCCGTCTCCTGTCTTTTCCTCAGTGACACTGTCTCTAGACCAAACAACATCGCTGGTCTCACCACAGTTTTGTACACCTTTCCTTTCATTTTAGCTGAAACTCTTCTATCACACATCACACCTGACACTTTCCTCCACCCGTTCCATCCTGCCTGTACACACTTCTTCACCTCTTTTCCACACTCTCCATTGCTCTGGACTGTAGAACCTAAGTACTTAAAATCCTCCAATCCTCCACAAACAGAAACACATAAAACATTAAATAAAATAACTAATCTCCGCAACGAGCTGGCAGCTTGTGTTAGTAACTGGCTGGGATAGGCTCTAGCAGACCCATGACCCACAAGGCGACTAAGTGGCGATTATCATCTCTGGTCTACAAAATGAACAGGTAGATGGATAAACCAACTAAACCTATCACTTATATGACTGGGAGCATACAGCATCACAAAGAAAGAGATTAGTTATATCTTTAGCTAACTCCTAATGTGTCCTCACCCAACAGCAACAGCTAAAGTCCTCTTAACGAAAGTAATTACTGATGAACCAGTGTCAAGTATGAGTGTGATAGTGTGTGTTTTTCTGTGTACCTCTTTGTGTGTGTTTGTATTTCATATGCATGTTCAGCGCATACACACACACACACACACACACACACACACACACACACACACACACACACACACACACACACACACACACACACACACACACACACACACACACACACACACACACACACACATCCATCATCTGTTAATGACTATAAAATGGATATTGTTGTCAGGATTGGTGTATGAGTAGAAAGAACAGAGGTAAATACCAGCTCCAGAGTGTTGTTATGAGAGGGATGCACTCCACATAGCTTCCATTTATGAGTTAAGAGGCACCAAATCACTCAACAAGACACTCCAAGGGAACATCATGTCAGATGGACAAAGCAATATATTGCTGATGCTTGTGAAAAATTAAACTTGAAATGATTTTCTTATAATAAACAAAGCCTCATTTGGAATTGAGAAAAGATAGCAATTTATTCATGTGTGAGTTCTAATTGCTCCATCAATGGCGCAGAAAGAAGCCAGAAGGATTCAGTCGAACTTTTAGCAAGACACATATCAGTCTGCCGGTCTTAATGTGTTTCTGTCCATCTAAAGAGTTGTAATGGTTATGATGGTGATAATAGCTACCTTAAAATAGAACAGATGAGTAGTGAAAGATGATTATAGTACGGTCTCTGTAATACCACTGCTGTAAAGTCATCATCACCAACAAACAGCTGTTTTTGGCACTGTGATTGTAAAGTTAACAGTGCTATGTATAACAAGAAATTTCTTGTGTGCTGATCCAGGTTGCTGCATAATGAACCAGTATGATAATCGCCTCACTCGTCCACATGTTAAGCGCTCACCAAGGTGCTTTCATGAGGAGCGCAGTTAGTTAAAGTTCCAAAGTTATTGAAGTCAAGATCATCAGAGAAGATCATAAATATAGACAGAAATGACAAAGAACAGGCAATATAATGAGTTAAATGCTACCTAAAAACTTTCACCACTGGTGGTATAAAATGTCTATTGCAAAACTCATAAATAGAGGTCTGATTCCAGAGGCAGCAGCAGAACAACAGCAGCAGCGAATCACTACCTCTAATTAGTGCACAAAAATTCAGACCACTACGGCTGCTCAGGTTCGTCAGCTCCATCAAATCAAAATCTGCAGCAATGTTTCTCCTTCTGCTGGATGTGTAAATACTGTAAGGATTGATTTTTCTACCTCATTAAAATGGTTATGTTTCACCAAAGTTTTGTTTATTTAAAAAAAATCTTTTCATACAGGTACTATGCAGTTTGTCACAAGTGGTGATGGCCCGTGGGGGAAAGCTAACCAGTACTTCTTTTGACACAAACAAATATGAGCTGATACAGTACAACTGCCTTTAATGGGGCCTTCCTCTGATTTCTCTCAGTTTTCAGTCTCACTGATGTTTGCTTGTTTAGAAATGTTCCCAAAAGAAAGTTATGAAAAGTTATCATTGTTAAACTGTCAAAGTGAAATAAGCTCCCACTCCATCAACACGGCTGAAGATTCCTATATGAGCTTTTCTCTTCTTTCTGTACGGTGAGGCTGTATTTAGAAGACAGACCGACTGTCGCTGGCTGTGTGTTTTGGGTGTGTGTTCTTGTGTTTCAAAGCTTGTTGGCAGCTGTCTGCGCTGTCAGTCATCTGCAGCAGGGGAGACACGGAGCACAGACACAACAGGTTCGAGCTTCAGGCTGCACATAGAGTACAGCGAATACAGTGGTGAACTGCCCCTGAACATACACACTTGACTGCAAATGTGACATAATGACCTAACATGTAGTAGCTGTGTCGGTGTCCGAGTTAAATGATATAACTGTTGTAAAGAACAAGCACAAAATGCGAATACATGTGTACACGTTATAGCCCCAGTGTACCCTTGGCCTGCACACATTAACATTGACTTCCATGTTTATATAATTTTCATTAGAGCCAGAAGAATTAATTTATCGAGGTGTAGTCTAGTAAGAGGGTGGAGCGACTGAAAGGACTGGAGACACAGCCGACAAGTTACAAAGAGAAAATGACCTTTTAACATGTTCTAAAGACAGTATTCATAAAAAATAACATTTAGGTATATGTATATCTTCCTATAATCACAAAGATGAATAAGCTCATTAGTATTTTCTTGCAATCCACCCGTTCTCTCATATTGTTACGGTCTCTCGTCTTCCATGTGGGACTAACTTGATGCCAGGAAGAGGGCTGAAGGAACTGATGGGGTTTATCCAGTCATGGGTTCACATAGTCATCCTGCCTCTTGGTATTCATATCACACTGTTGTCTCCTGAAGCTGCCTCGTGGCATACGCACACACTGAAGGAGACTTTCCATCATCATTTCAACTCTCACCCTCTCCTGCTCGTCTTTCTACGTCATCTCTGCAACCTTTGCGCTCCCTGTTCCACCTATTTCTCAACTCTTTTATCTGTCTTCTTCTCTCTCCCCTGTGTCTCCCCAACCTCTTTGAAGGTGTGTGCATTTCTAAATGTGTCATAGAGGAAACTGTCAGCTGCTACAGCTGTTGAGAGAGCACCACAGGTAATCTGCAGAGAGCAGCCGAGTTCACTACGTTCACAAGAACATCCTGCTGCCTCTCGGGCTCCTCAGGTTGTCTGTGTTTTGTCTATGTAACTGAAATATACCCCATCCATCTATACTGCCCGTGTGCGATTTAATGAAATGGTTAGCATTATTTTTAAGTGTGTGGTTTAGTGGCCAGATAGAAGAAAGAACCATATGCTGTGCGCTATCCTAAGGGCAGCTGTTGAATCTGACAAGAGCTCCACATATACCCTAATTAACCTCTCATGTCTAAACACAGCTCTCTCTCTCTCTCTCTTGTTCACACACAAACGCACACAGAGTCTCACTTTATTGTGCTGCACTACAAAAAATAAGGATAGTGGAATCAGCACATTATTCTTACCCCACTATCCCAATCATTGATTAATTTTAGGGCAATAGCAAGACAGCCTTATGTCATATGGCCTCAACCGGGCATGCAATGAAGAACACTGTTCATGTAATAGACAGTAAAGATATGTGGAATTGAAATCATTAAATGGCTAATTTGTGAAATCTGAACTACAACATAATGCAATCACAGAAAGCAACAAATCACACTGCAAACATCTGTGATGGAATGATATATATATATATATTTTTTCAATAAAATGAAAATAACTGAAATGGCTACAAACTGGTTACACCATTCCGGTCAAAATATAATTAGAGACAACTGAATTTAGAGATCAACTCATCATAATATAATAAGAGATATTGTGAATCATAGATATGACTTGGACAAATATCATTACATTGGTGAATGAACATCTATTCTATTTGATGAATGCTCAAACATCTTGCTGTATTCGTCACCTTCCTAACCATGACATATGGATGCCACCTAAGTCAAGCCTGATCTCACATAACCATGTGTGCCTGCCTTCTGGTATATCTTCTGCTCCCAGTTTGCCTCCCACTCCAAAGGTGATATGCAACCCAGAAGATCATTTGACACTTGCATACCTGCTGTGAACATCAATTGATTCATCCTAACTGTTGACATCCCACTGAGTCCCTCACTGCTACACCTATTAACATTATGTGCTGACTGTAGGAAGGTGAAAAGGAGTGGGGATTACAGTAACAGCAGGGAAATGTCCTTCAGGGATATTAAACTAATGTCAGCTAACATGTGCCAGAGCACCTCGGGGATGACTCTGGTCAGTGTCCAGATGGTCTACCTTGGGTTTGGGGGTAGGATTGATAATTAATGGCCCACAGACTCTGCAAACACTAACTCATTTCCACCTACACTGCTGCTGTTTAGTTGATTTTGTTTAAACTTTTTCTTTGCAGAGCACAGATGTGAATAAGTGCAGGATGGGAGTTGAGACACCAGAAATTGAATGAGGAAATGGTTGAACACAGTCAGGAAAAAAGAGCAGAACAAAAATTGAGAATGCAGAGAAAGGAGGAAAGACACATAAGAAAGATGAACTGAATGATTGAGAGGAAGACGAAGGAAAGACGAGGAGGATATTGCACTCACTGATGCAGAAATCAGACAGAGTGAGTGGCAGATGTGATGCAGGAGTAGAGTATGAAGAGGCATCTCACCAAACTAAAAGATACAGGTATGCGCCCTGTTTATGACAACATATTTATTGAAAACTGAGAAAAACAAATCCGCATTCGTACAGTATTATTTCCACAATGAAGTGCGCAAAACCACAAAGAAAAACTGAAAAGCCTTTGGTATGAATGCCAAGGCAGCTGCTGGTGCTGTAATCAAAATCACACCACAAAACAAGATTTAAGTGGTGGTGAAGGAAATTGGCAATCATTAATAAACTCAACCAACTCCACATCACAAACAAAACCAGACAGAGATGTTGTTTTTTGGTTGTTGTTTTGGTCGTAGAAGCAGAATGTCGACCATCTGGGTATGGGTAAAGGGCTGGCAGCAACAAGCAAGGCAGTGATGTCATCGTTTTTGGAGGAGATTTTTATTTCCTGTCAACAAAATTACCTGAAGACATTGTTGACACTCGGGAGTCAACTTTTTATTCTCAGGCCCTGTTGTGTAAACTAACGGCCAATAGTGGTTCTCAGCCTACTGTTGCACACAAGTTTCTAAGAAGCAGGTGATGTTACCGTGAGAGCTAACTCACCAGGTGGACACGGTACATGATGCTAATGCCAAGGGTCATGAAGGGTTTGGAGAAGTCAATGACCTTTTCACGCTCTGCTGTGATGGTGAGGCCCGCGACTGCTAGGTCAGCTTTCTGAAACACACAGGGCAAATACAAGCACATGACATATGCATAACATGCGTAAAAAAATTTAAAAAAGTGAATAATATTGAACATGAAAGTATTATCAAAAGACTACGGTGTGACCAGTAAGCATTTACTTGAAGACAAGGCAAGAATAATAGAAGAGAAGGGGTTTTACAAAATAATTCCCTATTGACAGCCTTTTGTGTGCAGAGCCTCTGTGTATACCTATCGCTCTATCTGTGGTGACGATAATCCACAGTGGCAGTATGTATGTGTGTGTGTGTGTGTGTGTGTGTGTGTGTGTGTGTGTGTGTGTGTGTGTGTGTGTGTGTGCGTGTGCGTGTGCGCGTGTGTGTGTGTGTGTATGTTTTGGGAGGGGATAAGAGAGAAATCACTTGACAAAAGGATACCTGATAAAACACACAGACACAAACAGAAACACACACTTGAACACATGTAGGTTGAATATTGGAAACCTCCCTACTAATAACAAAGGCCAGCAAAGAGCAACTGCAAGGCATTTTTCATCTCCCCAGGGTGCAAAAACTGAAAGCAGCAATGCATTGCAGGCAAAATAAGAGGATTGGGTAAAGGGGGGCGGAATGGGAGGATGACTGCGAGGAGAGAAAAACAGAAGCCGACGAAAATCCACAACACATTGTCTGCATCTCCAGGAAAAAGAGACATAAAATGAAGCATCTGGCATAAATGAACGAGCTTTGTTTGCTGCATCTGTTTTGATTTGACTTATAAAATATATTTAATCACTCTTACCTTTAGGGATTTTTGGTTCAAAACAAGACCAGAGGACATTTACAGCATCACCACTAGAGCCCAGATGCAGCTGTCTGTGTTCCAATTAGATCCAATTATCACAATACATCTAAAATGTCTGCCCTTTGACCTCACCCCAGCCTACACTCCTGCTGCTCTACACTCAACTTTCCTGTGTTGCACTATCATCAGCTTCACACAACCTTTGCTTTGGCCTTTGTATCTCCCCATCAATGTAAAGTCAGAACATTTTCATGGATCACAAGAAAGACACATGCAGTGAATGAACATCCAGGCAATCTGGATAAACACAGTCACTAACCTTTAAAATTACATCATACTACATATCAAAACATTTATGTTAAGACTGAATATTAAGACAGATAAATTGATTCCTACAGCCTTCTAATAAAATTGATAAACATGTTTAATATTACATTAAATCTTTTCCCCTTGTATTTAATCATATTCTGTGTCTGTTAAAGCAAATGGAGCATAGTGATATAATAGGAGAAGAAAATAAAATTTTCCTCATTTCTGGGAACCCCTTAAAGTTAGCAGCATTTCCCTTCTAGAGTTTAGTCTCACCAAGAGCATGCACCTTCTGTGTGCAACCTATGGTCCTTTGCAATTTCATGTCGCCCTTATTTTGATCAGTGAAGATGCAATAAGTCCCCACACCAGTGTGAAACCAGGGAGGATATACTGTATTTATGCAGTTTAGTCTGAATGGCTCCTGAATGTCACATGGTTGTGTCTTAACCTTAACCCTGTTTGACGCCAGTCCAACAATGTCACCCTCATGAAGTGAAATATTGTCCATCTGAATGGTTGATGGAGTGAGCAATGACAAGCTGTCCTTCTTTGATGCCACCAAGTGTAAATTATATATCTTTCCAACTTTTTCACTTTGATCCATTCTGCTATTTACAATTATTGCTTTGTTTCATTTAATTTTTTTTTAACCTTTCCCATCCCTTTCTAAACCTTTAACTGAACAATTTCTAGTCAGTCCATTATCAAGCATCCTTACAGATGTGTCACATCCCCTGGCAAATTCTCCTTAAGCAAGTCTGGAGAGACCCCCACTACACCGCTCTGCATGCTGTCAGGGACATGTTGACCCTTCTGAAGGTCAGGCTTCCAGGGGAAGCCTATAGGGGATGAGAGCAGTGGCAGACTATTATAATAACAAGAGCAGGCAATCCTTTGTTTGATGTACTAAATGGCTTTACCCAGCATTATCCCACAGGAGAGATTACCTTCTAGGATTGGCTCAGTCCTTTTCCACTTCATTCCCCTTTTAGTCTTCATAACCTTAATTGCCTCACACCTCAATTTTTTAAACCATGTTCATGTGCACCTTCTTTCCTCTCAGCTTGGTTATATACCCTCAGTGGCCTGATACCCCTGATATACTGGGCTGCTGCAAGAGCACAACATCTCACCTAAAGATTTAACAGTAACACATTAGACTGATACAACAAGAAAGTCTCTTAATGTCTCTTCAGATGGGTGAAGATATGGAGCTAATGGAGAACAACCTCCCAACAAGCCATTACTGGTTAGAAAAATTGAAATTGAAAGGGCCAAGTTCAGATGGAAAATTATTGAAGGCATGGTTAAGGTGTTAAGTGGTCACAGTGGTTGATGGTTATGGTTGTAGGGCTTGTTTTCTCTTCAGTGTGCCCACGTGTACTTGTTATATACCCTTGAGATGAGCTCTCCAACCATGCCTGTCCATGTCCCATTGGTTCCAGGAACCCCGTACACTCCGTCCCCCACCAGCCGGATGTGGTACTTGAACTTGAGAATGTCCGCCAGCTCCTTAAGCATGTCCACACAGAAGCCTTCATAGCGTTCATTTCCATCTAGATTCTGGTAGTTTGGCCGCAGCATCACATATGGATTTTCCTGAACAGAGTAGACAGTTTGCATTGTGGACAGTGTGTCTCCAACTGACCACTGACAATTGACAAAAAATGTACATACAATAAGTGGTTTACAATTTTTTTCATAAAACCTTTAGATTAGTAAAATTCAATGTTTAAAATGACTGTTTCAAAGAAACAAACTACAGATTTTAAAAAACACATTGTGGAAACACCCCATTTGGCACTTTGTGGTCTTCAGAGACAGGCATAAAAAATCCAGTGCAGACATGTGAGTGTTAATGGTTATACTATAGCAAAAAGGGGATAATGGAAAAGCAGTTTTACATTGCGCAAAAACACACACAAACACACACACACACACACGCATGGACACACACACACACACACACACACACACACACACACACACGCACGGACGCACACACACACACACACACACACACACACACACACACACACACACACACACACACACACACACACACACACACTGTCTTTCACAGAAATAACAGAAATATCTTCTTTATTTATTTATGTCTTGCTTTCCCACACAGTCAATGTTGTAGGAAGATTTTAAGAACCCATAATATTGCACTTTGGAGCCACCATTTTTGCATTTTTTCCAACAATTCAACTGTGGGGTGCTCAGGCTACACTACATCATAAAATGGACTTATGTATCGTCTTTCATTTGCTTCAATCCAGGATCCAGCTTGAACACTTTTTTTGGCAATAGGATGGACTGACTTAACACATTCACAGTTGTTTCATCTTACTAACACTTGACATTCCTAAAAATGAATGAAAAGAAAAAAAATCTCTGGTTTCTAGTGGAGAGGTTTTATTTGTGTGCTTAGAATTCATTAATTTATGTTGAATGCTAACTACTCAAACGGCTGAAACAGGGCTGTGTGTTATTCAGCAAGGTCATTTGGGAAAGTCACACCAAGTCACTGTGATAGCGCTCAGAAGGTTAAAGCTTACAGTCATATTACAGTGATTTATTTTAGGAACTGGATAAGAGGTGAAATAGTTTTGTCATCTGCGGTGTGGTCCACAGCCTTCTGCTATGAAGTCATACGAATGATAGAAATGAGAGATTAATCTGTTCTGTCTGCTACTCAAATATTTTTGTCACACTTATGACATTTACTACAATTATTTTTACACTTATTATAATTTTTGTTATAATGTCCACTACCAGTGGCATCAGCATATGAGAATTGACCTGCACCACAGAGAAATGGAAGAAGGTGGCCTAGCCTGATGGATCATGGTCTTTGTGTACATGATTGTTTGTCTGTCTGTGTGTGCTGCCACATTTTTTCCGGATGTTTCTGACTGTATATTCAGCTGAGAAAGCTGGTTGATGATTTTAGTTTGGCCCTCAACTCCAGCAAGTCATGCAAAAATTGTCATTAAACTGCAGAAGCTAGATGCAGTGGTAAATTCATATTTAACTTCAGTATTTTCCGCACTATAAGGGGCACTGGACTATAAGGCGCACCTCAATAAATGTTTTAAAAATAATTTATTTCATATGCAAGGCGCACCAGATTATAAGGCGCACACAATAAAAATAAATAAAATTTATTTCATAAACTGCAGCGGCTGTAGTTGCGCAATCCGTCCACTAGATAGAGCCGCGCTGCTCAGGCAGTCATGATTGCATTCATGACTTCCTGACTACCTTTGAATGGCCCCCATTAGTATGTCAATAAGCCATTCTGAGCCTCATCCAGGAAACCTGATCACTTGATCACTTTGCCATCTTAGAAAGAAGTCAACACGCATATTAAAAAACCTGACATTAAAAACTGGTTAAATTCATTACGAGTTCAGTCACTGCGAACAGAGCGGATCATTTCCTGATCTGAAGTTCGAAGCAGATATTTAAACTCCGACGTTCGTCTTCGTTTATTGATTAAATATTGTTTCGATCGATCGGCAGTCCAGTCGGAGGTGAGGTGCAGCTATTTGCTGCTGTGTGTCCTAAACAATTTTTAAACTAGTTTTTAATGTCAGGCTGCTAATTTACTGGCAAATATGACGCTGTTTTACTCCTAGAACTGACTTTAACGTCGGTGTCTCACCGCACGTCGCTGCAGACAGAATACACAAGCCTGAATGCGCCCCTCGCCGCCCCCCCAGAGCTATCAACTACATTTGTAAATCAATGCAGCACACCCGTTGGCACCTTTTAGCAGTGACTGCTCTTGGAATTTCAGAAAAGGCTGGAAGTTCAGCTTTGAGGGTCTTTCATTCACCTTTATGCCAGTTTCTCCGTGTGTTTCCACAGACTGATAGAATGGACCGTCACTAGATTCCAGCACAATGACATTTTTTAGACCAATTAAGTTTTAAAGTGGGTTATTTCCGACGCAAAATAGTTAGGAAATACTGAGATCAGTCAGTCAGTCAAACTTTTTTAATAGAATTGTTGAAAGTTCCTTATGTTTTGCTACGTAATCACCGGTGCTCCTACAGACTGCTCTACAGTCTGAGAGCAGCTCAGTCAGAGCCGGGACTTCGGTGACGCCCCTTGACTACCGTTGTTAGGGGGCGTGGGCCCGAGTGCCTTGTGAGGGGGCGCCTCTGGTGGCGGAGTGCGGCATGACTGCCGGCCAGACTTCCGGCTTTTTTTCAGCGATCATGTTTTTAACCAATATTAATATGAATATTAATCCACATATAAAACGCACCAGATTATAAGGCGCACTACGGGTTTATGAGAACATTTTAGGCTTTTAGGTGTGCCTTATAGTGTGGAAAATAAGGTATTTATTATTCATCACACTTTGTTCAAACTTTTGTCTTGGGTTATTTTTTGACTTCCGATGTTAAGTAGCAGTACTTGCGCTGACATGAAATGTAATTCAAGTGACATTTTTTTCTTTCACAACATATTTACTGTTGTAGATTAGGAATAAAGTATTTGATTTCTAGAAAAAGAAAGCCACATCTGTGGTTGAAAATAACCCAGAACTGATTTCCCACTAGTGGGGCGGATCCGGGTTTGAGTCCCACTCTGGGTGGAGTTCGTATGTTCTCTGCGTGGATTCTTTCTGGGTTCCCCAGCTTCCTCCCACCTCCAAAAACACGTCAGGTCTCAAATGACGTCCCGCCTGAATTCCACTGGCATAGGCTCGAGCAACCCTACAACCCATGGCAGTGGACTTGTTTTTTAAAGACTTGCATCTCCAACAGACAAGACTGAGCTCGAGTTTAGGTCTCGAGACTCTGTGGAAAACTGAGTGTCATTAGTATTATATTGGCCTTGTCCTTTTGAAATAGAAAATAACTTTTTCTCACCCTCTGAAGTCTCAGCCAGTTAGAGACTTTTTTCATGAAGATAAAGATGTTCACTTGTTTACTACCTCTTTATACATCCACACATTGCAGGTCAATGACCCAACATGACACCTATGCATGCTAATATAAATGCTTATAAATGGATATAGCTTTTCAAGCATCGACTTGCAGTCAAGTCAGACTGTCTCAGATTATTTCACGCTCCTTACAATTTCAGCAGCATTACAGGGGTTGGCTTTCATCAACAATTTATACGCAGCACAAACTGGACTAGGGAACAGGGAAAGAAACACAGGAACACACATTTTCAGCACCCGAGGAGTGTTGACCAGAATTAATGCAATTTTCTGTCCTACTTCAAAGCTTAGGGAGTCTAATTAAAACATAATTCACCTTTCAGATTACAGTTGATATGTACGTGAAGCATTCTATATTAATAATAAATAGCTGCCATAATTGGAAAGTTTGATATACTTTATTAGAATAAGGCTAAAAGCGATGGCCCTTATATCTTGTGTTCCCCCCATTGACGCTGGGTTGATGAAGTACAGTACACAAAAACAAATGGATCCTGTCAAACATGCTAATGTCATGTTCCATTTATTTTTTATCCACTGGATTCCCCATTAGGTTCTACAATGGTAATAAGAATCCCTGGGATACACAAAACATATACAAACTAAAAAGTCACAAAACATCCATCCATCCATTTTCTGTTGCTACTTAATCAGCTTTTGCAGGTCAAGGGTAGCTGGAGCCTACCCAAACTGGCTTAGGGCGTGAGGCGGGGGAAACTCCGGGTGTGACACCAGTGCACCGAGGAGCCACGCAGAGACACAGACAACCACGCATGCACACATTCACTCCTACGGTCAATTTGGGATCTGCCAATTAACCTGAAGCACATGTTTTTGGAGGTGGGAGGAAGCCGGAGAACCCGGAGAGAACCCACGCAGACACGGGGAGAGCATGCGAACTCCGCACAGAGCGGGACTCGAACCCGAGTCCGCTGTGTTGTGAGGCGACAGCGTTAACCACTGCGCCACCGTTTCAGTGATTGAGTTTGGTTTGTTTCCCCTCAGCATTATTTCCTCTTTTTACATTTACTGCAGATCAAACTCATCCAAAGACACACACGTACATGCACACACACACACACACACACACACACACACACACACACACGCACGCACGAACGCACGCACACAAGCAAATCAGTCCCTTCCATTGCAACTTTCTGCAAAGTTGAGAATGAAATCTTATTAAATAATTTGATCAAAAGTAGTAAAAGTCTATGCAGAGGTGTGGAACTGTTTTTTTTCTATGAAAGCAAAATCAGAGAAAAGTCATCTACTTTCTTTTGCACACCACAGCAATAAAGCTACGAGTTTGAAGATATGAAGACAGACAGGCTCTTAAAGCAGCATCTTATTTCCATTCTATCAGGAAGCTGACTATGGACTCTGGAGAAAGAATAAAATTCTCAGATAATCACAAGCAAGTACACCTTCAAACACCCATAGACACAGAAAACCAGGTGTAATGACAGATATTTCTCACGTTCAGCTTCATATATGAAAATGGAATTTCCCTTTTTAAACCTTAGGGTATTTGAAATGTCTTCAAACAACGCCCTCTCTATCCGTGACTGGGACAGATCTTGTGACTATGTGTTAAAATTCATGTACGCAGGCGTTTGTGTAGCCAAGAAAGATTTCTATAAGCCCCTCCTGCCTTCCTTCCTTCCTACCTTCCCCCGTTCGCTCTTTCCTTCCTTCCTTTTTGCTCACAACGCCTGTATTAATTCATTAACTACGAACACATGAACTGTGCCTCAACAGAAAGATGCTAATAAATTCTGTGTTTTTCTTCCTAAAGCTAACATATTGAACTGGGCCGAATGGAGCTGTAAGCTGTAAATGTCAGTTTATTCAGATTACCACCGCTGTATCCGCCGCAGCGGGTCACGCGGAGTCGGAGCCCATCTCAGCAGCATAGGGCGTGAGGCGGGGGACACTCCGGGTATGACGCCGGTGCACCGCGGAGCCACACACAGAGACATACAACCATGCACACACACACTCATTCCTACGCGCAATTTGGAACGGCCAGTCAACCTGAAGCGCATGCTTTTGGAGGTGGGAGGAAGCCGGAGAACCCGGAGAGAACCCACGCAGACACGGGGAGAGCATGCGAACTCCGCACAGAGCGGGACTTGAACCCGAGTCCGCCGTGTTGTGAGGCGGCAGCGCTAACCACTGCGCCACCGTGCCGCCCCGCCAGGTAAATGTGTTAAACAAAAATACTGGATGAAGACAAAAAAAAGGTGGAGAAAGATTCCATAAATTCCTGTGTTCATGTGAGATCATCCAAACACACACAGCCTCCCAGGCCAGTGCTACGTGTAAGGAGAAAGGGGAGTCTTGTGGAGGCTTTTAGCTCCAGCGTGTGCCTCCCACAAGTAAGATAACAGCAATGTGGCAATCGCCCTGTGATGAATGAGCTGTGATAGGCACTGAAAATTGCTCCTAGGTGGCTTCTGACATTTGGTCCAGGGAGTCTACAGATCTAAAGCGAAATCAAACCTCTGTGCTTAGCCAATTCTTTCTTTCACCTCTTTCTGTTTTGAAAACATTTAATTGTATCTCCCAGAAAATGCACACAAATACACAAATATCTCCATCATTCAAATGCACCCCTCTCCCTGTGTGAAATAAACCACTCCATCTAAATCCACATCAGTCTGAATGAGACTGGTGAGCTGTTTCAATGGTGAAATATGGCAACATGCCCTTCTCATTCCCATAACTCCATGGCTGATAAACCAGCCACTCAGAACAATAAACACGAACAATTGCCACTGCTTACAAGCCAATTTGCGCCTCATCACCTGATTCATAAGAGGGAGGAGGAGCTGGCTGAGTGACAGGTTTGTACCTGCGATTACGACTGTGAATTTGTGTGGAGGAATGAAAGAAGTCATGAAAGAAATGCGGTTTACTGGAAACAAGAGACTGATGTTGAGCCGAAATGATTCGATTTTTTTTCCTTTTGTTTTATGGTGGTGCACCAGGACACTGAAGCACTGTCAAAGCTACTTTAATATTGTGAAGCAGTCATTAAGTTCTCACAAGGGCTAGGAATTTAAACACATCTGCTTTACTAATTAAAACTGCAAGGAAATTAATTTAGGACTAATTAATCAATGTTAGGTATTGAATCACTGAAGAATAACTTAACCATGCAATGCTGCAGCATTATTTGTTCATTACCTAGACATTAGTTCAATGTGTTTTTAGTGGTATAATTTTTAAGCAGTCTTTATTAAGTATTTCAAGAGTGACAGTGAATCGCTCATGGCTCATCACTCATTACCTACCTACGTATCAGCAGGATCAGTAGAGTACCTTGAGGTCTGAGCTGCTCAGCATAAAAGTTAAACCAGATCTTGTTCTTTCCCTCATGTGGGCGGATGGATACAACATCAGCTAAGACCGGATCTTGTTCTCTTTTGCGGAGAACATGTAGCGCAGCTATTTTTCTGATACTTGTGGGTTTTTTTCCCAAATTTTTCAAAATAGTTTATGGAACGTATCTAATCAATAATGCACAGGTAAGGTATGAATGTCTATTGGTCTCCATGTCTATGATGGAGACTCAAACCCAGTTCATCTGATAACAAGTGATCTAGACAGTGTCTCAATACAAAACAGTCTCTAAATCCCCATCCATGCACACCTGCCTCTGTTCAACATGGACATTTCTGTTAGCTGTCATGGTGGCTAAGATGTCAAACCACATAATTCAATACATAGCTCAATGGGGCACAGAAAGAAATTTGTAGTTCACCAGGAACAAAGCACAGATGGCACTATGGCGCTGTGGGTAGTACTGTTGCCTCACAGAATGGAGGTTCCAGGTTTGATTCCTTTCTGAAAGGAGATTGTATTTTCTCCTGGTGTCTGTGTGGGTTCTCTCCAGGTTCTCCAGCTTCTTCTCACTTTCAAAAACATGCAGCTACCAAATTGTTGGTGTGAGTGTGAGTGGTTGCTTGTCTTTTGTGTAGCCCTACAATGTGCTTGTGTATATATTGCATTTTTCCCACAGCCGACTGTGATAGGTTCATGCAGACCTGTGACCCGCGAGGTGGATAAGCAGCAGTGGACGAGACAATCACGATCTAGATGAATGGATGGAGCCAAACACCAGTTACTGCTCATCAGAGCAGTCCACCAAGACTAAGAATAAATGGACCAACCTGTGCACCACCTAGAATGAATTAGAAGAAAGTGTCCAAGTCAATGCCACACTTGCATACTAATATTTGGAAATGTACACGAGCAACGTACAGGACATTAACAGCCTCATGGGGAATATGGAAGGCATTCCTAGAGGCACACTTTAAGCCAATTGCCCAAGTTGACCTCACGTACAATTTTCAACCAATGGGATGTCCTGTCACCACTGCTATTTTGCAATGGACTGAACCCCTTCAGTCAGATAATTATGAAGAGTTTCTACAGATATCAATTCTGAAGTAGGGCAACAATTAGCCACCTGCTATACATGTAAGACACCAGGCTGTTGTTCAAAGACGAGTATTCGACTCACTGATCCAAACCACCAGAATCTACAGCAATGGCATAGGGATGACTGGACCAAGTTATTGGGATGGTATCATACAGACAAAAGATAATCAGAAGTGAAAGCCTCATCCTAACACAAGGCAACATAGGAAACATCCAGGACAGCTGGTGAGAACAACGTCTGAGCCAAAAGAAATTTAGGTGCAGACATTCCTGCCTTTGGTAGAAGATGAGAAGATTACAGGTGATGTGTGCTGCATAGAATTTAATGTAACAGCAGTTTTGTGTGGCATCATAATAGTAAGTAGCTATGTTGAGGAGGTACTCTCCTCAAATAGCACATCATTTCCGGAAAGTCCATCGATCCACCTTCATTTCCTCATCCTGAGTGGGGTTGTGCGGCAGAGCCCCAAACTTCTCTTTCCCCGGCCACATCAACCAGCTCTGACTGGGGATCCCAAGGCATTCCCAAACCAGTGTTGAGATATAATCCCTCCACCTGGTCCTGGGTCTACCCCGAGATCTCCTCCCAGCAGGACTTGTCAGGAACACCTCCATAGGGAGGCGCCCTGGAGGCATCCACACCAGATGCCCAAACCACCTCAACTGACTCCTTTCTATAAGAAGTGGCTCTACTTTGAGCTTCTTGGGAATTTTAGTGTTTGTCCCCCTATCTCTAAGGTAGACACTGGCTACCTGCCTGAGAAAACCCATTTCGGTCGCTTGTATCTGTGATGTTGTTCTTTTTTTCTTTCATTCCTGCTGTCAGCATGCCAATTGCATGCTCACTGAAAAACTTGCGACATCTGTGGCATTGTGATAAAACTGAACACTTCAGAGGGGCCTTTTATTGTGGCTAGGCTATGGCACACCTGTGCAATAATCATGCTGTCTAATCAGCTTCTTGAAATGATACCCCTTTGAGGTGGGATGGATTATCTCAGCAAAGGAGAAGCACTCACTATCGCAGATTTAAGCAGATTTGTGAACAATGTCTGACAGAAATGGCTATTTTGGTTATATAGGAAATATTTTAACTCTCACTTCATCTCGCAAAAAAAATGGAAGCAAAAACAACAGTGTTTCATTGAGATTTTTGTTCAGTGTGAGTATATGTGGTACACTCAAAATATATGGTCATATTTGTTTTCATTGTTGGGGATTAATTTTTACATATTATTTTACTGATTTGTCAGCACTTTATTTTCGCCAATTCTAATTGATGAAACATTTCTATATTAACGTCTGTCCTCCCAGATATTAATTTCGTCTTTATTTTAAGACAAAGTAACTCATGTAGCAGGGGAACAGGAGGGCGGAACTTAAGTGCAGGTCGCGTTGCACCCAGGTGACTCTAGGTGACGGACCTCGGCCCCTCTCCTCAGAACATACTGGAGATGCAACAAGGGTGTTTCGTCTCTCTCATTCCTGTGACTGTTTTCCTGTGTTTTCAGGTTAGTACATTGTGACAACCAAAAAAAGAATACCTTCTAAGAGATAATTATTTTTAGCATTATTGACATGCTTTGGTGGCGTTTCTCAACGTATAAAACTAAGTTTGATGTTAGCTAGAAAACTCCGCCTAGCAAGCAAAGCCACTTGGCGGGAGTTTCGGAAAATGGCGCCTACCTGTTAAATATTAGGCAGAGTTCATTTGCATACGTGCACATTGCGTGGCAAGTTTTAGTTGTTTTCCTTCTTTTGACCCTGCACACCTGACAAACATTGTAAATAGAGCGTTTCTGTTGGGATATGATTAAATTAATATTATATGATCTTTGTTTACTACGGTGCATTAAGGAAATTACTTGAACAAGCAGATGCATATATTTTTGAATGGCTATTTTCTGTTTATGAAAAGCACTGTTAGTTTCATGTGCCTTTCAGGAATAAATAGTTACAGTATGAAGGGTGAAACTGCATTTTCGTCAGTTTTAAAGTTGTTAGTTTTACTGTATATTAGTCCATTAACATTCCCTATGCAATGAGTTTACTGTTTTAGATTATATCAGAGCACTACATATCATAGTAGCCATGGTAATAGCATAGATGCCGAAAATATGCTTTTGGGACAAAAGTAATATACCATCTGAATCTCCCTGGTTCATGTTTATTTATTTTTGGCTTATTTTGAGTTTTATGGGGAAAATCTTAAACTGACTGTGATGTGAGATGGAGCGGAATACACTGTGTCCTGGAGTTTAAGCATGGACATACAGTATGAGAGCCAAACAATGGACATTGAGACATGAACTTTATTGTATTAGGGAGAGATTAGGGACATGAATGTTTATCGTAATGTTGTGAATAATTGTGAAATAAAAAGAGAACATACTGGAGATGCAACAAGGGTGGTTCGTCTCTCTCATTCCTGTGACTGTTTTCCTGTGTTTTCAGGGTGCGAGGCGTACAGAACCGCCATTCATTTGTTATTACGTCCCTCAGTATTTGGGACCGGTAACATATACATTTTACACTTGTCAAAAGAAGCAGCTTTTTAATTCAAGTGTGTATTAAAATGTCAATATTTTGGCACACCTTAGTAAATGCTAGATGAAATATATGTATATTGTCTTAAAAAAACGTAACCGCCCAATCATGAGTTGATGCCAAGAGTTTGGCTTCCTTTTACAAAAAAACCTGTTGATTAAAACTATAGAAAAACCCAGGACTGCTCTCTGATGGCTAAAAAATCTTTAGCAATTGACACAAGGCGAACTGTAGTATGATTTTCTAGCATTTCAAATGACATCTTTTAGTACTTCCACTCTCACAGTAAGCAGTGCGTCTTGAAAATCACCTTATAGTCAATCTACGTACATTTCTCTGTAAAAACACCCTGTTCAGGGTGACCGCACTTCATAAGTTCAGAATCCCTTGAGTGATTTTCTTTGGCAGGTTTTACTTCAATAACCTGATGAAACTTTTCACACAGCCAAACCTGCCAGCTTTTTTCAGAAGCACTTGTTTCATTTTAATCTATTAAAAACATTTACTAGTTTTCATTTAATTTAGGAATCAGTCAAACATTTAAGTGCAACTTTCATTGTGGACACAAATTCTACATTTTATAAGATTGTCAACTCATAGATTATTCTCATTAGAATGGTTAGTGATTGAATAGAATGCTCTGAAGCTGTGTCTCTTGTGACAAGCAGTGAAGTAGTGACAGCTCACAGGGTCTATATTTAAGACAGAGTCTGGGACATGGTGAATTATGAACTCCCGCTGATGCATTGTGATATATCCTGATCTGAAGAACTCAAGGCAAAACAGTCATGTAGCATCACTTCCTCTGATCCCAAAAGGACTCAGTTTGGATCTGAAAATACAAAATAGGCTTTTGATATGGTAATCATCTTTTCACTACAGCAAGCCAGCTCCATGCAGATCAGCCAAGGAGTTGAGTTAATAGCATGGTTTGGACTGCTGCTGATGTGTGTGTTGTCAGTGTTCATACAAAGTTTCTTACTAATATTGTTGTGATTATAAGAGTAGTGTTGAAAAGGGTGTCTGTCACATTGATCGATGGAAGTGTTCTCTCCATGGACAGTCCATCTTCTGAATGCCACAGTCCAATCTGCAAGACAGCAAGGATGCATACACAGATCATTGCATGAGCTGGAATGGCAAATAGAAACAAGAACTGCTTGATTATCTCACTTGTGACCTTCACTAAGTACAGATTAAGACAGACAAAACAGTGGACAGATCAGACAAATGTCTGTGAGACATGGCGCTATCAAAATTTAGCAAGACTGCTGGAGAAATCAAAGATGAAATGTGTGGCTCCTTGAGGTGGGGACACGGGGCATGTGCTCAGTCACAAGCAACAGAATGCATTCATTAAATTAATTACTGGCAAATCCTGTGGCACAGAGCCACATCCTTGTTTTCATTACCGCATGGGTATGGAGTCAGACACCCACCGCACATGGTTTCTTTCTTTCTGTGTCCTTTTAATCCATCTAGGCCTTCTCCATCACCTCCTTTATCCTGTTATATTACACAAATGCCATGATCCCCACCAAATAGAATGAAAAATAGCATTTTTGTCAACCTAACTTGGCATCTTCCTACTTTCAGGTACATTGTCTTCTTGTTTTTCAATGAATAAAAAGAACAGATCAGTGTTTGAATTATGTAAGATTATTGACTTGTATTGCTGATTTATTCTGGTTGAAAATACACATTTTTCCATTAAATAATGTTCTTGGTTTGCACATTAAAGTTGATGTTTATTTAGTCAGATTTCATAGGATTATTTGATCAGAACTCTCTCCCTGTTTAAGTGGTGAGAACTACAAGCAAATAATTTTCTGTCCTTAACTTTCATTTTCATCGAGTATCAAGTATTTATCTTTGTTGTCAGGCTGATGCACAAAAACAAAGTGTGAATAATAAAGTGAACATAACAGCTTAATGAGACTACTGATACATTCTGGCAAAAAGTAGAGAAAGGTCAAAATTCGGAATCTAATAAATTTACAAAACAAAATTCCAAGAATTAAAGTAAGTCCAAAAAGCACATGAGGCATAGAAAACAGCACAGGGAATTTAAGGTGCCTAAACAGACTAAATCACAGATCACTAAACAGGTGACAGGAAACAACCGTACTATCACAATGGGGGGAAAACAAATGACGTGATCAAAGGAAATGTACAGGACATGACACAACTCAGACAGACAGACAGACAGACAGACAGACAGACAGACACAGCAACAAGACAAGATAACCTTACGTTAGGTCTCAATCCCCCAAACTTGTTGTTGATGGTTACAAAATTGTTTTGGACATTTATATTCAAATCGTTTAATCTCTCTCCATTATGCAAATACAGCCTGACTGTGGAGACATAATACTGTTTATCATTTTAATCAACTTCCATTAGCAATCTTATATAGTTGGAGTAAATGACAAAATGTGACAGTTAATTCGGTTTTGGTGCTTTACTGCCGCTGATCTGATGTCACCTCAATGTGTTTTCTGAGCAAAAGATAGAAAGCTTTTGTTACCTCCCTCACTAGTTGGAGCTGACCAGTGAGGACCAGTGATTGATGCCTGCTATTAATCAGTGCCCAAATTTAAAAGTTTGTCCACTCTCCTAACTTAGATGATGAAATCCAATGTCAAGGAAAGAGACCCTCTAGAATCAAATATTTCTTCCGGAGTACATGATCAAAAAAAACCTTTCCTTTCTTTTCACCAGGAGGAACACACCCCACTTATACGAATGGGATAGTGCTTCCCAGTGCCCAGAACAAGACGCTCTACTAATGATGGCCTCAGGAAAAAAAAAAAAGGAGGGACAGGATGTGAGTGTACTGTGTCCTTAGAAATATGCTGTTCAGCAATCAGTATGCTCAATCAGTTGAGTATGAGGGAGGTGGCAGTCTGTGGTCTGGCTGGGCTCAGCAGGTGTCATCAAAGGTCTGAGCATGGGGGTGACTGAGTCTGTGATAGAATGAGGTGAGACCGTGACTGAAGACTGTGAGTAAAATGTAGAGGAGAGGGTGTGTGTGTGTGTGTGTGACACGTACGGGCTGTGAACAACAACTGAGATGAACCATTTGCTGTTGGGGAAGGAAGTGACCTGATGAAAGAGGAGTAGAGCTGCGCTGTAAATCCTCTCAACTCACAGGAAGGAAGATGGATAAATCAACTAATGTGAGCTGGGATGCGTGTTTGTGAGGGACACTGGGACACAGTGATTCATCAAGTTGAATGAATGCCTTTGATTATTCTCAGTAATACTGCACAATAAATTACATTTAATATTAAACTGCACTACATAAACAGGAGGATGTTCATTTTATCACACATGAAAAGATGAAACAAATACACAACAAATTGAACTGATAAAATATTCATCTGAGTGAAACATAGTGTCCCTCATTTCAACAGCTTGGAATGAACATCAGTAATCTTATATGTCATTACTGTTAAAGCACATAGCGTACTCATTCTGTACGTTTTACAGTCTCTAAACTGAAACTAACTGGAACCATCATATTAATACTAGCCCAGTAACACAGAACCATTACATAAAACCTCATTAGACAAGCAAAAGCAGCACAAGTCTAGAATCTGGACTCAAGTTTTCTTTTAAACAGAGAGAAATCTACATTCCACAGAGAACCAGAATATTTGTGCATAAGAGTATAAATAGCTGTAGCTTATAAGAGCTGGTGAATCTAAAAAGCAAAAAATTTACACTAGAGTTCTTATTCAAATTTATTTTTCTGGGAAACAGAAAGGTGGGAGGAAGAGTGGGTTTAAATAAGAGACAGGGGAACAGGAGATGAGCCAAAGTGAAAGACAGTGATAGAAATAGGAAAATGCGGGGGAATGTCAATCACTTAGTTAGCAGTTGTGAGCAAACAGAAAGAAAGTCAATGAGAATATGACGAGCATACAGGAAAGACACAACAGGTGAAAGAAGCACTGCAAATATACAGATAGAGATTTTTCTTTTATGAACTTCTTGTGAACACAACAATGTGAGATGCACATATACTGAACAGAGAGGAAGAGAGGAAGAACAATAGACAGACAGAGAGCGAGAGAGAAAGAGTAAGAGAAAAAAAAGGATGAAAGTGGTCAAAAACTCCACCCTCTGCAACCTTGAATTATAGCATGGGCCACCAGAAAGAGCTTAGAGGGGTTGCTCAGTGAAGTATTTCAATTGGTTGATTTTCCTGTCAGAAGAATGTCATATCCACTAGGGTGTGGCGAGACTGCACCCTGACAGATGCATCCATCACATTTTAAGAGAAACAAACGCTACCATTATCAAGCATAATGTCATACAGCCCACTTATGTCGAGGCATTCAGGTGTCACAGTGCTGCAAATGAGCCCAGGTGTGTTTCTCTGTTACTGTGTGCTTTTGGATACACATGACTGAATGTATTGCAGAAGCATAATAAGGCCAAGGACCGTTGAGGATGGGCTTTTATTGCTCTTACATCAACATTACGCTTGATGATAATAGGGCGAAATAGTGTAGGTACTGCTTCTACCCAGGGATAGGCATTACCAGTGGTTGAATCAGCAGTGAATAAAGGACAGTTCTATTTAGAGTGCAAACAGTCTGCATTGGTATCATCACATGCAGTGTTTTACTGTGGTTAGCTGTCATGCATGAATTCTCTGTGGAATAATGACTGGGAAAAATGTGTTAAGTCTGCACAGAAGCTCTCTCTGGTATGAGTCATCATTAACAGATAGGAGACTAATCAGGGTGCCACTGCAGACAGACATCAGGGGACAGTCAGGCACAGGAGTTTGAGAGAATGTAATAAAGAGAGGCTAGGGGATAGCAAACTATTGTGACTGAAGAGCTTACAGGAGAAAAGGTGCCGCAGTCCATAGACTCAAATGACAAATTTCTCATACTGACAGATAGAAAGTGCGCTGCTGTCTGAATGTTCACTGCAGGATAACATTTTGAGCTTGCCCTGTTGCACAAAGGCGTGCCAGAGAATGAGGTTGAATCTGAAGCCACACAGTCTTGTCTTTTTTTATTTTTTACATCTTGACTTGGTTTTAACTTGTACATTTTACAATTTAAACTTTCTCCCATGAAAGCCAGCAAGACAACCATACATAGCAAATAATTATGATGTTCCCATTTTCTCATGTAAAATTGAAAACAGCCTTTAATAGCCCATGGATGCAATTACCAACAGTCACTTCTCTGTCTAGTACAATAGGAGTGACTGTGACGCACAAAGTGCATCAACAAAAAATATTGATTCTTAAATGGTGGGACGCAAACATCTAAAATTAGACATCCGCTACACTAGCTGGCAGTGGTGCTTTCATCCATTAAAGGTAATTACCAGAGCTTGTGCAGGAAGTATATATGCCTCTGCTATGGTGTAAGTTTTTTTCACTGAGCACACACACACACACACACACACACACACACACACACACACACACACACACACACACACACACACGCTCACCAAACACCATGCATGGCAAAGGTTAGAGAGCTTAAAGTGTTTTCTTCATTTTGGCAGGGGCTTAACTGAAAACAATTGAGAAGCACTGCTATGAATGATCATTGTAGCAACATACAGTTATCTGACATGATGATAGCAGCAGGAAATGACTGAGTGCAGAAATACAGTAGTCCCTCGCCCGTTCGCGCATCAACACGCGCGACTTCACCTCATCGCAGATGCAGATGGTAGGCAGTCACGTGATACCGTAGGCTCATTCTATTGGCTGACGGCATCCGGAAGTGAGTGAGTCTACTTATCCCAGGCAGATTTCACAGGCACCTCAAGGGCGGCCTACATGTAGAGAAATTTCACAACATTGTACTATGTCTAATTGTGCTTTGTACAATCATATGTGACGATAAAACTTCTTCTCAAATTTTTACAAGCAAAGTGTATCAAATGCATATGGTGCATGTTGAAGTCTCCAAAGTAAAAATATATTTTATTGTGTTAAATACTTCTACGCAGAACTCAGACAGGTTGGGTGTAGGTCAGTTGGAAGAATTGATAATTTCTTCACTGCAGAAATAAATGTTGTTACATCCCGCGAAGCGGTGATGTATTGTAATTGTCAGTGTTTGTGTGATCGTCTGTCCGTCCATCCGTCCACCAAATATCTTCACAACCGTTGTGGATAGAAAGATGAAAGAAACAGCACATTACCCGGGCGGCAGGGGGATGAAAATGAGGTGATGACCCTGACCTTGAGAAAACTAGGTCAAGGTCAAATTTCAACTTTTGTAGTCATCGCGGATATTTGGAAGGCAGTCAGGTGATACTGTCCGTGACTTCTATTGGCTGACGGCATCTGGAAGTACGCTACGTTCTGTGAGTCTCAGACTTCCGTGAGACACAAAAGTGCTTCAAACAGTCTATCAGAGTGTGGGAAAAGGCAACGCAGATAGAAGGTGGTTTAATAACAGTATGGGGAGGGTTCCCAAACGTTTAAAAATGTGCAGGTCAGGGTCAAATGTTGAATTCAGGGGTGTCGCGAGATGTTGCAGTCTCTGACTGCCTTGTTTTATCTTTAATGTGCTTTTAACTTTTATTTCCATAATATTTTGTCACTCTTCCTCTGAAGAAATGCATACTGTGCAGCATGTATACACTAAATAACAGAACAATAGTAACAATGAATGTAATATCAAAGGTATTATAAATCTTTAAACTTTCTGTACCCAACACGGAAAACACATAAAGCAGCTCAGGTTGTTCTGGGGCTATATCATATCAAGAGTCTTAGCAGGGTAGCAAGACTTGGTGCACTGAGCTGACTGATGAAAACTGTGACACAGAAGCAGGCAGATGCACTCGGGCTCACACAAATTTGCATGTACATGCATATTACACACAGATACACATACACAATCTCACCCAGCCTTGAAATCCGATAAGACTGGGGATCTTGCAAAACAGCTCATCCATTTTGCTTTTGATCTATTCCCCATCTCCAGACTGCAAAGAGCAAACTGAGAAAAACAAAAGAGGAAAGGGGACTGTTGTATGTCTCAGAGAGACCAAACAAAGTAGAGAACTAGAGACCCACAGAGGATGCGGGTGTGTTTGTACTGCTGATGTGAGTTTATGATTCAACTAATTCAATATGGCTCTGAAGAAGTCAAAGATATCTTTGAGTTGTTGTAAGATTCAACATGATTATTTTAATTCCTTATTTGAGATTGTACAATAAAGAGTGCACATAAAATCTTTTTTCTGGTTCTCAAAGGAACACCTGAAAGTGTTGCTTGGTGATCACTTTTGCATCAAGAAGACTTGTTTTAGGTCACTGTCATCACTTACATTGAAAATATAAAAAGAATGGTGCACAACTTTCCTGGAATAATTTTGTTTACCAGACTAAATCAAGCAATTCTATTGCACATAAATTCAGGGTTCATGAGGCATAATTTTTTTCCAATACCTACAAAAGGCAGTTTTGTGTTCTGTTACTGTCCTCAAACTGACAATACTGAATAGTTCCTTTGTGGACAACCAGATTGGATGTTGTCTTATTATTTTGACATTTACTGGCATTTTATCAGGTTTTTAGGACAATTTTGTATCAAAGACTAATAAAATGTACTGTACTAGGTTAAGCGGTTCTTGGCCAGCTTAATCAATCAATCTAACCCTAACCCACACAAGCATTCACCCATTCTCTCAACATTCATGCAGTGGGTGGCATTTTTATAGTCCAAGGCACTGCCTATTCATTAACAGCAGTATCCATTCACGTAACAGCGGAACAACCACTGAAAGCACTTCAATATTCAGCATCTTTCTGAAGTACATTTCAACATTGAATCATCACCCATCAACCTTTGATAACTGCTCTACAACCAAGTTAGAGCTGGGTCTGAAGGTCTTAGGTCTAAGGATCAAAAACCATACAGAGTGGGTTCCTACCTCTTCAGAGCACACACCACATCCATGGCAGTGACATGCTTTCTTCTGTCATGTCTGTCATACATAACAGCATCACAGATGAGATTCTGCAGGAGAACACACCTGGTCTCATAAAGCAGACCACAGCAATGCGTCACTCCACCATGGGGAGCCTGGTGATGAATAGTGTGCGATATGAGTCTCTGGACATGATCACAAATATCACTATGGTGACTACTGCACCTCCTTTATTGAGTCCATTTCCTGCCTTTACCTTTACTGCTCACCACAAAATACATAATTAAATTTATTGATGGCATAGTACCATGTGCATAATAGCAGTTTTCATTCTCTAGAATGAAATGTGTTCAGATTTTACAGCTGGAGGAAATCAGACAATGTCTCAGTCTCTATAATAAGGTTCCGTTCACACTTGGTAAGTTTGGTTTGTTACAGCTGTGGTTTTAGTTTTTCTGTCAGTGTCCTTTTTTTCTGTGATGTGTGTTTGTTGTATGCAAATAGGTGTGTGTCAAGACTGAGAGGCGATTGGTGGAACGAACTCTCATTCATGCTGGTGATGGACTGCTTCTTGGAGAAGTTGTATATACAGTATGTGCTGGATATACAGTGCCAACGTGGTGTGTAGGTGCCAATAGGCAGCGGGCAGTGGTTTGCATTCCTCATCTTCTTCCTCACCCAACTGTCTACAATGTGCAGATTGAATTAGTCCGTAGAGTTAGAGTTAGTTTTTTCTGTTCAAGGGTTGTTTTGGTCAACTTGTTTTCTGCTGATGACTTAGTTTGGGAGGGAAGAGTATTCGTGATTTGGTTTTCTTTATTTTATGAGGTTAGTTAATGGATTCCCAGATAGGATTGTTTTGTTTATAATTTTGGACTTTGTCCACTCTGAAGCAATTTCCTTTGTATGTATTTGTAACTGAAAATAAAGTCACAGTGCTTATGAAACTTTTTTTGTCTATAGCTTCTTGGGGAAGATAGACACCATAGACAGGATAAAGCAGGTTTGAATAAGAACTGAGGTATATTTGCTCCATTAAATGCTGTTAACACTGCCATCTAAACCACAATCTCTCTTTAAGTGGATGAAGTCTTCTCAAAATAACAGCTTCACTGTGTGCGAATTAAAGTGATACCCACTTGTATCTGTGCTCGGGGTTGCAAAGCATATTCTAGGTATTTAGTGTTCTCTGAGAGGCAAAGAAATGGACATTAAACAAACAAACAAAAAAAAACAACTACAGAAAAGAAAAGAAATCTTTACTTGATTCTACCATCTCTATTCCTCAGCTCTTTCTCTGATGACCTTGTGGCAAGGACACCTTGGGAATGAACTTTTATTGTACTTGTTTGAGAAATAGGCCATCTTACAAGTCATCACGAGTGCACAGAAATAATGTATGTGCTGAATGTGAATGGGATTGTGGGACAAAATGATACAAAAACAATACTGAGGGTTAAAGAAGGTGTTCCACAATGAAAAATGCTGTATACATTCATCAGATGAGGAAATGGTCCTCACTGCAGTTGCTGCTAGAGAATACACACACACAAAAAAGACAAGACTAAGTTTTCCCGTATAACCCATGGTCACACACGTTTTTCAATGTTCAGTTTGGCCTACCTCAGTTATATGTGGGCATTATCTCTATTCTATGTATACCTTTGCTGTTTTTTATCCTGCTAATATTTGATGTTATCTCTGCCAGTTTTTGAACTTGTATGTGTGTAAGATTAAGTGATTTCCTAAATTTGTCATTTCTAAAAAATAAAAAAAAATTAATGAATGAAAGAATGAATAAATAAATACATAAATAAATCGTAGGTCAATAAATAAATCCACCGATCCACCCATCCATCCATCTATCCATCCATCCATCCATCCATCCATCCATCCATTCCTGTGTAAGGACTCTTCACAAAGCCAAACTATCTCCTGAACTTGATTTGTGGTGTTCAGTTTCAAACCTAATCACAGCACTGTACTTAGATAATTCAATTTTAATTTTAGTGGAAAGGCAAATATAACTTAGCTAATAATACAAACAGTGACAGTTTTTTTTTGTAAGCCAAACTATCAAGGGTTGTTTGGGCAGCTTACACTTTCCCCAAAGAAGAGAATCTCCAGTACTGATGTGTGGAAAAAAAACTAACCCCCCCCCCCCAAAAAAAACAAAAATGGTTTCTGGATGGAAATACAATTTTGGATGAGAAATGAAGATTTAGTCTTGTTTCTCTGATGTGGTTTTTTTTTCTCACGTGGCTTCTACACCAAAGCTGTTGTGAAGCTATTAAAAAATTATAATATAATTAGAGAATCTCTTCTCTCTAAATTGGTCAAGATGATTTGCAGCACACCAACCCCCTGCTGTGATGAACACATCGGTATACGAACGCTGCTTTTCACTGCACACACGCACATGCGCACGCACGCACGCACACACACACACACACACACACACACACACACACACACACACACACACACACACACAGCATATAAAGAACCCTCTTCTAAACAAAGCATTCCTCTGTGAAGTAACAGATAGCAGGTTGTGTGCTACACCCAAAATGGCAGTTACTGTTTATTTTACAGTCTCCTCCAATTAACAAGATTCCGACTGTCAACAAACTCCTCTCAGATAACCAGGGCTGGTCCACTAGGGCCAGGGGGCTGCACAGAGACGGGACGGCTATGGCAGTTTGGTGTGTGTGTGTTGCACCACAGCTGGCTGTCAGCCTGCAGTGTGTGTGTTTTAGAAAAACTCAGGCTTTTCCTAAACATGCATCGATGGTGGGGGGCTTGATGTAAGGTTGATGTTGGGAATAGCTGAGAAGCAGGAAGTGGGGGGTGAGGGCCAACTCCATCAGTATCACTGGTAAGCTCTGAATCACACACACAGGGTATGAGCACTGAACTCTTACATGCAGACAAATACACAAAGGCAGAAGTATATTCTTAACTAATGGTAGATTAGAAATGTTGCACAGATACTACAATCTAGTAACTCAATAAAGTCGCATCAGCTCAAATACTTTTGAACCAACATAACAGAAAATAGGCATGAATCAGGAGACTCCTCCAAAAGTAGAGCAGTGTGTGCCTTCAGAAGAACAGGTTGAATTAGATTTTAATTTAATACTGTGTTAGAAAGCACCACCATCACTCTTGCCATCTGGAAAACAGCAAGAAACAAATTAAATACAGTTGAGTAGATACAAAACCCAACATAGTTACATAGTTAGGCTCTTTCATCAAGCTCCTCACACTGGTTTGTGAAAAGAAGTAGCAACAGGACACTGAGCATCATTTACATTATCATCCTTTAACATAATGCTATTAGTGACTGAAATAAAAGTCTGCAGTGAAGGTCTGTGTATATCCCTGAACTTCCCTCAACTGCATGCCTGGTTTCTGCTGCTTGTGTTTCCTCTTGGCTGCCTTGCCTGTCCTGAGTCACAGCTTTGTGAAGATTCTTAGTCATCCAGGACATGACAGAACTCTGTTTTGAATAAGGTCAATCGGATTTGTAGGAAAAGCCTTTTTGTACAAATGACTTATTCAGAGGCTGGTGTGGAGTTGCAGATATTTAACCTAGTGTGAGTGCGACAAAACCATTACTTGAACGACTGCCAGGTGTCTCCAACCTTCCTGAGGTGGTACCGTACAGACCATAGGTGAAACCTATTTGACTGTTTCAATGACAACATCTTCTCCCACTATGATAAATATCTGGAACTCCCCACCAGCTGTTCTGAACGGAAGAAATCTCTTGGATTCGAGGCAAAAAATTGTAGTTTTCCTACAAGTCCAGTTGACTTAGTTCCATACAAAGTCACAGGTTGATTTCGACCCATAATGTTGTGTATCTCTCAATGACTCTCCTGTGTTTCAGTGCTCAACACTGGGAATACTACGTCATTGGTTATTTCAAATTCATCGTCCATGTCTGCTGAACAACATCACAATAAGAGTGGGCAGTACAGGTGGCCCTGAGCCATAACACCACACTCAACGGTGGAGTGGACTCTAGCTTCTTCTACAGCCTGCAAAAAGCATGAACAAAAAAAAAGTGGTCCGCTCTCTGACACAGGGAAGGAACTCACCGAGCCTGGCCAGATAAGCCTAAGATTTCTACTCATCCTTCTACACTAGTGAGTACGGGGAGAATGGTTCACTGTTTGAGAGGTTCTGTGGCGCACTACCTCACGTTTCTGTGGAGACAAATATGCAGCTGGGCCAACCACTGCAGATGGAGGTGATCCATGCTGCTCTGCAGAACATGCTGGGATTGGGCCTCCTGGGATCAATGGCCTAACTGTTGAGTTATATAAAGTTTCCTGGAACATTTTACCACCTGATATTTTAAAGGAAGTCTGTCCTGAGGCTCTTTACAGCTGTCCTGCTTCAGGGACATTGTTGACCTCTGCTGAAAGGGCAACCTGCAGGACATAAAAATGTTCGTCCCACCTTTGCATGGATTACAAAATTTGTCCAAGGCTTAAGTTTACAAGCTGATGGAAGCTATGGAGCAGGTCATCCCCTGGGATCAGACCTACTGTGTGCCTGGCAAGCAATGTCTACCTAATTTGAGTTATGTTGGAGTTCTCCAGCTCATTAATTACACTGGTCTCATTTTGTTAGGCCACAAAAAGGCCTATAACTTTGTTAAGCGCAGCTTATTCTGAAGCACCACGGAGAAGTTTGTTATACAGTGACATTGAAAGTATGCTGAAGTTCACCAGCAGTTTATTTACACCCTTTGGGATACATTGAATGATTCGGCAGGGGTGCACTTTATCTGGGATGATCTATGCATTCCCCTTGGTACCCCGACCCTGTAAAATTTCCCCAAGTATGATTTTTCCTGGTTTTTTCAAGAGAACATTGTTTTATCCGTTAATGCTGACAAGGTTACTGTTCTTTAAAAAAAACCAGACGGATATCTTAGCGATTTTAACGTAATTATTTTGCACTGTCTGCAACAGAGAGGAACTGGAACAAAAGTGAAGCCCTTGTTGCAGTCGCCCAGTTCTTCCTGAGAACCTGCCTTGGAGAACTGATAGTCTAAAGTAAATTGGTGTTTTCCTTGACAATGAGACAAGGAGGAGTAACTGGGAAGATGTCACTGAAAAAGAGAGGAAAACAAGGGATAGCTTACAATGAGTGCCGCAGGGAGGTGTTTGTACTTAAGGCAGCTACTTAGCACTCAGTCAAAGGGAGATCTGTTTGGTATGCTATGAATACAATTATTTTTTATTTTATTTATTTATTTTATATACTGTTATAATCCCCAAAGAGAAATTAAGAATGCACTCTCTAGTATGTTAGTTAGTCAGTCACACGCATGCATATTAGTGTGTACAGACCCCTGTAATAAACACAACCACACACAAGGGGGCTTGTAAGCATGCAATGAGAGGTATGGTGGCGGTCAGCCCCTTTGTGGAGCGCCCAAATGAGCAGCTTGTGAGGGGGACGGCGCCTTGCTCAAGGGCGCCTCGCTCAAGGGCGCCTCGCTCAAGGGCGCCTCGCTCAAGGGCGCCTCGGTAGTGCTCCAGAGGTGAGCTGACACCTCCCGCTGTCAGTTCACACTCCGAGTGCTTTTGGGCGGGAACGGGAATCGAACCGGAGATCTTAGAACATTGGACGACCCACTCTACCGCCCGCCATACCACTGATCACTGCCACCCCAATTACTTTGTGATGTTCCACAAAAACGGATATAGCTATATAGCCTGGAAGGATAGTTTTAAAACTTGCAATAAGGCCTTTTTTTAGAAGCAAAAACATCTACTACTCATCGTTTATAGAGGATAATAAAGACAACCCTTGGTTTCTCTTCAGCAATGTAGGCAGGCTGACCAGGAAACATAACTGTATTGAGCCCACTATTTCTTTTAATCTGTGCAGGGAAGACTTTCTTAAGTTCTTTCTAAAGTAACAATCCTTACGGATGAGATCCATCACACTCTGCCGTCGATTAGTCCAATAGCAGAGGAATTGGATAAAACTAGGAGTTATCAGGAATGCTTTCAGCAAATGGAACTCTGATTTAAATTACCTAAACTCCTCTGCTAAACAAACTACCAGTCTGCTGGACAAAATTCCAACTACACTTCTCAAGGAGGCATTTCAGTTAATAAAGTATATCCTATACTAGCAACTACTAAAGAGGAGGGGGGACAAGGCCTGATCCATTTATGCAGCGGAACTGCCACCTTCAAACTATAGTTATTCCAAAGGTTTTGACAGACGTGAGTAACTTTGGACTGATTGCTGCACTGTTCCTGATCACAAGTTTCTAAAGATAAATGGTTTTCATTGTTTTATCAAGGTGTTTTTATGTGCTGGGTTATTTTGAATGCAGTACAGGAAAGAGCTCTAACCATCTGATCTGGTTGTTAAAGGAACCACTTGTTCATCGAGCCAGGCGGTCTACAGTGAGGCCATGCCTGGGCTGTCAACAGCGCTGTGCTGAGCTATGATGTTGACTCTCCAACACATAGTAGATACCGCTGGGCTAGTGCTGGTGGTGCCCAGGTGGGCTCTCTACTGGACATCCAGTCCACCAAGAGTAGAACAAAGAGGAGTTGGCCCAACCTTAGAGGCTAAGGCTCTCTGGGTGGGAAATAAACTTTCTCATGGACTACAGCTGGGGGAGAGAACCAGACCATAGAGATCCACTCCTGAAGGTTTCCATAAGTCCTCATTTGGAAAGCTGGAGAGACCTCTCCTCAAACACTGTAAAAACCAACCCCACAAGCAGCCAATAAGAAAGCCCTCTGCAGACATTGTTTAAAGCTGATAAAAAAGAAAGAGCTGTGTGACAGAACAAACAATATATTGCTAGTGCAAGAATGCAAGCTACCAATGAGCTCAGCATACATGATTTAATACAAACCTCACCTAAAAAATAGAACAAACAGCCACCAGTGGATAATTTGACATTGTTCCGTGACTACCAATGCTTTAAGCTCTTTTCTTAACTCTGTTAACCAGATGTAGAAGAAATAAGTAATTATTTATACACCGACCTGTGCTGCATTCACGAGACATCACAAATATAGAAAATATATGTTTAAATTCAAATTGATTTGGACACATTTAGTTGGACTTTAGCTAGAAAACTGTAATATCATTCACATTGCACTGGGTTTGTTTGCATTTTTAATTTAGTAGAGAAGCTACCAGTATTAAAGTTCATGCAAATAGGCCTGTATGAAAATTGATTACTGAATCACTACTTTAGTCCAGCTTTATATATATATGAATATGATTGGCTATTAATAAGTTATTATGTGAGGAGATGTTTTTCAATAGTTGGATATTCACAGAGTAAATGCAGCACAGGCATACACTAATTGGTCTCTTAAGGAGCAAAGTCAGATGTATTTGGTTGATTTGAATGATATTAGTATCATACTTGATAAAGCTGGTTATATAAGCTTTTACAAATCATTATAGTCCTATATGATTTTCATCAACCCTACTCACTACTACAGATGTAGAGGTTATATACCCTGGAACGGTCTCCTGGTCACGGTCAGGTGGGGCAGACACCCTCAGACTCAAAACCTTCCTCTTTGATAAAGCCTATTAGTAGGAACAACAATCTTTTAGATAAGCTGCTATAGGCTTAAACTGCTGAGGGTATTTCTCTCTCTCCCATTAAAGGGAGATAACATCAATTACTTTAGGAACTTCTGTTTATTTATTTATTTCCTTTTCTTGCTCATACAACATTGAACCTTCACATGATTGCAAGACACTACTATTTGACAGGTGGGGAAAAAGTATAGAAGACAACAATCTAGTAGTCAGTGGGGGCAGCCTGAAAGTCCCATCCCCACTTCGGCGGCTGGATCTAAACTCCAGACAGCGACTGTCTGGCCTATCTGCCACTCTTTTTCTCTTTTTCTTGCCCTGTCCCTTACTGCATTGTATTTCTTTTCCACCCAGATGGTTGCCCTCCAGAGTCTGGGTCTTGCCCAGTGTTTTTCCTCAATGAGTTTTTCCCCACCTCTGTCACTTAAAGTTGCTCTTCCTCTTGTTTTGTTGGGTTTTTCTGTCTGTAAAAGCGCTTTGAAATTTCTACTGATGTAATTAAGTATTTTACAAATAAAAGTTGTTTGATTGATTAATTGATTGATATCAGGTTACTTTGACTCCAGTTAAAGCTTAAATTTGCATTTTTGCATTTGCAGACAGAGCGTTAGGTAGATCGGCAGGTAAGTAGACACCTAAACAGGTAAACTGATAGATAAAGTTGAGAGAAGTTGGGACAGACAAATAAGCTGTAATATGTGAAAATATCTGCCTGCCTAATTACAGGTATTTATAATTCAGCATTTGAGCAGCATATAGGGAGAGTATCATCATCTTGATGATATAAGATGGGAATTTATCTTAAGTTTATCACTACATTGGAGGCCCAGGAGGCCCATTTGCATATCCACAACTGATTTTTCCACATTAACCACAAAGGGATACATGAAAAGATTATACTTTATTTCTTGGCATCAAAGTCAGATGGTTCGATTCCAAAAAGTTATTCTGTGGTACAAAAAGCAGACTCAACTATACATATAAAAATTGAAAGCTGAGCAGTATTTCTTATACCATTGCTTTCATGCACAGCAAGGGAATAAGCAATGAAATCTTTCCCCTTTTTCCATCAGTTGTTTTTGGAGATTGGAGGGAAGCTCCACTCTCCCAAAACAAACACAATAAGCTTATGAAAATGTACTTTTTCTTGTCTGAGTCCGCGTTGTCCTTTTTCACTTCTACAAACTCGAACATATCTTTAAGATGAGGCCATGGGTTTTCTTCCTCCGCCTCATAAAACTCCGGCTCATCATGTTCATCAGATTCAACGAAGGCTTCTTCGGCAGTCGCCATTGCCACCGTGGTCTTGTTTTGAGCTGATTGGGTAGGGGATGACGTATTTCCGCTTTTACGTAAATCCCAGTTGAGAACGGGTACTGTGATAGGTTTCCTTCTTTGACGAACACTGTGTGTGGCCAATTGCATTTTGGGGGGGGGGGGGGGAACAACAACAGGCAAACCTAAAAGTAACAAGTATTCATGAGCCTTCTCAGAAATTAACTCAAGTAAGAGTAAAAATCTTTGCCTTGGAAATGTATTCGGGTAAGAGTAATAAGTATGACAGAATTCTAGTATTTGAGTAAAGTAAAAATCCTCAGAATCTGTACTTAAGTAGAGTACTTAAGTAAATTTACTCTGTTACTGTCCACCCCTGGTTCTGATATGAATACAATATTGTCTTGTGGGCCGGATACTTCGGCTACTCCGCTAGATGTGGCCTGAGGGGTCTTGGGTATGCCACGTCTGCCCTGGATTGCTGTTGGTCACACATGAGGAAACTGGTAAGAAGGGATGAGGGATGAGGGGATGGTGAGTGATTTGAGAACAGAGCATAGAAAAGGAGGTTGCTGGCGACGTCAGGCACTCCTTATTCCTATATATCTCCAGAAAACGTTAAATGGATGGATTTCAATATGAGTTTTGAATATAAAGTGTACAGTGTACGCAGACTGGCTAGAGACTGGCCTTAACCATGGTGGTGTTACCCGATTTTAACCCAACTTGTTTAAAGTTTCTCTTTAAATTGTTGTAGCTGTGTATGTACGTGTGTGTGTGTGTGTGTGTGTGTGTGTGTGTGTGTGTGTGTGTGTGTGTGTGTGTGTGTGTGTGTGTGTGTGTGTGTGTGTGTGTGTGTGTGTGTGTGTGTGTGTGTGTGTGTGTGTGTGTGTGTGTGTGTGTGTGTGTGTGTGTGTGTGTGAGTGAGACTGGGCAGTAAACCCCTTTCTGTCACTGCCAAATCCCTGGCACCTGCGGTGTCAGCCTGGCTGAAGCAGACAAGACAGAATGTGGAAGGTGTTACTCAAGAAAATACCACCAACCTGCCCCCCCCCATCTAACACCTTGACTCTTTCAAATAACATAACTGGCAGGGTGTGTTTAATACTTCTGCTTGAAATCATCACATTAAGTCCATTAGCACTTCCTTCTATGTGACTGGCCTGGTGCTTGCAAGAGAGGGGGCATTGGTAGACAAAGTTAAAAAGCAAAATCAATCAATCAATCTTCAATCAATCAATCAAATAAACATACAAACAAAAAACAAACGAGCTATTGTAAGACACTTTAGAAGTTGCTCAGATATGATTGTTGTCAAATAGGAGGAAACTCAGTAAATTTTCTTGGTTTGGCTTGAAGAGAGCCACAAAGCAGTTTGGCCAGGAAAAATAAATTCGAATAAATATAACCAAAATTTAATTGCCTGACTGACGTTATTACTACGAGGTGTGGGGGGAGGGTTAGGATTAGAGTACTGTAACAGGGGACTGCAGTCATAGTCTGGCCAACTTCGGCTCCCACTGTTACCCCCTGTTGAGGGCCTCAGCCCCATTTTAATGGAGGTGGTTGTAGGTGCGACTCTCCACTGCATGAAAGGTCTAGTGAGAGAGGGCTGGGTGGTTATTTGGTCGATCATTGCTGCACATCCAACTTCTACATTGAGTTGAAACATGAATTACAAAGTTCTAGTTGGTATTTATTAAAATTAGGCCTTTAAGAGTTAAACATTTAATGATTAAAACATGCAAGCAGATATTCGTGTGTAATCTTTCATCATAAGGACTGAATGGGAGTGAGGAAGAAGATTAAACTACGAGGCATGACGGATGTCTTCAGGTCAGTTGGACAAAAGCAGAAGAGGTGTATACATTGTGAAGCAGGTTTCACATATGCAGGGTTCATTGGTATTCACAGACTGGACAAAAACTCAGACATAAACCAAACAGCATTATAATGAATGCTTATAATGTTTTTTGTTGATCCAGGATTTCTTCAAGCTCTGTGCATGTGACAAAACCTTTTTGTGTGGCCTTTTATGGTTAGTCCACACAAAGGTGGACCAATTCCCTGCTGCATACAATAGATATGCAAACAATAGTCAAGCAGGTTGTTAGAGAGAGTTGAACAATTCTAAAAGTATTATAGGAAACACGACTAGAGATGAATGCTGGCAAAAAAGTGCTGATAGTTGTTACTTTATCACTAAATGCACTGTCAGTGTTTTCTCTGTCTCTTGTGTGACAACTGTATATTGCAGAACTACTATATATTGGGCTTAATCCAGCATAATGAAAACATTTGATTAAAACATGATATTTAGGTCAGACAGTGTCACATAATCAGCAAAGGTGACATAAATTACAAATTGAATAATTTCTGTAACAACAATAAATACACTACTGAGTTTATAATCAGTTCTACTTTAGTTAAAGCAGCACTACTGTACTACTGTAAATATACTTGGCAAGAAAGCAGCACAAAAAGATAATGCAACATGTTCCATAGTTACTCTTCCCTCATCATTCTTTTAGTATATGGAAAGGAGTGAACAAATGTGTACAACAGGGAGAATGTTGGATCCTATAGTGAAAACAAAGCAACAATAACAAAACAAAAACAACAAAACAACACACAATAAAGTGCAGAGCTTTACAGCTGGTCTACTGTAACAACAAAGCTGAGAATCCATATCGATTCTATACAATATCATCAGGAAAGTTGTGTGCTGCTTGAAGCTGAATTTATTCTTCATGTTAAGCTTTGTACATTTCCTTTTGCAGAATGTGTAGCATTACATTAAGTTGCCATGGGGACCTGTCCAATTTCACAGACAGTCACCTTCATGACATTGAACACTCGCTTTAGGCTCAACAAACCTCACTAATCCATTTATCTCCCTTCATAATGAACTCATCAGACTCTGATCTTGACTGATCATCAATGTGTGCCTACAGACTGGCTGCAGGACCTCAGAAGCAAAAAGTTTGCTCTATGTACAAATCAGAGTGTTATGTGCACTGATGTCAGGCACAGCAATTACAATTGTTTCATTCTGTTGATATGCAATTATTGTTTAATTTTAACAAGGACACTGCAATGCTTTCAATTGTCTGTTTCATTTCAGCACATTTCTATCCTGCTCACGTGCCTATTTGTGCTATTATCACTAGTTTGAGAGACTTGAAAAAGAAGCACAGATATACAGTATACAGGTAGTTCTCAACCTACAAATACAATTGGTTCAGAGAGGCTGTTCTAACTTGAATTATTAATAATTTATCTATAATAACCATTTGAGGTCATTTAAATGCCATTAATACTCTAAATACGACAGTACTATTCTATAATACTTCGAAACAATTGCAGTAAATAAAAACAACAAATAATGAAATAAAGGTACGCATCATTTCCAGTTAAGTAATTCTTGGTTTTCAAAAAGAATACATGGAAAAATAAAATTCAAGTTCATGCCATTTTCTTCACTTTACAGCCACAATTACTGGACTCGTAAAACCACTACAAAACTGCTGTAAGCACATAATACCATTTTATTGTTCATTCATTCATTCATTCATTCATTCATTCATTCATTCATTCATTCATTCATTCATTCATTCATTCATTCATTCAACATTTTATCTGCTTCTTCCAGTTTTGCAGGTCACGAGGGCTGCTGAAGCCTATCCCAGCGGAATTACAGGCGAGAGGAGGGGGACAATGGTGATGCTGGTGCAGCGCAGAGTCACAAAAAAGACTGTTAGTCTACAATAAGTAGGAATAAAAACATAAATTAACATACTTATGCATAGTGTAGTATAGTTATTGTATAGTTAACTACCCTTAAGCGTGACTCGTGATTAACAATTTTGAATTTTGTAATCAGACTAGTTTACAGTTCATTAGCTTGCCAAGAAGGGGGTGTGGCAGGAAGCAGAGCTACAGGACAATAGTCAGAATGGTGTATCTCAGAATGTTTGTAAGTCGAATGTTCATAATTTGACAACCACCTGTATTCTACTTCCTGTTTATTCCAATAGTTTTCACAGTGTTCTTCACAGTGCTTTTCATATACTCAATTGATCCCCGAAGGGAAATTAGAGACACACTCTAGTGTTAGTAACATGCATATACGTATATTGGTGTGAACAGACCCTGAACACACAAGAAGCCAGTATGCATGCAGGGGGAGGTAGAGTGGCTGGCAGCTCCTGCTTGGTACGCCCAAATAAGCAACTTGTTAGGGGGGACGGCGCCTTGTTCAGGGGCACCTCGGCAGTGCTCCAGAGGTGAGCTGACACCTCCCATTGTCAGATCACACCCTGGGAGTCTTAGGGCGCGAATGTGAGAATCGAACCGCCGATCTTGGGACATTAGATGACCCGCTCCACTGGCCGCTGTACCACTCAGCCACTCCATTTTTTCATTGGAACAGTACAGCTACATAAACTTTTTATCATTCATATAAAGGAATGCCAAGGAACTATTTTAGAAATAAGAAGTACCTGGAATTTTAACAAATGTACAAAAACACAAACTTCAGATTTTTCACGTTGATGCACAATTCAACTTCCAGTTGTGATCCATAGATTATTTGTGCTGATAATTATCATTGATGCTACACAGCATATATTTTTCACCTGGGAGCTAAACCATAAAGTTTTACTGCTGGAGATGGCTGAGTTTGGAGATTCTGTTAATGGATTGGAGGGTATTGGGCAATTATTTTCTCCAAATATATTTCCCCAGCCAGTTTTGAATTTTGAAGCAATTTTCTTTTTCTCGCCCTATCTATTTAAAATTAAGGTACCAGATTCTTTGACTACAGTTTAAATGCGAATTCTCTTCATCTTTAATATTTATATATCGTTGCAGTGAGAAAAAGTCTAGGATGATTTTTGTGATGTGCTTTATGTCAGTTATTACAAAACAAATTATTGCTAGAGACCTGAGGATCTAATGCCATTTCCTTGATATGAATCCTTTGAAGCTCTGTTACAACATCAGCAACTCCTACGTCAAAGACACAGTACAGAGAACAAGGGCACAAATTTTCCTGCCATCCATTTGTTAAAAAGCCTTCAAAGCTGCTCAAAGTCTCTCAGTCCATGTGATTAGTGTCTCTTTTCAGTGTTTATTATCTTGGCAAATCTGTTCAATTCAGAATCAATTGTTAAGTATTAGAAAGAGTTTTCCCTGGTGTGAAACCTATACAAAAGGCTGTTATAGCAGGGTTCTATCAAAGGTTGTGGAGGGTGGTTCTAGTCCTGAAATGAAATGCCTGGTGGTGCATGTCACTGAACAAAAAAAGACAGTAATGCTAGTCATGTAGGAAGTTTCAAATCCCAGCATCCCAGAGGCAATACTAGAGGGACAACACTCACAAAACCTGTTTAAATGATAGTAATTTCATAAAACAAAGTAATGATAGCTGGATTTTCTATTCTAGTATCTTACTCAAAAATAATTCACAACATCAAACATCAGCATTTGATAAGCACCCCACAAACATTTCTGTAAAAGTATTAGCAGTAGCAGAGCAGCTAAACTGATGTCTCCTGTTTCCAAGAAGACATATTTTTTGAAAGTATAAAAGTATAGTTTTTATACTCTTCCTAGAGCAGGCTTACGGGAAGTGGTGGCTCGTCAATAGAGGGCACCATGGCATTGCTTTCCCTCAGTCATACAGCAACAAACTAAAAACATATATTTCATTCATTCATTCATTCATTCATTCATTCATTCATTCATTCATTCAACCATCCGTCTCCTGGTAGACAAGACAATCATAATTGTCGTGGTGTCACCCACATATACTGTACGTATGGATCAAGGGGGTTGCTGGAGTCTTTCCCAGCTGGCTATGGGCGAATGGGGCAGTACACCCTAGATGAGATACCAACTCATTGCAAGGCAATTGCTATTCTAATAATCATAATATTAGCAATAATAAACTGTACTAATTGTCAGTATGTATGCATTTTTAAACATGACATGCACCAATAATAAAAAAGCTCCACAATTTTCTCCGGGATTAATAAAGCATCTATCTGTCTGTCTGTGTCTGTCTGTCTGTCTGTTTCTGTAAAATATTATCACATATATATCTGCTTATCCTGTCAGACCGTTACTTGACTGTCAATCTGAGGCTCAGCTCTGGAATGTTGGAAAACATGCCCACAGCAGGTGGCATGATATACTGTAGCTCTTTAACCAATGGCTGATTCAAGAAATAAATGAATATTAAAATCAGCCAATTAGTGTTCTCAGTGATGCGCAGGACTTATCCAGCTCCAGTTCTTGGCTCCTGTACAGACAGTGTGCAGGAGGCACCATATTTACTATGACAAAATGACAGATTCTACTGGGAGAAAGAATTGTGAAGTGTCCATACACATCACTACAATCTGGCATATGTTTGCAACAGAAACTTGAAGCAAATGGTTATTTAGTCCACTGCAAAGTAGTAATGTAGTTCTTAAATCGAACGGGTACCACCACTGTTTATGGGTGTTGTTTTTACCAAAAGGTGCAATTTTTTTTGCTAGCTTATGTTACATCCCTGCAATAAAAAACAACTATAACACTTGGTAGAAATACTGAAGAGCTTTATCTTCAGTAATAACAGGTAAACATTAGCCAGCGGATTCTATGTTAGGAAATACCCCACAATCCACATATAAATTATTTTCAATCAAGCATGTGAGGATTAGGCTTGAGCAAGACTTTGGGGCTGCTGTTTGATGCATGGCTTGTGATTACTTTGAAGACAAAAATCTGACGTGAAAGACTGGAGGTTACTTTACCTGCCTTAGGCCATCCTTGCTGTTCTGCATGATCCTCAGGGCATAGTTAGACCGCTGGCCTTTGCTGTTGAATTCAATATGGCCTGTCAGACCATCCAATTCTACCTATCCAAAACAGAAACCAACACACTTCATGTCAGGCATGTTGAAATATTCCTTTTGGTTATGACAAGTGGTGGCCCTTGGGTGAAACCTGCGTGTTGGCTGTTGTTGGGCTGATGCTGATGAATACTTGATGTATTTGGAGGTATTTAGATGTATCCATAATGTTCCAAGGACAATATACACACAAGTAGGAAAGAGTATAAAACAGCTACATCCCATGCAACTCCAATTCTTTGCATATTGCACAGACTCTGCACTAAGGAGGTGGTGCAGACCATTTGAAGGTCACCTGATCCACTGTACTTAGATATACCAATCACTTACAAACATTTTCCCCTGTAGGTAATAATATTTAAATCACTGATATCTCATTTCAGTTTTATAGAGATAAATTAATTGGGTCAAATAACTGACCTAGTGGAAAAACAGTTAATCTTAAAAGTCAGTTGTAATGGAAAATATCTAGGCTCGGAAATACAGTGAAAAGAAATTCATTAGTCTCTCAACATGCTTGACTTTCTGTTTTGATGTGATTAATGATTTTTTCCCCTGTTATTATTGTGTTTGCAAGTTGAGCTAAAGATAACAGATAAAAGCAGACATTCTGAAAAATAACCTGTGAATTATTATTTTTTTTAAATAAAAAAGGCGGAAAAAAATGTGAGTAATGTTTCTGTTTTGTAAACATTAAGCAAATGGTCCATTTAGTTTAGAGAGAAGGAAAAGATTAGATTGGTTGCCAGTGATGAAAAAACTAGCCTGCACTTGTATTTATTGAATCCATACAAAAAGCACAGAAATAGCTGCAGTTCTGTTGTAAATTGTATTCAAAATGTTTTATTTGTGTGGTGTAGTGACGCCACACAAATGCTGCTTAACTTTAAGGTCAGGGTAAAGCTATCACAATGTTAATATGGCAAAAAATACTATTTTGGTACAAACGATACATGAAGTGTGAGATTTGCTCTGAAGTGGGAGGTTTAAAAATACATAGATTTAAAAGACTTGAACAGTGTTTCTTAGGATTTTAACCCTTTATTCCAAGTGACGTTAAATGGCTGTTGTAACCGGTAAATATTTAGTGTAGTCGACACAAATTACATCTACAATTATTATTTTTCTGTCACACAGTTATAATTGAATGAGAATCAGGTGATTACCGTTTTACTTTCTAAATTTCATTGTTGATTGTAACATGGCTGGTAGCTAAATCTAACCTATATACATTGGACTGATAACTGCAGCTCCTTATTAACCATACAGAAATTAACATGGGATTGATGTTCACAGCTATCCCAAGGAAACAAATCATGGATATTTGGATAGTTCTGTCATCTGTGTTCATCACATCCAGCATAAGTATTCTTACCATCCTCAGATAATTCATGAGGCTGGTGCCATGCTCCCAAATCTTGGAGGACTTGCAGGAGAGCTGAGTGGCGCCAACGTTCTGGCTACGGTTCAGCTCTTGGACTGCCGCCACCACCGCATATACTGCATCAAACAGCAGAGCTGAGGAGAGCTGCAGAGAGAGGTAGAGGAAGACGGTCAATGTATTAAATGTATTATGCATTCACACCATCTTAAACATGCACACACACACACACACACACACACACACACACACACACACACACACACACACACACAACTGCAAAAGCTTCAAGTCTACAAACTGCAAGTGTTATGAGTGAAATATCAGTGGTTTGTGGTCAATCATGAGTTAATCTGGAGGATTTTTTTCCATGCGATCTCTACAGAGAAACTCTGATCTGCTGATAATATGGAAAAATCTCGTTTTCTCAGTTTGTCATAGCGATTCAATCCTACTCTTATCCCCTATGAAAGTTGAATACCTTGACCTTAGTAATTACTGCCTCTCTCGGCAAAGGGCAGATAGTAGTGGGAAAAGCTCCCCCACCCCCCCACACGCACACTCACACACACAGTCTCACCATTACTAACACTGCATCCAGTCATGTGCATTTGATTGAAATGTACTATGGCTTGCATTTGAAGTGAGGGATTGTTGAGCCGCATTTTGCAATAACGGTGCATTTTGTAAGAAACATCGAAAATGTCATAAGTTATTACACAATGCGGCAAAATTTATTAGAAAATGCGTTGGGGCAGTTTAGTACAAAATGCGGTACTTTATTACAAAATGCGGCTTTATTACAAAATGAAATCAACAAGTTATTACATTTTGGACTATTTATTACAAAATGTGGCTCAACAGGAATGAGTCTGAGCTTCACTGCTGTACATCTAAATAAAGGAATCAGGGAATAAATATCCCCTATCTTTGGCAGATATTGTAATTTATAGTGAACTTGGAGCCCAGAGATTTCTTTCAATGACAGCTTCCTTAAATTAATTAACACTAGCTGCTGGATTGTGCAAGAAGTGTAATATACGTACAGCAGGATACAAAAACAGGCTGTGAAGACATCACAGCCATGACTTTATGAAATTAAGGTTTAACGTATGAGAAAAATGTCTTGGGAGGTGTAAAATGAGGTGGTAAAATGGAGGTGTAAAAACACAAAATTCACCAGTGACAGTAAATATTTTGGGTAAATTAGAAGTGCTGTAATTGCAAAGGCATGTAATTACCCTAAAATTAACTATGTTATTCTGTTTAAATTACTCACTCACATGTACATTTAAATTTACATACTGTAATTTCACGCATATAAGACAATCATTTTTTCACGTGCTTTGAACCTTGCAGTTTAAACAGCAATGCGGCTAATTTGTAGGTTTCCACGGGCTAACGGCCTCCAGGCATGAAGCACAATAGAAGGATGGAATAATGCAGGAAGACTGTCGTACTTTGATTGTGTTTTCAACAGACATTTTGCACATCATGCAACCCCTTATGATGGGAAATAAGCAAAGAAAGTTATATGATGTACTTTTTAATTTAATATTGCTGTCGAAGTAAGAAACAGAGCTATTGCACTGAAACTTGGCATCAGTGAATTGATGGCAAGACATTGGAGAAGGCAGTATTGTTTTAATGTCCAGGTTCTCAAAAAAGCAGTACCTGTAATTAAAATCTTTAAAAATCTCACTGTGTACCATCTTACTGTTTAAATTAAAATCAAAACAACTTTACTAATCCCTGAAAGGAAAATATTTGTCCACTGTACTGTTAGTATATTTTGTTAATTACATGCATATGACACACACGGTGCACCCCCATTGAGTAACTTATAAAGGGGATGGTTGGCACCTCAGTCGTGCTCAGGAGGTGAGCAGACACCTCTCCACTGCCAGTTCACTCTCAGAAATTTTTGCCCCACATGGGTTTTGAACTAGCCAACCTCTGGTCCCTGACCCAAGACTAAGTCAAAGTCAAAGTCAAAGAGCACTGAGCTACTGCCACTCAATATAAATATAAATATCTCCCCAATTATCATGCCGTATAAATATCTCATGTTACGAAACCTTGACTCGTGCGGCTTGTAGACAGGAGTGGCCTATACTTGTAAAAACGTTTTTTTTCTTTTAAAATTTAGCTGATGCAGCTGATATTCAGGTGCGCTCAATAGTCTGGAATTTATGGTAATTTCCATATTAGGCTCTCTGTGATTTGCTGAAATTATGGGAATTCATACAATTGACAAAATAGAATATAACATGTAAAAATGTGTGTTCATTAGTGTATAACCAGCCGAAAATAGTCAATTGTTTGTCTTTTATGAGCCTTTTATATCTACGTAGCCTCTCCCCTTCAACCATGTATCTCTATCATATTTCTATAATAGCCAAAGGTTAGATTCATGGCCAAACTCAATACAACCTACAGTAAGGACAATTCAAAAGGACATGCTTTATTTTTACTGATGTAACTAGAATATGTAGTCTATATTGCCATTTACATTTTCATATTCTAAAATCGCAGATTTGATTTTCCAAATGTTATTATCATCACCGTTTGCATCATCATTTGCTTTAATTGGCTTTTCAAATACTCTTCTCATGTACCTGGTAGTAGTAGTAACAAACAGACATTTATTTTCAAATCACTTCACAGTACAGCCTAATTAACAAAATAATAATGAAGTTTTGTGTGTATAAGAACAATAGAGTTTGTTCGTGTTAGCTACGTCAAACTACGGCCGGCTTTGGAAATGTTTAGCTTTAGTAGTTTCTATACCAAGTCAGTCCAGACATTGAAGGGTTACGTGCTTCACTGCAATCCTCAGAAACAAACCACGTTGTTTCTGTAACTGTCTAGCTGACTGTTGCAAGCCGACATTTTATAGATATGGAGCGCTCACGGCAAATTTTTCCTGGAGGCATGCTGTGTCTGACTCTTGTTAATGTCACTCCAAACACTGCCACTTATAAATGTAGAGTGGCGCTGTGTCAACACTAGTGTCAAGATTTAAAGATCTAATACCTCATTTGATAGAATTATATTGTGTGGGGCCGTGCTGTGAGTGTCCAGTGAAAGCATGAATTATTTTCAAGGTTAAATCCTCATTTGCATCACAAATGTCACAGAAAAACAGATTTTTGGGATAATAGTTGTTTGTAGAGAAAGTCTGCCACTCAGTCATCATCTGATCTAATCCAATCAAGTAACTTCAAGTGTATGAGGCGGTACAGAGAGAGAGGCACAGATGAAGATGACATGGACATGCCAGGCATATTGCACATTCTCCTCCTCAGAAATGTGATTTTATTCTAGTTTAAATTCTACGGACAATTTCTACTATCTGCTTCAACTATACGGAACATTGTTGAGGAGATGCAAAACAACCATGGCTTGTCTGGAGGTCTGACTGTTTTTCTGTTTTTCATACAGGGTCAATGAGGAATGTACTGCATGCTCAGTCTTTCAAAATAGAAAATACAACTATGTGGAGCCAAAGAAAATGTTGTTAGGTGAAGATGAGGACAAGACAGATGGATTTGAATAGTATGTGGCTGTGAGATAAACTTCAATGAGAGTCAGATATTCAAGTCCCATGACAGATATTAAAAATCCATCATGTCTTTTACTACACCGGACACTTTTGAAGTTGTTATTTATCAAAACAGTAGTCTAGAGTTATTTAGGCTCGCAATGCACTAGTGGCATCTCTGAGATCTTCACTTGCTGACAATACATCTGAAGGTACTGCTATTGTCTGACCTGAACTTCAGGAAGATCCAAATCTGTGTGGACCAGAATGGTACATTTGGAGTTGCAATTAAGCTGTTGATCACCTTCAAACTAAAGATACAGCAAATGTGCAGGAAGTGAAGTTTAAGTCATTATTCAAGTGTTTTAGATACTTTAATGTCAGGGTTTCTGAACAGGATTTCCACCCTGTCTAGGACACGATATCTTTGAGAGTGTTTTTTCCTATGATGTTGCAGTTTTTCTTTAGTATTTAATAAAAGAAAAAGCTATGGTTCACTAACTCTGTTCTTATTTGGCGCGTTAAACACTTCAAGTAATGCATCTCTGATGTTTTATAAAGCCGTGTGGTCTTAGCCCTGAAGAAGCTAAACTCTAAAAACAGGCAGTATGGAATTGGAACTTTCTATGGCTGCTATGGCCTCTAATAATAGGTGACAGAGTGAAAGATACCGCAGATGACGGGTGGCTCTGCAGCTGAAAGATATTGTGGATGTGACGTGTGCTCAGAAAATATCTGAGCCTCAAGTTGTATATCTTGATGTCCTTAACCAAGAATATTTAGACTCTACAATAGATCTCGTCATGAAACCAAAGCATCAACACTGAGTCATTCTTCAGCCCTAATCATCAAATTTGACCCAATGATCAGACTATGGACAGTGTTCTTTGCAAGTAAGCTAGTTAATTCAAGAGATGTGCAAGAAATTTGAATAATTTCAAAAATCTATGCTTTTCTCCCTGTGAAAGACATCAGAAGATGCAGGCTTATCTTTTAGCAGGATCAATCAGCCAAGCTGACTTGGAAGTTAAATGTGGCTCTCTATTTTACCCAGTATAGAGTAAAGCCATTCCAGATGCAATCAATTTGGCTACACACAAAGGTCAACGCAGAAATCCTGTTTAAGGATTTACATAGGAGAAAGGGCAATTCCTTTACACACAAACAGTACATTTTGTCATCTAATGCATATTTTGATTAAAAATGATACTTTGTATTCATTCCTCAATCCCATCTTTACAAAGGAAACACTGTATCTGAACATTAGTATTATGTTTGATTTCTATGTATTGCCATCTTGCAATAGATATTGATAGATGGATGGATGGATGGATGGATGGATGGATGGATGGATGGATGGATGGATGGATGGATGGATGGATGGATGGATAGATAGATAGATAGATAGATAGATAGATAGATAGATAGATAGATAGATAGATAGATAGATAGATAGATAGATAGATAGATAGATAGATAGATAGATAGATAGATAGATAGATAGGTGTACCTTACCCACACGGTGGGTAAGGTACACCCTTCTTATAATGTAAGGCATGTCACTATCACTGAAAATACACTGAAATGCAGTGTATTTTCACACCAATAAACATCTTGGGCTCATTTTGGCACTTAAAATCGATGATATAGAGCAAAACAGCGTTAGCAATGCCGTTACTAAGGTTTTTGCCAGAACCTCCAGCCTCAATCAGTCAGTATTTTAAAGGACAATACAGTCGTTAGAGGTGGACACCACTGAGAGTTTTTGTTGCATCCAGGAAGCTGAGACAAATTCAAGTGACAGAATTGGTGGCTGTTTTACCAGTGATAACAACCATTACTCAAGATTATTTATTGTCATTATTTTTGTTTTACAGTACTGAGAACTGAAATGTACAACCAATAACTACTGAACTCTCCAGCTTTCTCATCAATCCTCACTTTGCCTCTTCTCTCAGTATGTTCAGTTTGTGATTCCTATTGTTGCCAGTTCTTTACTGATGTTGCCTGTCATTTGTTTCATCCATTTTCTGTAGAGTTCCTAATGTATTTAGTACCCAGCGCTTCTTTTCTTTGATATTCTTTTACTTTTGTACATCCTGTAGTTGCCTGCTTTTGTGCTTCATTGCTTTACAAATTACATTATTAAATTGCATTAATTTACATTTCAAATTAGATTTTGTTTGCTTATGTTGTGTTTTGTATTTTTTGACAAAAATAGGTCCAACAATATGTGGGTGGCGCATTCGTGCACCCTGTATCCGTGCACCCTGCATCTTGCCCGTAGCCAGGCTACGGGCGGCATGTCTGGGCGGCAGTGGCTCAGTGGTAGAGCAGATGTCTTGAAGACGGATCGCCCAGCCATCGGTGGATCGATTCCCGCTCCCGCCACAACATCCCTTGGAGTGTGAGCTGACAGTGGAAGGTGTCAGCTCACCTCCTAGGCACTGCCGAGGCGCCCTTGAGCAAGGCGCCGTCCCCACCACAAGCTGCTTATTGGGGCGCGACCTCCGAGCGCGACCTGTCACTCTTCCTCCCTGGACTAACTGCATGATGACAGGCCCCTAGTGTGCTGTGTGTTTCAGGGGCCTTGTTCACAACACTGTGTGTGATGTGCTGTATACTAACAGAAATGCATGTACTAAAAAGAGTGTAAAGTGAATTTCCCCTCTGGGGATCAATAAAGTCTGGATTATTATTATTATTATTATTAGCCAGCTAGGATGGGGTTTAGCAACACCTTTAACCTGTAAAGTTGAAAAGCGGCTGAAGATGAGACAATTGCAGTCATCTTGTCTTCAAGAAAATGGTGGATGGATGATAACTATGAAATCTTTGAAATCTACCCTAATGCCTTGTGAAGTGTAGTATTGTCATTCAGGCTATTTTAAAAAATAGCATTATATAAGGTTATTTTTTATGAGTGATCGCATGGTGGTTTATATTTGAATTCATTAAACATCTTGCTTCTATTCATGTAAGGTCATTTCGATGAATTTTGGTAAGCATGTTCCCTAGAATTACATTTTCACCAGACTACAAGAAAAGACAGCAAATTATCTATAAACTTTGCAAAATTAATCACTGCCTTGCTTTGCCTTCTTTCATGATCTGTAATTATTAGCTACTTATGCACGAGTTCTAATTGCTGCAGGCTCAGATGTAAGCAAGTGACCCGCTGAGAACAAAACAATATTTTTCAAACCGTGTTCACACTATTTTTGACCTACCTGTCTGTGATTATCACAATCATGCAGTTATGCAACACTGTGTTTAGATCATTATCATCATTGCCATAATCTTTGTGTGTGTGTTCCTTTTTTGTGGGAAAAGCTAAAGAAGTGCATAAGCTGTATTTAATGAAGCACAATGCTTTGTCGACAATTATATTCCATCATGTTATATTTAGGCTCCTGAACAAGCTGTTGAATCAAATCAGACACTCCTGCTTTGGAATGACAGTAGCTGAATCTAATCCTTTTGAGACATAGATCAAGGTTAATAAATTTGACGCTGTTAAATTTTTATATTAGAATAAACAGGTTTTTCAAACTCAAAAGCATTAATTATGAAGTGAGAGATGTATACTACGTCTGAACTACTGTATATAACTGTCCTGGAAATGAAATTCTCAAGAAATAACTAAAGGTTCATGCAATGTTGGATTTCTTGTTTGCTTTGTGTAGCCTTTATCATTGTATTCCAATAAAGCACCAACACCTCAAATGTATTATTTAAAAGTTAAATAGCAAATACTTCCTATCTCAATTATAACCTGGTAAAGTACAGGTTAGAAGAAGAAGAAGAAAAAGAAGATAGCTTTGTAGAGACATACTGCTGAGGATTTAGGCATTACTCTCATGACTGTCACAATTTAAAAAAATAAAAAATAAAAAAATTGTGACAGCCTGTGACAAATTGTGCCAACCTGATAAATGCGATATCAGGTTTACATATGGCATTATACCTTATTTGGTAATTATGGTTTGAAAGCCATTATTATTCATCTTTTTATTTTTTAATACAGACCTGCAAAAGTCTCTACATGTAAACGTTTCCTTGGTGATTTGGGGCTGTTATAAATCACTTATTCAGTAGTGCAGAGCATAATCTGTTAAATGCTAAGATAAAGACAGTGTTTAGATGAGAGCAATGAATGATTTGGTAGGTGTACTATGAGTGTATGATGATATGTTGCTCTGCCTTTCCTGTCCAACAAATTTATGAAGGAATATATCTGTATATGTAGGTCTCCAAGGTCTCCAACACTGCTAATGAACTGCTTGGGAAATGGCAACCGCTTCCCTTTTGTCTAAGTTACTGTACTCGGTTGTATGAGGTTGAGATACTGCAATATTACTAGTAGAGTAATGCAAAGGGTGTTTTAAAGTAATGATTTCCCCCTGGTTTTATCCACTGGCTAAAGTGGCTAATCTTGGTCTTTACTGTGTGTGATAGTGTGTTTGAGATCTTGTGTGCACTAACTGGGGTTCCAGCGAAAGGTGCGTGATCGCAGTTCTCCTGCCAGGACCTGTTAAGGCTTAGCACAAAATCCTGGAAGAAGGGATGAGTTCTGTTGAAAACTGAAAAACCAATGATGTTGACTCGTTGGTCTGCCACACTGTCCAGCTGGAGTAAAGAGAATTCCTGCAGATCAGAAAGAGAAAAACAGATCATTAGATGAATACAGTTGAATCACTGAAGAGGGAAGTTGTCATACTAAGCCACGACCGTTCATTATCTACTATAAATATGAACAAATAATATATTGAGTTATGGTTATGGTAAAGAGGACTCTTAATCAACCATTTTAACAATCTGATTAATGTCTCTAATTAACTCCTGCTATTTCAGATGATTGACAAAGCTCCAGTAATTTGTTTTTGTGGCCATTTAAATATGCATTCACTCACATCACACATTTTTCCTTATGCATATCCTTACATATAGGTCATCCTGTATGTAAAGATATACAGGTCAATATATGAATATATATTGAACATTGGTTTTCTAAGCTCAGGTGATAGTGGATAGTGGTAAGGTGGGGACACAGATGAGGACTAGCAATAAGCAGAGGAGGCATGAGTGTGATAGGGCACGGACATACCAAGAAGGTTAATAGAGGTTTCAGAACTTCGTCCCCATGAGGTGGCAACCTTCACCTGACAACCCATTTTGCCATCTGACTTTTGACAGCTGTAAACTAAATTCTACCTGTCTGTCTAATGTTAACCAAGGCCAAGGTCTCAGGCTGAAGCAGTGAAGAAATAAAAATAATTGTGTTGGAGGTAAGGTTGGTGTCATTGGTGTGTTCAAACTCCAGGAGATAAAATAGAGATAGGAGAAAGGGAACACTGCCTATGTGCATGCACATGAAGTGCAATAGTCAGGTTTGAAAAGACAAATAGACAAGTAGAACTGTCACATATGATACCATCAGGGTTGGGTAAAAATCCTCTCTTAACAATCAAGAAAAAAATGTTTTAGTCAGCCACAGAAAACTGGCTCCTGACAATATCAATGCTTATAAAGTTTAAGTATGTACCTCAGCTTAAGACAATGGGATGACATAGATTTAGACAGATGACATGGTGGACTCATTCAAAATAAGTGAATATGTCAGTGAATTCAAGAGCTGATCAGCAGAAAATGCTTAGATTATGAAGAAATAAGCATGAGCCAGTCCACTCTAAGACATCACTGGATTACTGCACTGACACAGACCAGGATCACAAGACGTGGGAGGCCTTTTATCCCCTAGAGCGAACCTCCCATAAACCTCAAATCCCACAATCATTTGTTTGTAGTTATGCCTGCAAAGGTACTCTGAACCTTTGATGCCTGTCGGAAATAAGTTTTGTCCAATATATTCCATGTGGGTAGATAAGGCCAATGCCAAGCTCAAGGTGAGCAACCAGGGTATCATGAAAGAGTTGAGGGATAGCTTTATGGAGCTTAAAAGAGAGTGGAAATATATGACAATGATCTCTGTCAAAGGCAGCAGGAATTATGTGCGTGTGAACCACATCAAACATGAACATTTGTGCATAATCCATAAAAATTCTAATAAAAAGCTTTTTTTTCCCCTACTCTTGGGCCACTTGGAAATTATCTATATGTCTTTCAAAGACGATAAGAAGAGGCGGTCGTATCTACAAAATGCAGTTCAATAGAGTTTTTGCCACATTTTCTGTTGTTTTTTTATGCTTACACATTTGAAGAAAAGCACTTACGACTGTCACTCAGACTTTGTAGGGCAGATTTGATGAAATACCATTTTTTGCCCAGACTACAGCTGCTGATAATGTTTTGCTCCTTCTGAAGTGGCCGTCACATAATGAGTTTTGGGTAGTACATGACGTACCTCATTAGCTGCTAGACCAAGTGTATTGCAGTTCAAGCTGAATGACATTTGACATGGAATATCACCCTGCCCTTTTAAGACAAATAATGAATAAAAAAAGAGTACCTCTGATCTCTCAATGGGCGGGGCTTAAACCGGAAGTGGGTGTGGTTTGACCGGAAATCACTACATTATTTTAAGTCTAAAATTGATATGGGTTGATCAGAATAAATTTATCGTTTATTTTAAAACTATTTACAGAACAGCTGCAAGAGAACTATTTACAGAACAAGTTTTTATGGAACTGAGTCAGAACATGCATATTCTTAAGTCTATTGATGAATATTTAACGAAGAGCCTCAGAATTGAGATTCAACGCTTTTGATCACAATAGTAAAGGAACTATATATAGAATGAGTAAACACAAAGTGCATTAATGAAGTGCATGCAATAGAAACTTATCAACTACGAAGTATGTATGGACAAGAATTGTCATACTCAACAACTTTTAATTTTTTTTCTTCTTTCTCATTTAAAATTTTTCTTTTATAATCAAACTGGTTTTTTTTCAATTATTTATTTTTAGCACCTAATGTTCTTGCCATTTTTTTCACATAAAATTAAGCAATGTTGTTTACGGTGTGAGAGTGTGTGTCAGTGTTTGTGTGCGCGCTACGTCTCAGTTAAAATATTTATAAAGTATAGAAATTATTAGTTTGAACAGAGTTTAGAACAAATAGATTTAAAAAAAAGACTGGAGTAGAGGCGGTGGTTAATTGCACGAGTACGTGCAACAAAAAACAACAACAAGAAAGTTCACCAGGTAACCAAACACCGAAATAGAGGCAAGTTGAAGAAAAGCTAAGATAGACGTGAGCTACAGTGAAGCCACCAACAGAGAGATCAGTAAGTGTCTGCGTGTACCGGAGAGTGGGACAGGGATAAGCTCCGCTCTAACTGCAGTCTCTGTAGGGAGGGCGGGAAGTATGTGGGAATGGAAATCATAGACCGTGAAAACAGTCAGGATGATTTTCCTTCAGTCCGAGCACGAGTATTAATGGGTTTTATTTGTATCGTACTTGTACTCGTCAAAAATACGTTATCCGTACTGGGTACTTGTAGGAGTACCCTACCGGAAACATTATAATTTCGTTTTTGTTCGGAACGAACCGATTGGCAAAAAATTCTGGTTCAAAGCTCTGGTTAAAACGTAAATAACCATTATTTTTATTCTTTATTCTTTGTTTTTTAAGTTATGCAGAACTTTCATTTATTGTGTAATAATCTAATTGTCACATGTATTGTTCCATGTTTTGATGCATTTTTATACTTTATAAAACATGTATGTCTGAATTTTGGGGGGCTTGGAATGGATTATGACATTTGCATGGAAAACGCGTCTCTACTTTTGAAATTTTCTACTGATGAAATTTCTTCCAGAACCAATTAATTTCGTAAGTAGAGGTACCACTGTAATTATTTCTTACAATTATTTCGTTTACAGAGATGTTAATTATTAATTTATGAAAAAAAGTTTGTTTATATTCTGTTGATATCTACATTTTACATAAAACCACTGCGGATGATTTTATTATTAGATTACAGCTGTCCATCAAAAAAGATTATCGAGCAGATGAAGGCCGGCCCGTGAAAATATTGTCTTGGATGAAACCAGTCCGTGGTGCAAAAAAGATTGGGGACTGCTGGTTATGAGGATTTTCCTTCAGCACGAGCATAAGTATTGACGAGTTTTACTCGTGTCATGATCGTACTCGTCAAAAATGCTTTATCCTTAGCGGACACTCGTCTGAAACGAGTACCCGGCTCAACCCTAATTGGAAGGTCCCAAATTGACCGTAGGTATGAATGTGTCCGTGCGTGGTCGTCTGCGTCTATGTGTGACCCTGCGGCGCACCGGCGTGAGCCCGTAGTTTCCCCCGCCTCACGCCCTAAATCAGCTGGGATAGATTACCCGCAATCCTCTACAGTAGACAAAGCTGTCAGGGATATGGATGGATGGATACCTAATATTGTCTGGGTCACTTCTTGCCGCCGCAATGGCCCTGACCCTTTGAGGCACGTAGTGCCATGGTATCTGACATTAAGTCTTACCAAATGGATCCTTAAAGACTTGTAAATCTATGGGTCAAAGTTTAGCAGATCCCAATTATGCTCAATTGGACTGGGATCTGGGATTTGAGAAATTTGTAGGCCATATCAACACTTTGATCTTGTTGTTTTCCTCAAACCATTCCGTTCTGTAGCACTGTGGATCCAGTGCCAATTCCAGTGTCTATTCTATATGCTGTTGGGGGTGGACAGGGGCCAGCATGGGTGTTTTGACTGGTTAGCAGTCACACAATTTTATACACAGCAAGTTGTAATGCAATGCGTATGAGAACCAGCAGAAAAAGTTTCAGCAATTTGTGATGCTGTCGCTCTTCAGTGGGATCAAACATCAAAAAAGGGCCACTCCTTCCATCTGAAGTACTTTGATTAGCCTCGGACAAGATTTGGTGGTCACTCATCACTGCAACACCCAAAATGGCAGCAATTTAGGAGATGCTCTAGCCATAGTTTGCACCCTGATAAAGTCTCTCAGATCAAAGTGGCTCATTTGTCCTGCTTTCAATATATATCAACTTTCAGGACAGAATGTTAATTGCTGTCTAATACTGTATATCCCACCTATAGACAAGTGACATATTACAAGATGATCAGAGATATTCACTCATCTCTTATTACAATTTTCTTGTTGTTCTTAAATAATAGGTGATAGCATTGTTAACGTTGTCTGTAAACAATGTAAATAAGACCTTAAGAGTATACCTGAAAAGTGACACTAAATTCCTGCTAAATATCTATGAATTATACATGATAACATAAGGAGTAGTTTTAATTTGGTCACATCCGTTTTTTTAAATGTTATTTTTAAGCTGCCCAATGTGCATTGGCAGCTCGTATCTCGAGGTACTTCTGTATTTTATCTATTTTTCTCTATATCATTCACTCACTCATTCACTCACTGCGTCTTTCTCTTTCTCCATCAAGCCTGTCAAGGCAAATGGTTGCCCTCTTTCAGTGTTGGGATCTGTTCAAAGTTTCTTTCTGTAAAAAGAAGTTTCTCTTTACCTGTCTGGCAGAATATGTTGGGATCTATAGCAGCAGGTCTTTCCCTGCTCTACTGAGAAAATACCTTGAGATACCTTTGTGTTATGATCTGGCACTATAGAAATAAAATTCAACCGAATTGAATAAAGACCACAGTATTCAGAATCCTTTGAATTACTTAAATCACACTTGCTTTTCTATAGTCTTCCTACATCTTTTATTATCCCTCCTGGGGAGTCATAAGCCTTTTGGGACTTGCCCTATAATTACTGGCTAAGTGTATTTTAATAGATCATTAAAGGCAGATCATTACACATGCCCCTCAAGAGTGCCTGTATGTACAATTAAGTGCATGTGCACACCCACGCACAAAACAGTGAAAATCTTGCAATTGAGCAACACATTTATATCAGTGGAGACCAAGGTCACCAAAATATCCTGAGGAAACGTCTAAGCAAAAAAAAAGTGGTGTATTAGAAGACTTTCAAGACCCAAATGTTGGCGCACGCACACACACACACACACACACACGCACACGCACACGCACACGCACACGCACACGCACACGCACACGCACACGCACACACACACATACACACAGAGGCTAATTTTCTCCATGTGAGGAGTTAAGCAGCCTTGCATACTCAATAATATTGAATGTGTGGTATAAAACAGACAGCGTTTCATAGAGGACAGATGGTTGTCAGCAAGCAAGAAATGAAAAAAGAAGAGTCGGATGACACAAGAGAAAAACTTACTGTCACCACAGACTGGGCGAAAGAGATGGAGAAGCAAAATGATGATGATAACAAAAAGGAGAGGAAGAAATAATGACTGATCTAGAATCAGTTAGGAGAGATGAGAGGTCAGTTGACATAACAGAGTTTATAAAGTAGTAGGGGAAAAATTGAGAGGAGCAGGAGATTGGGGATGGCTGGGGATTGACAGCCTGGATCATGTCCAGGACACCAGCTGCTACTTGGAGATCAAGCTGCATCAAGAGCTTTGCCCAACCAACCATAAACTGCTGCTTCACCTTCTCCCTCCTTAAAACCTCAATCTGAAAGTCTTGGCCTTTCATATTGTTTACTTCTGTGTCCTCAGTTGTTTTTTCTTCTCAGCATTATTCTGTGTCTTATCATTTTGTGTTTTTTCCTCCTTATATTCCTTTGTTTAGTGAAACATAGTGGGTAGTGGGTAGCGCAAGAAAATCCTGGGGAAAATCCACCCGAGACTCTAGTGTGGAGCATGCATGTTCCCCCTACATCTGTGTGGGTTCTCTCTGGGGTTTCCTGCTTCCTCCCACCATAAAAAAATTTAATATATAGGTAATCCTAAATTGCCCAGAGGCATTAATGTGGGTGTGATTGGTTATTTCTCTTTTATATAGATATGTCATAAACTGACAAATTCCCGATGTCATCTGGGAAGGTTTAACTAGCAGTAGTCCCCAAATATGTGATTGCTTGGTGTTATAATGTAGTTGGCTAGAGCAGTAATTAATGGGATCCCACAGGACTGATGCTTCTGATAGTGGTATTCCTTATACTCAATCCCTCCGCCTCATCCACAAGACTCACACAGACATATTTCTTCATAGTGATGCAAGACCACAGATCCACCATGCTAGGATATCCAAAATTAAGTATAAACCTCTTGACACAATTTTTGTTCCTTTAGCTCTCATTTTTCTGCCTTCATCTCATCTCCTTCAAGAAAATTAAAGGAAATGCTACAAGTACAATGATTCTGTAGATTCCAAAAATGTGAGTCAGACTACATCTCAGCTGAATGCAGTTCCTACCTCCTTAGAAATGTATTCTTTTGATTGTTGCGTCATGTAAGTTTGATTGCAACGGATGATGTACTCTGAGTGCTGATTCATAGAGCCAATTATTTCTTATTGTGAAAGTCTTTCAATAAGTTTGATTTCTGGGCATTTTGTCTGTTTAAAATATTCAGTGACAGTATCATTAAAAAAACAAGTGTTCCTAAATTGTCTATTGTACTATGGTACGAAAAAATTCACTTAAAATTTCAAATTAAATGACTTGTGACATATTTTTGTCATGAAAATGACAAAAATCTGGAGTTTGTAAGACTGAATAAACCTTCTAAAGCATTCATTCATTCATTCATTCATTCATTCATTCATTCATTCATTCATTCATTTTCTTACCCCCTTGATTCACTTGTGCGGGTCACGGGTAGCTGGAGCCTATCCCAGCTGGAATAGGGCATGAGGCAGGGTAAATTCTGTGCACAAAGCCAGTGCAACGCGGCCTGCTAAAGCAACTTATAAAAAATATGTAGCTACTGACCTAGTCTCTCAAGGAGAAATGCTTTCTCCCTATCTGCCTCCATCATGACACCTGGGGTGGGAACTGTGGTTTAGTATCTTGCTCAAGGATACCTTCAGATTTAGAAGATGGGGACCAAACCATCATTCTTTGTGTAGTGAATGCTTTACCTACTGAATCACAATACTAAAATTTTACAACACCAATGTGTAGCTGAATTAGTACTTTAAGCATGGCAGCCCCTTCTCCGCAGTATTTAATTATATCATGGTCACAAGCCAATCTTTGAATGAGAAGCTTGCATAAATACTGGTGGATCTCATGTGAATCTTCCTTTCCCCCTCATGGTAACTCATACACCGCTTCCTGCTCACCTGATTTCCTTTTGAGCTGATGTGTTTTTTATTGTAGCAATTTCACATTTCTAGAGCTTCCCTGGGCTTTGCATTCCCTGGAAGCGCTCCATCAAGGATCACATTGGTACGGTACTTGTCTGATGATATAATCCCATTATGCTTCACGGGTTGCAGATTAATGTTGTGGCTTCAGGTACTGCTGGCAGGAGCTGCGCCACAGGCTCATTCTCTATTGGGCCCCAGCTGTGCTGCAGAGTGGCATGTAACTCTTATGTAGCTGATGCACAGTTTTAGCAATATCTTAACCCAATGTATTATGTGTCACTCGGTGATACACAAGACCACTGCTGTTCTGACTCACAAAACTGATTTACCTACACAGAAAGCTGATTTGACTACACGTTTGCCTGCAATCCTTTTTCAACTGTCTGCTTTGCACTCAATAATTGCTGTTTAATACATGCAGCCACATCATTTACATTCTGGATCATTGTTGTTTCATAAGTATCAGATTGTGCAATCTATTCTTAAACTTAATATATATCTTAGGGATATGAGCAAGAACATGTTGTGAACATGTGACTGTAATGTCATCTACCCGAGCAAGGATCTGTTTGGAATAAGGCTCATTCCAGCTAATGTATCAGTTGAATGTATCTGAGTCAGAGTAAAGTAAAGATAGGATACCACTCACCAAATGCTGGCGTTATGAATCATCAACAAGGCAGTCAGAAACCACATCCCGCGACTTAAGGGTACTTTGACAGTACCACCTGACTAGTGGATATGGAGAAGGCCAGTGTGAGTAAGACCATAGATCAAAGCTAGTACTAAGTAGATCAATGCACTAGCTTTGATCTACAGTCTTACACTGGTCTTCTCCCTCGTCTTTCTATCTTATCCGGTTCCTGAGAGTACAAAAGTTGAAATTTGACCTTGACCTAATTTTCTCAAGGTCAAGGTTAAAATCTCATTTTCATCCTCTTTGATGCCCGAGTAATGTGCTTTTTGTTTCATCTTTCTATCCGCAATGGTTGCAAAGCTATTTGGTGGACTAACTAACAGACAGACTGACGAACACACGAACACTGACAATTACAATACATCACTGCTTTGAAGCGATGTGATAACTTGGTGATGTTGGAAAATGTCAACATTGGCAAATGAGATGGAACAACTGTCAACTCTGAAAAAGGTCTGGTGTTGCTAATGAGAGTGCATCTTGACCGTCTTTACCACACTGGATGTGAACATAGATCTATCAGGATGCATCACGGTATTAGCTGACATGAAGGCATGTGAGAGAAAGAAAGCTTTTCTCACACTGTATGTCAACAATTAACAGTGTAACCCCAGACAAGTTACGGTGAAGGTGAACTTATGCTGCCGTGATTTTGAGTGGTTTTCAGTGGTTAACCTCAGACCACGCTATTTCTCCAGAGAGTTCACATACATGATAGCTCTTGCTGATGAGTCCATTTATGCAACTATCACAAGGGATAAAGAGACTCCAAGAAACTCCATGCAGTCCCTCAGAGGCTGTGCATCGAGAAGAGGACATTGATGCTGAATCTTTGTGTCGGAAACATGAAAGAATCCCATCTCCTCTCTTCAGGGTTAGGGTTAGGATTGGGGTTAAAGTGACTCCCCTGGATGACAGGCGAAGTATGTCAGAGCTTTCCCTGCAAGTCTTGACTTTATTCAACAGTGTTATCTACTTGAAAGAATAAATGTCTGCCCCAAAAAGTGATTATGTTTCTTCAGATTACACTTTCAGGGTTGAACTCGCTAAGAGCCCTAACACTTACCCCTTCCCCTCAATTTTGTTTGTTTGTGTGTCTGGTAGGTAGGGATAGAGGGGCAGATGGCCCCTCTCAGATGCAGGTGAAAGAAGCTTGGAAATGTTATATACAATTTGGGTATGAGATGAAATCACGACATACCAGATACTGAAAAGCTCAAATTGAGGTGATTGCTACTGGTCTGCAGGTTGATCATTTGTTTTTAAAACCATTTGAAAGACTCCACACTTACCACAGTCACAAGTTACCTGATGCAAAATTGTTGAGCGAAGTACTATTTAAGGAAACTTACATGTTTCTATGTTGTATAAAAATCAGCCCGGGGTAGGACTTCATACTGTAGACTCCTGGAGGCTGTGATGGAATAATAATAATAATAATAATAGTAATAATAATAATGCTGGATTAGATTTATTTAGTTCTTTTATAGACACTCAAAGTTGCTTTCATTAAACAGTGGATCGATTATTTTACTCCTCATTCATACTTGCAGATGGTACTCTACATATGTAGCCACATCTGCCCTGGGGCAGACTGACGGAAATGTGGCAGTCCGCTCCCGCTCCTGCCAGGATATCACCGGAGTGTGAGCTGACGGTGGGAGGTGTCAGCTCACCTCCCAGCTACTGCCGAGGCGCCCTTGAGCAAGGCGCCGTCCCCCCAACAAGCAGCTCAATTGGGGCACGTTCCAGAAGCTGCTGCCCGTCACTCTGCCTCCTGATGTGTGTAGTTTGATGTGTACTAACTGCATGCTTACAGGCCCCCTTGTGTGCTGTGTTTCAGGGGGCCTGTGCATACAATGACTGTTAACTAACACAAAAATCATGTAAACACCTGAGTGACAATGTAATTTCCCTGCGGGGATTAATAAAGTATACTTCTTCTTCTTCTTCAGTCAATCCACACCATTGGACCCATCACATACATTCAGACACCAGCAAGTCCCTTGCTGGAGGCAAGGAAGGTAAAGGGTTTTGGCCAAGGATACAACGACAAATGACGAGGCTGGAGGGGGAATGGAACCGCCAATCCTGCAATCATTGGATGAGCTGCTCTACCAACTGAGTGCTGAAATACATTTTTATGAATTGCATATTGATTTTGTAATAATAAAGCACAAATATCCCACTTAACATACTGGCATACTGGAGGGAAAGTTATAGTAAGCTATAAGCTGTAAACCCTGGAGTCTCCACTCAATGATGAAATGTACATATAGTGGCACTCTGGTCTCCATCCATCCATCCATCTATCCATCCATCCATTCATCCATTCATCCATCCATCCATCCATCCATCCATCCATCCATCCATCCATCCTCTTGTAGGCGAGATAATCACAATCCTGTATACAGTACTGTATTCTCTATAAAGGTTTTGGTGCTGTCACTTTGTGCTCACATTATTTGCATAAATTCATTCTGAACTCTCAAGCCTTTTAATTACGACTTAAATGTTAGTTTAGAGGACAAGCATCATTACCAAATGTCAAGCCAACATGAACATGAGCAAATAGCAAAATTAAAATGTTTTTCAGGATTTTCAGTTCATTAAAATAAACACTGTCAACTTAAGCTGGAAAGCAATAAGCATGCCTGAAATTTCATTTACAGATGCTAATGGGACACTTGACTGCACCATTTCAGCATGGATCCTCAACAAAGTCATCCATTTAACAATAGTCACTGCTGTATGATTTGAATCACAAGCAGGTGGTAAGATAGTTTGATTTGAGATGAACACCTTTAACATGCTGTACACTGTATCAGGCATAGATGTCACAACAAACTGGAAATATTCCATTCAAGATGTTGTAAACAAATAACCAATTTTATTTCCATTATTCATAGAATTACTGCAATAGCAACAACTCTTTGTGAAGGAGAGACTTGATGCTGAGAATAATTGTTAGGAAGTTTGGAGGCCAAAGCTCCATAAATATTGCTGGCATACTTGTGAAATCTGAAACCATCTTTTACAATAACATGTAAAATAATTTTCTATAAAACAGTCATGTTGAGATTTGATCTGAAAGATTTGCAATAATATCACACATTACCTCTCCATTTCTTTCATTATTCTATAAGGAAACATTATTTATGGTATTAGTGAGAGTAAATCTTGCGGCATCAGCTACAAACAAACTTGAAACCACTTCTAGTCTGTGCTGACAATCCAAGGTGATTTCAGTCTCCCTGGCTAAGTTCTGTAGTATGTGAATTGAAACTAAAACTTCAATTGACTCAGCGAGTGCTCTGCCGTGTGATGGTAATGTGGTCTGTTAAGTAAATAATATAAAGAAGCACAAGTTTAGGAAACCATAATTAAATTCTGATAGTAATACTGTACAGAGATGTTACATTTCCAAATCATCTGGAGCACTGAAGCATACAAAAAACGTCATCATATAAGAATCAATTTTAGGTGCATATTCATTTACTTACATCAGAGCAGGGGTAGTTCTATGTTCAGACCTTTGAGGCTGCTCAAAGGAGTTGGTCAGGTTAGGGAGGACCACAATGTATAAATAGAGACCTGAAAAAGTGTGATTTTCATAATAAGACCCCTTTAAGCACTCTAGCCATCTGAAGCTGTAGAATTATGTTGGTTGGATGGCTCCTTTCTAGGAACCAAACTGATATTGAGGCATTTTTATGTTAGGTCCTGTGTTTTTATTATGAATACAGTGGTCTGAATGCAGCTGTCACTCATCTTCCAAAGATTCTTCTCCTTTTCTTGTTTTGTGGAAATAAATACATAATATACCGGTATACAGTGTCTTAACAACATCCTATTTGCTATGGAAAAACACAGCAACCATGAAGTGCAAAAATAGATTTTAAATAGATTTTGTTTCACTGTAAATCAATTACTGTTGTGCTACTATACAAATTTCAACTTCACTATGTCATTCCTGGGCTTGCACTAGGAGGTAGTATGACTAAACCACTGTGGCTCAGTGTAAAAGAATTGAGTAAGCCACAAAAAGCCACATTCTGTGTCCAAGACAGCGGCTTGCTATAATAGCAAGTAAAACTTACAAGAAAACATTGAGAAATACCAAGAATCAAATTTATTTATAACAAAGTGTCTAAGTCAAAGTTAAAATGTCTTCTAGTCAAAGTAAAACTTACAAGTGAACATTGAGTAATACATTTTGTATGACTGTATCTTCACACAGTGAATGCAAGTTTTAAATTGTTGGGGGGTGAAAACCACACTCGTGGTGGGGGTTGTGGGGGGATACCCCCCACAGGGGGGGGGGACCTCCCCCAGGAAATGTTTTTAAAAATTGGGTTGTTTTCCTGCCTTCTGGTGCATTCTGAGGGCAAAATCTTCTGTTCTGTTTAGCTACAAAAATACACTAAAGTCAACAGTTCAAGTTTAACTATCTTTATCTCTATCCTACATTATACAGGTATAAATGTGAGACTCAACAATTGAAAACTTGCATTCACTATGTGAAGTTACAGTCATACAAAATATTCCTCAATGTTTACTTGTAAGTTTTACTTAGACTAGAAGACAATTTTACTTTGAATTAGACAACACCATTGGTATGCCATAGTTTAGTTTTTTGTTTTTTTAATTCGATAATATGATTTTTCATTTCAATTTAAAAAGGCACATAAAATAGCAAGCAAGGTGAATACACATTTACATGCATCGCTGGTTATTCCTGCCAGTCACAGAGATCAAGTGTTTAAATTCCTGATGTTTTGATATGTCATTGTGACGTTTATGTTTTTCTATTTTTTGTTACGTTATTGCAACGTTATTGTGATGTTCGATTGTAGTCAGGCACCTTTTAGGATGTAAGGAGACTGTCTACCCATCCGAACTGAGTCAATGAATGCAGTTATTCTGTAATGCGGCTGAAAGTTTAGTTAAACTTTAAAATCTTAAACTTAAAATCTAAACTGTTCCCTGTGTGGCGCCTCTCTCTAACTGGAGAAACTGCATTGGATGAGGTGGTTCCATTAAACTAAATACAGGCCCCCCCTGAGCATATCTACAATACTAAAACTACAAAAAACTATTGATAATATCTTTCATTTACCTTCTGATCGGTCTGTCATCACTCTCCTTCCCCCTCTCAGCATTCACCTTTTTTTGTTCAATTAGAATTGTAACGCAAAATGTACTATAAAACACTCTATTCTCATTTTCTTTCGATTGATCTTCCTTGCCTTGTCGTACACCAATTCGCAGGTTTAACTTGTACAAAAAGAATCTTGTTTTTTTCTTATTGGACGAGAGGAGGTTGTGACCTGAGTGCATATTTAATGACCGGGAGCATTCGGGTCACTTCGGCTTTTCCCGTTGGCATGCGGAAATAGCTGCATGCTATTGTTTTCTTATGTTATCGCTCGGTGATTTTCGCGAGTCCAAAAAAGTTGTAGCTTTTTTTTCCCCTAAAAATAAGAACACCACTGTGGCTACACAAGCTAAAAACCTTGTAGCCATCTGGAATTTACTTCGCCTATGGCGAAGTGGCGAATGGCTAGCGCAAGCCCAGCATTCACTTCAGAGTGTCACTTGATTCAGGTTTCTCTCTTTCCTCTCTCTCTCCATCTCTTTCCCTCCCTTGTCGGAATGATAATCACAATCAATCATAATATTGAATTCATTCAGAAGTCAAGTTATTCAAAAATAATTTTGACATATCAGAATGTACTCAAGGGCATTTGATATTTGACCATAATATCTATCAGTTAATCTGTTCACTTTCTCACCTGGTCCTGGCTCCTCCATCTCTCCATGTCTATTTTTCACTTATTGTACTGACAACTGCGAACACTCACATTTATATTCAGAGAATTTAATAAGTATTTGTGACATACCGGTAAATATCAGAAGGAGATGAGGTCCAATTTTTTGATAACTGCATAATCTGCATAATAATTCCACCATACATGTTGGCATTCCATAACTTGGGCTTAACACAGACCTTATCTGATTGGACCGAATTTCTTGAGGGGCAAAACTCGTGCTTTTTGGGAAAACAGCAACAACTTCCCCACCTTTCAACACCAGCACCCCTCAGGACTGTGTGTGTAGCCCTCTCTTGTGCTCCCTGTTCATGTAGGACAGTGTGGCCACATAGAGGTCCAACACTCTAAATTTGAAGTTATTTTGAAAAGGTAAATACCTTTATTCTGAATGTCAGCTACACTCAGCACAGCATTCGCAAGCAGTAGATCTCCCACCCGGATGTTGCAGAGGATCTCAACCAAGTCTACAAACTGTGCGCCACGATGGTAGATGCGCAGTGTACCACGCTGGATGTATTGTACAGTAACTTTATGGAGTCATGCAGTTTTCTGCAACCAACCCTGTTGGACTAACTTTGCACCTTTTACTTTCATGGCAACAGCATACAGGTGAAAGGCAAAACCCACCAAATAGACAGTGACAATCTACTCAGAGGTGGCCACAAGCCAACTCCAGCACTGCTTCCTGCGAAAAAACTGGGGACTGTTTTCAGATGTGGCTACCTACCTCACAGAAATGAGCCAGGAAAAATACACATTTATTGTACATTTGCACAATAATAAATGCGTGCAAAATGCCACAATGTCTATTGTAATAAAAAAGTATGCACATCATAAACAAAAGATGAGCAAGGATGTGACAATAGCTTACAATATGGTTACACTATGGCAAAGTGTTGCTTGACAATGTTCAGTATGAAATAAAAAAGAAGTCATTATCACTTCATCTAAATTAATATTGGCCACTTCATTCCAGTGGTGAAGAAGAACTTTGAGAACTCTATAAATGAATCCAGGACTTCCTCACAGAATGCCCTCAGAGTCATACAAGGTCCCCCACACATCCTCATCATCCCCATCACCCTTCACACTAGCACATCATAGGGGTGTGTCCCATCCTGTACTTGCCCTTCATCCATGACTGTGTCCATTGCATTTGACATTAATACCATGGGAGAATTTATAGATGACATGAATATGATGAACGATCCTACAGAGTAGAGACACCAAACCTTGTAGACCGCTGCCCAGAAAAAAAGCACTCTCTGAATGCTGGAAAGAGCAAGGTTACCATCAACTTTAGGACCTCCTTGGTTGAGAACCTCACCTCGAATTTCATAAGTGGTTAAAGGGTGACCAGCATCAGGATCCTGGGAGAAAATATCTAGGACTTCACACAGACAAAACACACTACTGCAAATGAAATAAATCACAGCAGCACTTATTTTTTTCCTGAGCACACTAAAGAAAGTTGGACTACCAAAAGAGAGGATAGTAACCTATTACTGCTGCAAAATAGAGAGCATTTTAACATATCTCAATGTGGTATCGCAGGTGCTGCACAGCAGACGGGAGTTTACTCCAGCTTGTTGTGGTTGATACACAAAGAGCAATTGGAAGTCAACTCCCTCTGAAGATCAACATCACAGATGTAGATCTTCAGTGGGAGTTGAGGCACCTACATCAGTACTGTAGGTGCCTCAGGAAAGCAACCAGCACCCTGTGCCATCGCCCTTCTGTACTGCTGCCATCAGGTACATATGATAAGAATTTTGGCTTCATAACTAGTGGGTAGCATAAGCTAGGTATTAGCTTAACTGATGAGTTTCTGGCAAACGCACATTGGACCCCACCATTTACCCCTGATGTCATTCTTTTAAACTTTCAATTCTTAATTAGATTAAGTAGAGCAGAATATACACGTCTGTACTGAGGAGTGAAAAGAGACAAACTGACATCAGAAAACACCTGCACTGTAATATACTGCTCGACAGCAGATGGAGCGTATTATTTAACTTCATGGACAATCACACACAGATTGTCAGCAGAATGTTGATGGTCGATGTTCACATGTTGGGCCGCATTATTTCTCCCAGTGGCTTTTCCAATGGGAGCAATTTGAGCGATTTTTAAAAGAAATCTAAAATCCTGTAAAATGTTATTCGCACCTCACAACTGTTTTCCAAATAAAATTCCAATAAAATGTTTTCATGTTTGTGGTTGTAACATTACAAAATTTGGAAAAGTTAAAGAGATATGAATACTTTTGCCTGCCATTGTATGTCCTGCTCAACTGAGTTCCACATTTCTGTGTCATGTAGATTATCAGCACAGGCAGTATAATTCCTAATAGCTAGATCGTGAAGAGGATCTATCTCAAGAGAATGATATACTGATATACATTCCTGCTGAATTCCTCTCTGAAATTTCACTGGAAAGCTCAACCACCACCAGCTTGCAGCAGACCAAAGGATTCTTTAAACAGTAACCCCAGCAGCTGCCTCATCTCACTCGGGTCAGTGGTTAATGTCCCATTAGGGAGGCAGAGACAAACCATCTGCTTGGTTTGACAGACAGACTTTTGCAGTATGAAAAACGGGGGTGGAAATATTCATGTCTCATGATCGGACTTAAGTCCCTTTAACTTTCATTTGAATAAAACCTTAATTCTTGATGCCTGTGCTCTTATGAGTCAACAATCTGCTTTCCAAAACCCTAATTTCCTTTTGTAAATCTCGTATGACTCTTTTGGAATGACTTTTGTACTGTTGACAGAAAATGTATACTTCATTAGCAATTTCAATGCTTCCCACCGCTTACTTAGAATCCATTTTCTCACCTTTTCACTCGCTGTTAGTCGTTAGTCAGATGCAGCTGCCTGACCTTTCCCACTCCTTTCTTCCCTTTCTCCACATACTTTCTTTTCTCCTGTCGCTGATGCCTCCTTTGTTCCTTTCTTTTCTACTGCTGTCACACTGAGGATATCCAAGCCTTCATTAGTCCCTGACTTAGCTCTTTGTCCCCCCAGCCCTGTCTGCCTGTCTGCTGCCTCGGAGTCAGGCTTAGTCAGTAGAGCTGTGTTGTTAGCGGCCAACCTCTAGCCTGGAGTGGCTCTCTGCTAGCCTGTTCTGAGAAACACTCCGCCGACTTGGACCATCCCTCCATAGGCCTATCAGGACAAGCAATTTGCTTGTGCCCAGCATCCTCACAATCAAAAACTGGTTGATGCACAACTGGTGGTGATGGGAAATATGAACTTAACATAAGATGCTGAGAAGAATTAAGACAGAGGGCAAGGTCTACATACTGTCAAAAATCTTTCCTGATTGACAAAACACCCTGTCTTAGGGGGTGCCATCACCGCCAAGACACATTGTCAATTGGTCGACACGCAAACACCAATTTTCACAGAACATATTTGAGCAACACTACACATGCATCATACAACAAACAGAACAAAATAAGAGGCACCATCAAACTCAATCTGCAATCTCACCATGCACTCAGGGGGAGAGAGGGAGAGCTACGAAGCTTATTTTCAGGAAGCAGACAGACAAAAAGAAACAAAAAAGCAAGGATCCTATGATTTTATTTGGGAAAGACAAGATGTTGTGTGAGTGGACAAGTACACAAAAATACAAGTTTATATTTTTTATGTTTGTGTGTGACAGTCTGGAGGCAATGGCAGCTTGTTGGGCACAAATGTATGACAATGACTGCAGTGACAAGAGGGATCAAGGCTATATGAAACGGAGATGGAACATGAAAAGCCAAACAACCAGATGGAGGGGTATGTGGGGGTTCAAACTGATGGCCACTATTTTGCAGAGAGGGTGATAATATGTCAGCTGGCACGTTGAGTCAAAGTGTGCTTCTGAATTTTTTTTGTGTGAATGTGAGCAATGTGGGTAAAACAAAGACTTCATATGTCACAAATCAAGATGCTGCTATGCCCAATCTCGTGCTTACCTAAGCTTCAAATGACATTCAGCATCCCATGAACATATGACGAGTCACTTCCAATCCGATGTGATTTATTAAATTCTCGTGAGAGGATTGAACATGGGAATACAAATAACCCACAGAGAAGCGAATGCCTTTTTGGTATGACTGTTTGTATGTATGCATCCATCCACATATATGCTGTATACATGTGCATGCCTATCTTGAGTGGGTGTTACATAACCAGGATGAGATATTGGTCCACAATCTCCAGAGGAAAGAAAAGGAAGCTGTGCAGGGCCTATTGTAGCTCCTGCATTTCATGCTTCTCCATTAAACATATTTTCAGCAACTCAAGGCCTAAGAAATAAAACAGACTCGAGCTCAGAGTTTTGCTCTGGAAACAAACCAGTCTACAGCCAAATTGTTGCCATGTGAATGCAAACATATTGTAATTACTCATTAACTAAAGACACATTTCACAACTTTGTTCATCAAATTGTATTAGATACAAAAAGATAAACTAATGACACAGAATTTTGTGGTGCTATATGGTAAGTATAGCTATACACTCTTATAACTTGTCCATATTATCAATGGAAATCGATCAAGTAGTTTTTTTCTGTAAAGTTAAAAACAATTAAAGAAGCAGATGATGGCTCCCTTGAATGGGAACATTCAAGCAGAACAACAGAGGAGATCTACATATCTACTGTAACTTATCCATCCATTCCTCCATCCCTCCATCCATCCATCCATCCATCCATCCATCCATCCATCCATCCATCCGTCCATCCATCTTGTTAAAATATATGGAAATGAAAAAATACAAACTCTCAACACTCACCTGAATGAAGACAAAACTTCTGATTCAGTAATCCTTGATACCAACATCAACACATGACAAAATCAACAAAACCAAATAAACGTGTGACAGCAGTGAAACTGGTGGGCACAACAAAAATCTTGAACCCTACAGTCACCACATGTTTGTATTGAAACGAGTGTTGAGATGATTCAGGAGAAACAGATTACTCAAAGGAGCAGTCTGGCAGATCGTTAATCAGGGCTGTCAGGAGCAGAGATAAATGAAGTGACTGCAGAGGACGCAGATAGCGGCATGTAACGTTTGAAAAATATAGGGAGTGACGGGAGAGAGAGAGACGCAAATATGTGTTCATCCAATCTTGATCTCAGTAAGGATTTTTTAAAAAGATACACTACTGTAATTAGGGGTTTTAAATCCAAAACATTCGTACTGTTGTGAAGTTAAATAGTGATGACCCCTGAACTTTTTCACTTCAGTTTTTTTTTTCAGTTTATCTTTTCATTCCATTTTGAATATTCATCTGGAAGTCACATATTTTACATGGTCAATAACTGTAATCTGAACCTAAAGATATAGCTTTTATTTCCTGTTTAAATTTAATTTAATACTGTTGGAGGTCAAAAATCCTGCCCACATGGGTATGATTAATGTGGGCTGAATAAGAGTTCTTTTGTGATAATAGATATGCTATAAGGTGAGTTATCTGCATGTCGACACCAATTCTGTATCCTCTCTCATTAATGCGAAACTGTGATAGGCAAACTATAATTCACAAAAATTTAATTGAATGAAAGCCAGTAAGAAGTCTCCATTAACTTTGAATTCTATTATACTGTTCATATTATGGCATAGTAATTATGAATATTGCCTGCCATCCATAAAACGTAGAAGAAAACGAGAGCTATTTAAATAATAAACTGTAGAATAAAGCCCAAATAATTTGCATTGTGCAAGTTTCGAGCACAATTATGATGTGTGGAACTGTGAATTTCTGGCGGTGGTTCTGGCCCTTCAGGAGTAGTGACATTGGGTGGAGCCTTTCATCGTGTTGATGGACCACAAGAATCTATCCCACCTCCAATCAGCTTATAGGCTAAACTCCCGCCAGGCTCGCAGAGGCTCTTTTTCTCAGTTGCTTCGACTTCACCCTCACCTACAGCCCGGAACTTAGGCCCGAACCCTGTGTCGTCATTTTTCCCCTGAGGATGGACACAATGATTTGGGAACAATCCTTCCATCCCCATACATAGTTGGAGCGGTTTGGTGGCAGGTTTAGCAAGAAGAAGTCCCTGAGACTCAAAAAAATCACTTGATTCCAGGCGGATGTCCACCAGGCCTTTCGTCTTTTATAAATAAAGCGCGTGATTAAGCGCTTTATTTATAAAGCGCTTAATGATGTCAACAGACATTTCAAAGCATTTTAACAGGCAGAGAAACCCAACAGAACCCTCCACAGCAAGCATAAGTGACAGCTGCGGGGAAAATCTCCCTCACTGAGGAAGAAACTCCAGGCAGGACCCATGCTCTGGAGGGCGGTCATCCGCCTTGATCAGTCGGGTTGAAAATAAATACAACGAAGATGAGGACAGGGTAAGAGAAAGAGAGAGAGAGAGAATGGCAGATAGGCCAGATAGTCAGTGGTTGGTTATGGTTATAAGTAGGAGAATTAAAGGACCATCAGGACACCGGTGCTTCCCTGGGGTCACGCCTCACAAGTAGCATGCCACCCTGGAGTGCATTGGATGCTCTCCAACCTTCAACAGTGCTTCTGGTGGCCGTCCATGGCTACCGATGTCCGAGCCTTTGTCTCCTTGTGTTCTGTTTGTGCCCACAACAAATCCTCCCACCAAGTTCCAGTGGTTCTCCTGCGTCCTCTACCCATTCCCTCTTGCCCGTGGTCCCACCGTTATGATTGTAAATCTACGTGTGCCACAGCAAATGAAAAGTTATTGGAATCTTTACTGAACAGCAACATGAATCAAGGAGGCTGGGTTAAGCAAAGAGGTATAGATCATTGTCCTGTTCAAAGGTAGCACATTTATGTTGGGCAAGGAAATCAGTCTGAGGTCATTTGGTTTTGGCGCTAAATGTTTCAAGTTGTTTTAAGCTCCTTGAACTAAGGTGATTGAATATGTGCCGAAAGAATAGGGTCATGAAACGGCAAGGATTTACTTTAATGAAAGGATCAAAAAGCAACCCAGGCATTCAGCGTATCACTGCCGTTTACAGAGATGTCCAACATTGAAGGGTGGAATGTCTGCAAAGGACTTGGTGCAGGCTGGAGTGGGTAAGCTGTTTTTGTGGGCAGACGCCAAAGTCATCAAATGCAGAGTAGGCCCATGTGTGTTATTTTGATGTTTGTTTTTACAACTTTCTGATATTACAATATCGGATGAAGATATGACACTTATTTTCAACAGTACAAATGAGCCCTGGCAATCTTAAGAGAACTCTAAAGAGACCCATATTGTCACAGCATTAACAAAATAATTGGCAAACAAACACATTAACTTAAACTTAATGGCTTGAAAAGTAATTTTTAAATAATTTAGAACACTGCATTGCACCCCGAGGAACGTGAAAATGTTACAAAAACCCCCCAGAAATCATATCAGTATTTCCTGGAGGATGGATTGTAAGTGAATGGATGTATTTGTCTAAACAGTAATATTAATTTATTATATTAATAAAGTCTCTTTTCATTGGTATAATATTGTGTGAATTCCATGGATACGCAAATAGTGAAACGTGTAAAAATTCCTCACTAAATGATCGTAACATCATATGCCACTTCCAGCAGCCACAGTGATCTACCTGTACTGTAGTGGTTTGCTTGCATCTGTGATGATTTCACAGCCTGCATTTTCACAACAACAAGGCTATAGGAAAAACTGTGAAAAAACACAACCACTGTTTTTATAACAGACGGTGGAGTCAATTAATGGGGGCATTTGCCCAAAGTAATGTTCCACTTATAACAAGAAAAAGCATTATTAGTATGTGGCCAATTTATGTACTGTAATTTGTTCACTCCAGGAAAAGTGAATGAGCCTTCGATTGTAGTTGATCCAACTATCATCAGCAAAGGCTAACTTTACTCAGTGGTTCTGATGTTAGACACATGATATCCAGCAATAAAACTAATAAAACAAACTAATTATTGCAATTTTGAATGAATTCAGACATTTCCAAAGCCCTGTGACATCATCCTCTTCATCAGGAAAAAATATGGTGACAGTAGAAGATGATAATTTGCCTGGTAAATATAAAGCAGCAAGTACAGTAGATAAGTAGAGGATGACATTTTTTTAATGTATTTACCTAAATAATCACATTACACTTTTTTTCTTTTTAGTTGTCAACATGCACATTTCATGACTTTCTTAGATTGTATCTAAACTACACCCATCATATCCAATGGTTGTGCCCTTTGTCAGCAGCCCAAAGCTGCATGTCCACTACTACACAGTTTTCAGCAGTACTACAGTTTTCACCTGGTACATGTATAATACAGATTATGTCATACAACCAACTTGGACCAAAGTCAAGAAATTACTTCTGCAGGTCCCCAGCAACTTCCATTCTAAGAGATTAATTGCATTACAACATGGTGGTGATGATACGTGGCAAGGGTAGGGAGGTGTGGCATCATCAGCTACTATCTATCATAAATCAGCTGTGCCCATCAAAACTACACAACGATGCCAGAGCAAAGTGGTGAGGCAATTTATTTAGAGGCTGGTTAATGGAGAGCAGAATTTCAAATATGACTATGTCAAGGTATGTGGTGGAAGTGGCAGGAGTGCACTCTAAATGAGTCATAAATCAGGTGGATATGATTACTCTCCACAGGACAATTTAGAACAAAGTGGTTTGAACCTCATTACTTTTTACTAAGTAGACTTGTATTGTCTAAGTTTTCTGATATTTTACAAACTGAAGCATGTATGCTCTCGTAACTACTTCATACCTAAAAAAACCCCACAAACTGTAGACTGAAAAAAGAATGAAAGAAAGAAAAAGGGAACAAGCAAGAAAGAAAAGATCTGATTGATTTTTAAAAGCTATTTTATATACAGATGAATTTTACTCATAGAAATACATAGAAAATAGATTTGCAAGGATAAACAGTGGGGAAAATGTACATTAATCAAATATGCATAAACTGAACCAACCAAGGGCCGAAGAGAAGCTTCTCCCTGAACACAAAACATAACTTTTTTCAAGCACCACAAGTTTTTATTTCTCTTTAATAATTGTCATCAATTGTGATCCTCATTTGAATTATTGAATGTGTTATATTCTCCTCAGTCTTCAGCCTCTTTATTTTCTGCTCAGATTGATTGCCATCGTTATCTGACCCAGAAGATATTTTAATATGCCACTTTTTCACCCTTGTGTTTAAAATTAATAACAACAGCGTGTTTGTTAAAAATATTACAAAATGAGAAATAGATTGTCCCAAAAATTAAAAAAAAGAACAGATTTTCAAGCCTTTGACAGTGCAGACAACAGTGAAAAATAGTTTCTCTTCGAGAACAGAACAGACAGTTTTCTGACAAATTTGGTTTAAAAACTGAAATAAAATTGTTAACTTAACTACGGAAGCGTAGAGCTGCCACACCAAGAAAATAAAAAGCGGGACGTATCACGTTATTTCGTGATACGTATCTCGGAATTTCGTGATAGTATCTCGGAATTTCGTGATAGTATCTCGGAATTTCGTGATAGTATCTCGGAATTTCGTGATACGTATCTCGGAATTTCGTGATAGTATCTCGGAATTTCGTGATACGTATTTCGGAATTTCGTGATAGTATCTCGGAATTTCGTGATAGTATCTCGGAATTTCGTGATACGTATCTCGGAATTTCGTGATAGTATCTCGGAATTTCGTGATACGTACCCTAAGACGACACTTGAAAAAGATGGGGCTATACCGGAGGAAAAACGAGTCGGACCCTCTTGAGGGTCGTTCCTCATTGATGAGCTGGAGGGACACAGCCGGCTGCATGGATACAAGCTCCATCATGTCAACATAACATTCATTCATTCAGTCATTCATTCATCTTCTAAACCGCTTAATCCGCAAACGCAGGTCGCGGGTCAACATAACATTTTATCACGAAATAACGTGATACTATCACGAAATTCCGAGATACTATCACGAAATTCCGAGATACGTATCACGAAATTCCGAGATACTATCACGAAATTCCGAGATACTATCACGAAATTCCGAGATACGTATCACGAAATTCCGAGATACTATCACGAAATTCCGAGATACGTCCCGGTTTTTATTTTCTTTGTGTGGCAGCTCTACGCTGCCGTACTTAACTACCACAGCGCCAAAAAAAAAAAAAATCTTCCACTGCAGATCTCCAACCTTTTTTTGTTTGTTTTTAATGGTGGTTTGTAGAAAGACTCCTATGAAGGCTTCATTCCTGATGCAAGACCAAGGTGAGCCCTCCATGATGTGTCTGGTGAATCTTTAACTTTCATTCATTCATTCATTCATTCATTCATTCATTCATTCATTCATTCATTCATTCATTCATTCATCGTCTACTGCTTCATCCGCTGTGGCAGGTCACAGGGAGCTAGAGCCTCTCCCAGCTGACTGGGGGCATGAGGTGGGAGAAACTCCGGGTGCAATGCCAGTGCACGGCAGAGCCACACAGAAACACAGACAAGCATATTAATATGCACACGCTCACTCCTCAATTTAGGACTGGCCAGTTAACCTGAAGCGCATTTTTTTGGAGGTGGGAGGAAGCCAAAAGAACCCAGAGAGAACCCACACAGACACAGGAGAACATGCAAACTCTGGAACCCTGAAACACCTTGCTCTGCGGCAACAGCGTTACTCACTGCCCACCATGCCACCCATCTTTAACTTTATCATTGCTTAAAATCTTTATCATTAATTTATACATGTTTTAACCATCACTGTCACTGAGGCTGATCAGGTGTGACACAGAGTCATTGAAACCAGGAGCTCTCTACACGGAACAGATTGGTATCTCCTTGATTTAAAAGACCTCCACCATACAAGCTAATCAGAGTCTGTGGCAGTGGAATGAGCCGGCTACTCCAGCATTTCAACATGCTGCTGGTGAGCCTCCTGGAGGACAGGTCCACAGTGGAAGACAGAGCATCAGTGTCTTCCAGAGTGGGTCCAGAAACCCCCACAACATGGGTGGATTTTTGAGGGTTATTTTGTGGGGGTTTGCTGTCATGAATTTGGACTTCACAGATGCTCCTGCAACATTTCTCACATTAAAAAACCCATCCTTGATGACAGGTTATTTCAAAATCCTAAAACGTGAGTTAGAATGCAACAGTCTTTTCTAAAAAAAAATCCCCTGATTTCAAAAACACTTTAATAAAAACATGGCAGATCTCAATGCAAGGGCTTCTTGCATTGTGGGAGTCCACACAAGGCCCTCAGGGCCAGTCAGAGATCGATGTCATTAAGTGTTAAATAATTAAAATGCAACTTTTGATAAAGTCCTTTTCCAGTTTTTGAGCCTTCCTTCCACTTTTTCTAAAACATTACCGCAGTTCTACTCCACTGTTTTTGGGCAGTTTGTATTTTTCTTCCATGACTGGTTTCAGACTGTTTTCAGTTTCACTCTCAGAGCTACTTCTGCCTATAAGTATATTCCTTTTGCTTAACTTTCTTCCCTTTTCTACTTCTTGTTTCTGTGTTCTTTCCATTTCAGTGGGCTGCTGGTTCTCGCCTTCTTTCTGCGGATGGGAGAGGATGAGAATTTCATCCTTGCTGCACCTAAAGAACTTCATTCCCTCTGTGGTAATGTGAACTGTGCAGTCAATGTTAACCAAATTTAAAATCAGCACTGATCTCTTCATCAGTCTTTTTCAGGACCAGAGCCTGTCTGAAGACCTGAAGAACAGCACATGCTTCAGGTGAGAACTCCTACTGCCCACCAGGATTATTTTAATCGGAATGAGTATCTGACCATGTTGGACCAGCCCTATTGGGGAACATGTCAAGTGCCTTTCAAAAAACATATGACTGGAGCTACTGTCGACTGTGCCCTCTACATGTCACTAATCTGCACATGCAATAAATGGGAAAATGAACTTGCTATTTTTTATATCCTCTGCCTCCTGTCTGCATCAATCCAATCAATCCTTCACTCATAATACAGTATCAGCCATTAACAAACAACAGCATAAGAGTACTGACGTGCTGACATGTGAACGTTGACTATTCCGTTTGCTTACCAAAGATGTGAAGATGTACGTGTAGTAAACGGACAGCATTCCCAGCTCTGATGCCTAAACAGCAAAAGACACAAGGAGAGGAAGGAAATATAAAGATATAAATGAGAGACACAAGACACAAAACTGAAATCAGAAAAAGAATCGGTGTACTGCAAGCCCTACTCTGCAGATGCTGATCAGATCATCATCCTGATCAGACGAGACACGTTTCTATCTGAAGATGGCTCTCAAACGAGCCATTAATTTCTGTGATGCATTAGTATGCACAAGTCGGTGTGTCTTGAAATGCGATTAAATCAAATTCAGAATGAGCAGCAGTGAAGGACAGGGTGAACTTTTCACAGCTCACTTCATTACAGTCATATGCAAACAGAAAATCATCAAACTGCAGGTTTCTGTTTAATCGATGCAATGTGTGTAATGATTAAATAAATATCAAGTCATCTATATGTCAAATGAGAAAGTTTGAAAGAGAGCAGAGACAACTTTTTATTGATTAACATATTATGACAGTGATGACTCTTGTAATCTCAATAAGATGCAATGCATATTCTCTATTTAGCAGGTGTTAGTTTTGTAGGGAAAACAGATTATCTACTGAAACTTAAATATTGTGGTGTATTTTTCCAATAGTGCAACCATTAAAAAATTTAATGGTCTTATAAATATTAGTCAATTACTTTATTTATTTACTTATTGCAATGTTTTTGTCACCCAAAACCAAAAAAGGTTACTTGTTGGATTATGGGTAAAGCAGAGTTATAAGTGATTTGATTTCATACTGTTCATTCTTATTGGGGCAGGAGGAGCTTTCGCTGACATTGATAGGAGTTGAGCGTCTTGCAGGAAATCTGCACTAATCCACTGTAGGTGTTGTGTAGGGGTGTATGTCATTACTTAGAGTTTAATGACAATTATAGTTAATATGTGTCTGAAACCAAAATAAGCATGATTACTAGTATTATGCTTTATGGGAACTGTTTATGGAAACATCTCTCCAGGAATAACACACTATAATGCAACCTAATAGCACAAGAGATTACCTTCATGCACTAAGCAATATTTCAAAATAAGTATTTTTTCCTTTCGCCTTTCGCCTGTGCCTTACAGACTTCACGAAGCAGAAAGTAATTATATTATTATAACCTAAATCCCCTTTGAATGATGCCTACATCCCATTCAAATGAAACAATACAGCAACACAAGCAGCTCTTTTGCTCCATTTTAGATAAGCTTTCTTGCTTTTTTTCTCCACAGTTTTTGATCTTGTTGTTCTGCAGCAGCTTTTAGTCATAGTCCATATAGTTCCATCTATGCAGGGCTTGCTATCTATCCCTCTCTGATTCTGTAGAGCTTGTCACTACAGCAGGGCCCTGAATGACAAGATTACATTCACAATGTGAACACTGGTGACCTAAACCTCTCTGAATGATAAAACCTTAGAGAGTGAGACCTTTGTCTGACAAGGATTTGATGTAAGATATAAACAGATGAATAAGGGGGAGGGGGGTTGTTTTGCATGACAAAGGACCAGTCAGTCCCTGCTGCAAAGCCGAGCACTTTCATCAACATCTGAGAGAACCAAATGTGGTTGCACATTGCCTTGATCCATTTGGAATCAATACACTCCAAATGAGAGGTGGTAAAGCCCACTTTTCATCACTTTCAGCAAGATTTTCTTCACACAGACAGATAGCATAGCACACAGGGAAAAAAAAGTGACCAGTAGGGTGGGCAAATAAGAGGGTTGAAAAAAGTGAAAATGTTCTCTGAATTTTAGACAGGGTCCATTGAGTGAGAAAAAGGGACTGAGAAGACAAATGGATGGAGATAAGGAACAGACAAAAAGAGAAAAAATCAGACATCCCACTGTAGACTCTCTGCTCTATGGCCCAAAGATGCTATGGTTGTCATGGCACCCTGATGACCTGATGATGACCACAACAAGTGATTGAGATCTGAGAGTAAAACAATGAAAGACCTAAATCCAGAATACGTGGAAGGAAACAGTGTTGGAAACCGAGAAGTACAGCTCTTTTCCCGCCACGCCTCCACGATGAGGGACAATCACCTCCACTGTCGGTATCCATCCATCTTCTTTGAGAAACAATAAGCTTGGCATCAAAGTTCAAATATGAGGCTCCAATCAGGAGAAGCTTCAACAACATTAATAATGCCTATGTGTCAATACTGGAGAAGTACTACACCACAAAATTAGTTCACATTACTTGCATCAGTTTTTTTTTTTTTTTAATCCAAAGCATCCACAGTTTTAGAAACTCCTTCAGCTTACATCTGATATTCCTCACAATGTCCACTTTACTGCGTACAATTCTGACTCATGGAAGAGAAAGAACTAGAATACAACTTGATGCTCTTATCCACAAAATGTAATTTAAGGTTTGGGAATTAATCCTCAACACTTAAATCTGTCATTTATTTTTGGAGTATCTGTTTACCCATTGTCCCAGCTTTTCCTTACATGTCAGATATCTTGAAAATCAAGATTTTGGTGTTTATTTATTTCCTTCCTCTGCAATACATGTTAAACATAACATTTGCAAAACAAAACCCTTAACTCTATAGGTTCAAAAAGAAGACTAATCCACTTGTTTTTCTTCTACTTTTTCTTCTACGTATGGACCTTGGGTCTTTTTTGTTCTTAAAAAAAACCATTGGACTTGAAACTACTATGAAATGAGGTCATGTTTTCACTGCATAAATAATGGTTCTCATGCAAACCATACTAACCCGTTCCAAAATGATATGTGACATCGTAGCATTGGCATCCACTATAATGGTGGCGGTCTTGTCATCTCGTATTTCCTTCAACAGTGGGGTTGGGTCATGGCTGTTGTCGAGCATGCGCACTGACAGAGTCTCCTTGGAGATCAGGAACTGCCTGAGGAGCTGCTCCAGGTTCAATAGGCCTGCCAGTAAGACACGCACACACACACACCCACACCCCCCCCCCACACACGCACGCACGCACGCACGCACGCACACACACACACACACACACACACACACACAGAATTAGAGAAAGAAAGAAAAACCAAAATAATTATAATGCAGGGAGAATATCCCTAAAGACATTAAAACTTACAAGAACATCTTTTAAATTAAGAAAATACACTGGAAAAAAATATTAAGGTAAGCCAACCGCATTTCGAGGCTGATGATTGATATTATAATGCAGCATGAATTTTGTTTACGCAAAGAGATCTTTCAGCCACTTGTCTTATACTCCAGCGATGGTAATAGACTGTTTCACTCCAGGGAAGTAAGTGGAATTTGCCCTAATTGCATAATGGTGTTTTAATGAAAATGCAGCAATATACCACTTTGCATCCATATATTTACAGATCCTTAGAGGTTATTTTGCAGATTTTGCAAAGGGGAGTTTAAACTAATTTGCAAGGATGGTTACAGTGGGGGGAAAAAAAGACCTGAATGGAGAGAATGGTGAACCGCCATGTGTTACTGCGACAGTTATGTTGGCCTCACCTTGGCAATCTGGTGATTCAACACTCTCACCAGTTACTCTTTACCATTACCTGATCCTGACAAGAGATTCACATAAGGACACAATTTTGTGGAAAAGGTCTTGTGGTTGCTGAGCCAGCATATTGGCCTTTGGCGTCAACAGATATTTTATGATTGTTGCCGAGGTGACAGCTGAGTAATCTGTCACACTGAGACAAATTGTCGAGTGGCAATTTCAAAATATCAAACTAACTACTTCAGTTTCTCTATGGTACATCCACACTAACTACAGCACTATCCCAGCCAAGAGCATCATGCCAAGTCGCTTCTGTGTTACATCTTGGTGTTTGCCTGTCTGTGTGGAAAATCACAATGTGTGTCTGTCTTCTCTCTCACAGCCATTCTGAGTAGCTCTGTGCAGGTTATCAGATAAAATTTCATGTCATGTTCATGACATTGGACCAATATACTTCCTATGGCAGGGTGAAGTTAACGCAGACATTCACACAGAGTGACTCACAGAATTAAGGCTCAGATTTTCTGTGGTGTTCTGTCTGAAACATTTTAAGTGAAATCACACTTTCTTTTATCATAGTGCTGTATGATGACCAGTTTCCATCAATGAAAAAAAATCATACAGTTGTTTTAAGAAATACATATTTTGTGTAAGCCCCAGTACAAAGGAAACAAAATACACACTCTGTGTGTGTCTGTGTGTGATGCTCTAAACAATACCGATCTACATACTGCATTTGTTATGGGTTTATGTTTAATTATGAATCATGTATTATCCAGTCTGGACTGTGTTGGTCTCTCACAAAATTTATTGGTGAGTACAGACAATTCAATTGTGTGCATGACTAAATTAAAACTGAGCTCTCTTACAAGGATTCACAAAACTGAAATGTTCATAAAATCAATTGTTGACAGATATAAGAGAAGATGATTGCATGTATGAAAGCCCTCTGCTGGCATTTTATTCTAGACTACATGGTTTTATGACAGTTATGTTTTTCGTTTCTTTTTCTGCTCTCACCTGAAGAGTTCAAAAAGATTCATTAGGTGAGTAAAGTTCGGAAGATTTTAAAGCCAAAAACTGGGAGGGAGTAAAGGAGAAGGTATGTGTGCAGTTGTCTCATTGGAAATTATTACTATCCCAACTGTCATAAATGCATTCTGGCTTTCAACGAGAGGAGACATCTTTCCTCTGTCTCTTGTAGTTGCTATCTCTCACTACCTCTCTGTAACTCAAACTCAGACTGACTCACTGATTCTCTTTAAAATGACGAGAGAAAGAGGGAAATCAGAGGAGTATGACAATAAAAATATGAAAGAAGCTCTAGACTGGGTGGTCTCTTCTGTTGATGTGTTTAGGAGCGACATAAGTAAGTTCAGAAGTGACTTTGATAAGAAGTTGAAAGAAAAGCTGAAATTGGTACTAGACTGCATGGAAAAAATGAACGAAGACATGAAGAAAATGCAGAAAGACACATATGAAAAATAACGAAGAATGGTTGTCCTAGAACAAGGACAACAAAGAATAGATGAAATGGAACAAAGCATTTGTATAAATTTTGTGATCATCACTGGCATCAAAATCAGGCCAAGGAATTATGCACATGCTGTGGCCAGAGGAGAGGGAACTGAGCACGGCGCTGACATCAAGACTGTGGAGCAAGTGATTTCTCAACTGAGGGAGATAACTATAGATCCGGACCAGATTGAGACATGTTACCCATAACCATCTGGAGGTAGGTGACCACCTGCAGTGCTGATAAAATTCCAGAATTGTACACATGAAATTGCTCTTCTGAAACAAGGCTTCAAACTTAAAGAAAAAAATGCCTACATTAATGACAATCTCACTAAGGAGAGTGCAGCCACAAGAGGACACAAGCCAGTGTCTTATTGTGCTGGTCCCAAGCCCGGATAAATACAGAGGGTTGCGTCAGGAAGGGCATCCGCCATAAAACTTTTACCAAATCAAAGATGCAAATCAAACCTATGACTTCCATACCGGATCGGTCGAGGCCCGGGTTAACAACAACCACCATCGGCGCTGTTGACCTACAGGGCACCAGTGGAAATTGGACTACTGTTGGTCAAAGAAGGAGAGGAGGAAAGTGTGTCCGCATGAAGAGAGAGAAGAGGAGCGTCAAGAGTATAGGACTAAGAGTAGGGACGTTGAATGTTGGAACTATGACAGGTAGAGAGTTGGTTGACATGATGCAGAGGAGGAAGGTAGACATACTGTGTGTCCAGGAGACCAGGTGGAAAGGTAGCAAGGCCAGAAGTTTAGGAGCAGGGTTCAAGTTGTTCTATCATGGTGTAGATGGGAAGAGAAATGGAGTAGGAGTTACCTTGAAGGAGGAGTTTGTTAGGAATGTCCTGGAGGTAAAAAGAGTGTCAGATAGAGTGATGAGTCTGAAGCTAGAAATAGAAGGTGTGATGTTCAGTGTTGTTAGTGGGTATGCTCCACAGGTAGGATGTGAGCTGGAGGAGAAGGATAAATTCTGGCTGGACTTTGATGAAGTGATGCAGAGCATACCTAGAAGTGAGAGAGTTGTCATTGGTGCAGACTTCAATGGACATGTTCGTGCAGGTAACAGAGGTGATGAGGAGGTGATGGGCAGGTTTGGTATCCAGGAGAGGAACGCAGAAGGACAGATGGTAGTTGACTTTGCAAAAAGGATGGAAATGGCTGTAGTGAATACTTTCTTCCAGAAGAGGCAGGAACATAGTGTGACCTATAAGAGTGGTGGTAGGAGCACACAGGTAGACTACATCTTGTGTAGATCTTGTAACCTGAAGGAGATCAGTGACTGCAAAGTAGTGGTAGGTGAGAGTGTAGCCAAAGAGCATAGGATGGTGGTGTGTAGGATGACTCTGGTGGTGAGAAGGATGAAGAGGGCAAAGGCAGAGCAGAAGACGAAATGGTGGAAGCTAAAAAAGGAAGTGTTGCATGACTTTTAGGAAGGAGTTAAGAAAGGCTCTGGGTGGCCAGGAGGTGCTTCCAGATGACTGGACAACTACAGCTAATGTGATCAGGGAGACAGGTAGGAGAGTACTTGCTGTGTCATCTGGAAGGAAAGTAGATAAGGAGACTTAGTGGTGGAATGAGGAGGTACAGGAGTGTATACAGAGAAAGAGGTTAGCTAAGAAGAAGTGGGACACTGAGAGGACTGAGGAGAGTAGACAGGAGTACAGGGGGATGCAGCGTAAGGTGAAGGTAGAGGTAGCAAAGGCCAAACAAGAAGCTTATGATGACTTGTAAGCTAGGTTGGACAGTAAGGAGGGAGAGACTGATCTATACAGGTTGGCAAGACAGAGAGACAGAGATGGGAAGGACGTGCAGCAGATTAGGGTGATTAAGGATAGGGACGGAAGTCTATTGACAGGTGCCAGTAGTGTGATGGGAAGATGGAAAGAGTACTTAAAGAGTTGAAGAACATGGAAAATGAGAGAACAAAGACTAGAAGAGGTGACTGTTGTGGACCAGGATGTAACAAAGATTAGTCAGGATGAAGTGAGGAGGGCAGTGAAGAGGATGATTGGACGTGTCTAGGAAAGGTGGCAGTAGAGTTTCTGACTGGGTTGTTCAACAGGATCTTAGTGAGAAGATGCCTGAGGAATGGAGGAGAAGTGTGCTGGTGCCCATTTTTAAGAACAAGGGAAATGTGCAGAGTTGTGGCAACTACAGAGGAATAAAGCTGATGAGCAATACAATGAAGTTATGGGAAAGAGTAGTGGAAGCTAGACTAAGGGCAGAAGTGAACATTTGTGAGCAGCAGTATGGTTTCATGCCAAAAAAGAGTACTACAGATGCAGTATTTGCTTTGAGGATGTTGATAGAGAAGTACAGAGAAGGCCAAACGGAGCTGCATTGTGTTTTTGTAGATCTAGAGAAAGCTTATGACAGAGTGCTCAGAGAGGAACTTTATGAGGAAGTCTGGAGTGGCAGATAAATATGTTAGAGCGGTGCAGGACATGTATGAGGACTGTAAGATGGTGGTGAGGTGTGCTGTAGGTGTGACAGAGGAGTCCAAGGTGGAGGTGGGACTGCATCAGGGATCAGCTCTGAGCCCCTTCTTGTTCGCTATGGTGATGGACTGGCTGACAGATGAGGCTAGACAGGAATCTCCATGGACTATGATGTTTGCAGATGACATTGTGATCTGCAGTGAGAGCAGGAAAGAGGTGGAGGAGAAGCTAGAGAGGTGGAGGTTTGTCCTGGAAAGGAGAGGAATGAAGGTTAGCCGCAGTAAGACAGAGTACATGTGTGTGAATGAGAGGGACCCAAGTGGAAGAGTGAAGTTACAGGGAGAAGAGATCAAGAAAGGTGGAGGATTTTAAGTACTTAGGGTCAACAGTCCAGAGCAATGGAGAGTGTGGAAAAGAGGTGAAGAAGCGTGTCCAGGCAGGATGGAACGGGTGGAGGAAAGTGTCAGGTGTGATGTGTGATAGAAGAGTTTCAGCTAAAATGAAAGGAAATGTGTACAAAACTGTGGTGAGACCAGCGATGTTGTTTGGTCTAGAGACAGTATCACTGAGGAAAAGACAGGAGACAGAGCTGGAGGTAGTAGAGATGAAGATGCTGAGGTTCTCTTTGGGAGTGACCAGGAAGGATAGGATCAGGAATGAGTACATCAGAGGGACAGCACATGTTAGAGGTTTTGGAGATAAAGTCAGAGAGGCCAGACTGAGATGGTTTGGACATGTCCATAGGAGAGATAGTGAATATATTGGTTGAAGGATGCTGAGTTTTGAACTGCGAGGCAGGAGGCCTAGAGGAAGACCAAAGAGGAGGTTTATGGATGTAGTAAAATAGGACATGAAGGTAGTTGGTGTGAGAGAAGAGGATGCAAAGGACAGGTTTAGATGGAGGCAATTGATTTGCTGTGGCGACCCCTGAAGGGAAAAGCCGAAAGGAAAAGAAGTCACTAAGGACAATGCTTATACCGCTAAAAACGCTTGACAACTAAAGAAGAATGGAGTGATTGACAACACCTGGACTAACAACAGCAGGATCTTCGTCAAAACAAAGGGACTTTCTCTGGAGCAGATGAAAACAATGATGATCAGGAGTGCAGAGGAGTTGGGGAAATACGAGCAATAAAGATGGACAATAGTTACTAAAGATCAGTACAACAGAGTTACTTCAATAGTGGGAGTCTCTAGACCACATATGTCATAGTCAAGGCCCGCGGGTGAGATGCGGCCTGTGTTGAATCATTTATGGCACAATGTGTGTCTGTCTTCCGCACGGAGCCAGATGCGTGTTCCCCCTCTGTCTGCGTAGCTTCTCTCCGGGTTCTCCAGCTTCCTCCCATCTCGAAATACATGCGCTACAGGTTAATGGACCAGTCCCAAATTGACTGTAGGAATGAGTGTGCGTGGTTGTCTGTGTCTCTGTGTGTCTCCGTGGTGCACTGGCCCGGAGTCCCCCCCCCCAACGCCCTAAGCCAGCTGAGAGGCGCTCCCAGCTGGCTTAGGACAATGGATGGATGGCTGTTTACCAGCAGTCAGAGCGGAGGTTGAATTTAAATTTTGGGACACATCAAGGATTCCATAGAAAAGTTGAAAAACCCTTCAACATCATTAATGAACAAAAAAACGTGGACTTCTGCTTGGACAGTTAACATTAAGTTTGAGACTTTAAAGAGAATGTTGATATCTTTTGACAATATAATAGCATGAGTTACTGTTAGTGTGTCTGCGAAAAACGGGTTAATTCTTGGATAAACACTGTCTGCTGAGGGAGGTTAATATGATCGTTATATTCTTTTGGAAAACACTGGCAAGGTCAACTTCTTGTTTTGACTATCTATGATATTAACAATCCTAGTTGTTCCTAGGAAAAATATAGACATGGTTATGCTCTAGGTTGCATCTGAGACAAAAGCTAATACAGTGCGTCCTCGTTCTTTGCGGTTAATGCATTCCAGGAACCACACGCGATTAAGGAATCCACGATCGAGATCTATTTATTTTATGATTTACGGTAATTTAAACATTTATGAACTCGCTCCAGAATGATATTAAACCATCTGTATTACCTTTTCCCACACTCTGATAGACTCTTTAAAGCACTTTTGTGTCTCATGAAAGTCCGAGACTGACGGAGCGGACTGCACTTCCAGATGCTGTCAGCCAATAGAATGCGTGTACGGTATCACATGACTGCCCACTAAAAATCTGCAATGAGGTGGAGTCGCGAGTGTTGATGCACGAATGCACGAGTGCGCACTGTATACCTGGAAGGGGATAAGGGTATGAGCGTCTGTCAAAATACAATGTATGAACTGGTGGAAAACATTTAATGTCTGAGTTGGTTGACAACATATTGTAATGAGAGAGATGTTTGTTGATTCTGGGGGAGTGTAATTTCACAAGCCTATCGGCTTCCATCCATCAGCCCTTTATTTTTCGGATCTTGTCGTTGATGTTGTAAACTTGTTATATTAAAGGGGGCAGGGGTTGTTTTAGCATCGAGTCAATAATTGTTTTCATCAAACTGTAGAAAAATTATACAGCTGCAGTTCAGGTTGATGTCGCCTCTCTGCTACATGTGAAACATATCCTGTATTAGTTCTGTAGACAGACCAAGAAGGCCATATTGCGCTGACACTATTCTGCAGCTCAGCTTTGCAGACTTAGCAGATTTTTAAAACAACTAGAGTGATTCTTATGACATGTAGTTTTTGAGGATCCTTGCTTTTTCCTTCTAATATGACACGCCAGAATATGTCGTCAGTTTCAGTAATGATTTTGTATGTTTTGTATCTTCCAAATGTGTATGATATGACAACCAAAGTCAAATTTAGTCACTTATAGGAGAGAGCAGGGCTTTGTCTGACAGAGTCCAAGGATGAAACGTGAAGCCATTACTGCAGTTGTGGATGTTTTTTTTTCCCTTTCAATAAAAAAAATATACATTCTATTCAGATGGACTATGACTGAACTAGATAATACTGTATGAGGAATTTGCCTTTGTGGTCAACAGAAACATCGGCGCCACAGTCCAGACGCTCTCTGTACCAGGCAAAAAGCATCACAGCAAGTGCAAGGCAAGTGCAGGTGATATTCATTAGACAATCATTTAGACACACTCATGCTCCAACACACACACACACACACACACACACACACACACACACACACACACACACACACACACACACACACACACACACACACACACACACACACACACACACACACACACACACACACACACACACAAACGCAGCGTGTTTCTGTACCCTTTGTGAAAAGATATGTAAATCCTTGTTTCTACAGTGTATATTTTTTCCAAAAAAAGAAAGTCATAAATCAATCCAACTGGATCCAAGGGTCGGGTGGAACAGTAGAACATTTATTTCTTCAGTGTCCTCATCTGTCCCCACTACTAGAACAGCTAAAAGGTGGTTCCAAGCCCTTTGTGAGATTCTTTTTCTTCCATTTCTTTGTGTTTGGGCCACAATCTGTGCACACTCTGATGGACTTTCTATCAGGCTCTGTGAAGCTCACCAAATGTCTGACGAGAAACAACCATACCCAGAATGCTATTGGTGTGGTAGCAGTGAAAGGACATTCTGTCTATTCATTTTTAAATGAATGAATAAATAAATAGATAGATGGATGGATTGATGGATGGATAAATAAATTCCAGTCCCATCTTAGCACACTGATGTAGAATATAAACCTGACCTGCACACCCACCAGGAAAACCGATTGAGTTGATGTTTCTGTTGTTACCACAAATACTGTAATCTGAAGATTTTTTTTTCATTTTTAAGCACTGAAGTGGAAGAATGACTGGCATGTATAATAATGCCTAGGAGGATAGACAACTTATAATATGCTTCTAGCTCTTTCAGTTGTAATCGGTTGTGTAATGAGATGAGATTCAAACACAGAACATGTACAGAACATTTTCCCATTTCTGTAAAATAAATGTCATCTTTAATAAATTGGATAATAACATTAAAAAAAAACATATTAAAAAGGCAATTTATGATTTCATAAAGGAAAAGTCAATGGCGAAAATAATGACGAATGAAATTGACTGGGTGGGAGGTTCAAATCATTCATTCATTTTCTGATCTGCGTCTTCCGCCTTTGCGGGTCATGGGGATTGCTGGAGCCTATCCCAGCTGACTTACTGGCCAGAGGCGGAAGATACTCCAAACGCGACACAGATGCACTGTGAAGCCACATGAAAGACGGATAAAAGAAGCCGGAGAACCCGGAGAGAACCCACACAGACATGGGGAGAGCATTCACTTTAAACTGAAAGAAATCGAACCAGGAACCCTGTGGGACGACAGTGCTACCCACTGTGCCACCATGCCACCCACTGCATATAACAACTACCTCTGAGGGCTTAGGTTCAGATGGTCTCAGTGTCTCACTATCTCTTTGTGCTGTTTGATAAATGTTTATGTCAGCAGTCTTCTTTCCTTTCTTCAAAAACTTCAACAAATTTGGTAAAGGACTTAAGGAGTTGTAATTATTGTTTGTTGGACTGCAAGATAGGATTGTTTTATCATATTTAAGAATGACAATGATGCTGCCATTCAAAATGTAAAAGGATTCCATGGTAAAGGGTATATTTCAAGGGATGCAGACATTAGGCATACTTCTGTTTAAATGTTTTTAGCTGTGGAGGGCAGCAGCCGGCTCACACAGTGCAAGTTACAGGGTCAGCCTTTTTTTATTCTGTGTTGGGACACGGTCTATAACTTTATAACAAGCCTCTGTGGGACAACACGTGTTAAATGATATCAGAAACTACAAAAACTCTTCACAGAAAAGGGAATGTAAGTAATTTAAGATGTCAATCATTGTTTGTTATCTAAGGTCGTAAATGTACTCACAGTCAGTCTGTGCACAGATGAGGCAGGAGGTGGTGCTGTTAAAGAAGGTGAGGAGACCAGCTACAGCAAGACTGATGTCAGTGTTGGTTGGTCGTAGGTCAAGAGTGGTGAACCGTGGGAACTGAACCTTCAGAATGTCCTCTGGAGCCACTTTGACGTAGGGCACCTGCACAGAGATACTGATGTTAGATTATATGGATGTGTTGATGTATGCTGCAGATGCTGCAGATGTGTGTGTGTGTGTGTGGGGGGTGAATCAGTTCGATATGTTATGATAAGCAGGGATAGCCCAATGTTCCTTGGTAATTTGCATATTCACAGTAGCCATTATACAGTTCAGTGACAGATCCATTGATGCACAAGTGAAGTAAAAGTATGACTGATAAGGAGATTTTCAGGATAATTCCACCAATTTAATTTTATGGTTATGGTAGATTTCTTTGTTTAATTAAGTCGACTAAACTCTTCAGAAAAGTTTAAGTTTGAAATTTTTGCCTCAAATTTCAAAATTTTTGCATCAAATTTCAAACTTCTACCAGTCATTTAGCCCTAAAGAAGGTTTTTGATTTCCTCTTACTTGACTTACTGTGCACCAACTCAACTTTGGGTTCGAGCACCCATAGTACAGAATTCAGCACACACGGTATTTTCCAGTTATTGAACTTAATTTCATCTAACAACTGCAATCACACTAAATTATAACACAACACTGATTATCAACTCAATAAGTCAACTCAGAGCTTCCCAATGTGTGTGTTAGTTCATACACATAAATGGGGTGGTGTTCACAACATATATTGCCCTTGTCTATGTATGTTATGTTCTAGTAGCCCACTTCCAATCACCCTACCATGATTCCCAAGAAAACTATTGACCTGGGCAATGATGGGGTTGGTATGACTGTCATTCTTGTATACATCAAGTCTTAGGTAGGCTTGTACAAAAGTAGTGGTCTTGCCCAAGACCCTTACTGGATTCCCTTTGCCCTGACTTTGATTCAAACCACAGTCTCCCATATCTAACAGCCTTAAGCACTGTGTGTGTGTGTGTGTGTGTGTGTGTGTGTGTGTGTGTGTGTGTGTGTGTGTGTGTGTGTGTGTGTGTGTGTGTGTGTGTGTGTGTGTGTGTGTGTGTGTTGTGTGTGTGTGTGTGTGTGTGTGTGTGTGTGTGTGTGTATCTATATAAATATGTATTCGGCATCACCTACTGAATACATAAATGTCTAAAATGCATGACGCCAAATAATATTTGTTTTGGGACAGTGTGTATGTCACCTTTACTCAAGCAGCTGACAGGGTTATGTCAGTCCCTGAAAACCCCTCTCTCAAAGAAATGTTAATGCCATGGGTTTTCAACATCCTTGTGTTTCAGAGTAATCTCTACACAATCTGCTCTCCAAGATCAATAGGATCTTCCGTAAACGGTGTTGTCATTTTCCAAGATTATCAGTAGGCAGTGCTTTTATACCAAGCAATTTCAATCTCAAACATAACCTGCTGCTTAATAGCTTAGCTGTTCAGCATACATGGCCATGGGGATGTACCTTGGTAAGAAGTGAACCCCCTTTGTAGTCCCAAAAACCCAAAGTTAACTCTGAAGTTACCTTTCTAAGCCCAAATCCTGGTTCTTAGTTTTTCCTCTTTTATTAGAAAATAAAAGAGCAAAAGGGCAAAATGAAACAAAGAATCATGGAGACGTGGAGATTAATCAGAGCCAGACAGACTTCTTCATTGATTGTTAAGAGGAAATTGCTTTTCATTACAGCTACTTTGTTTTAGAATGTAGGGACAATTTCAGAATAAAAATTTAAGAGTTTAGAATTAAGAAAAAAACAGCAAAAGAAATTATGGATAAATAAGAGAATACATAGAATATACAAACATATATACATATATACAGGTTTTACTGTCATTCCTCCTCATCACTGCATGACTGTCAAAGTGAGAAGTTGTACCATTTGATGGCCACAAGCAGGAAATATTTCCTATGGCATTCAGTTGTATATTTAGGAAGCATCATCCTGCTACTGCACATACTCCTTTTTCCCAACAATGTTCCATAGAGTGGATGGTACTCATTTTCCAAGATGGCTCTTAAGCTGGATAATGTTCTCCTCTCCAACTCTACAGTAAGTGAGTCTACTTTGCTCCATCAATGTCACTAGCCCTGTGGATCAATCTGTCAACTCTATTTGTGTCTGCCACCCCTAGACCACTGGTCCAGAAGAAAGCTCTGGCTGCCACCATGAATATTAAAGCTATGGTGTTGGGGGAAGGATACGGATGTACAATATGAATCCCCAAGTACTTATAGTCCTCAACAATGTCCACATTGACCCCCTGAATGTAAACTGGAGTTAACTGTCCCTTCATCCTCCTCAAGTCACCACCAGTTCCTTCATCTCTGCCACGTTGAGTTGGAAGTGGTTTTCCCCACTCTACATGACAAAATTCCCATGTAGTCAGTCTGGCTACCCTAACCAATACCCCAGCCAACCATTGCTGTCTTCTGAAAACTTGTGGAGATAACAGGTATTTGCGCGGTAGTTCAAGGCCCTGCTGTAAAAGGTAAACAGGAACGGAGAGTGAACAGTCCCTTGTGGGAACACGGTGTTGCTAACAGATGAGTTAGTCAACAATCCATGACACTAGAGGATGGTCGACTTGCGTCGCTCTCAACTTGGCCAGATGAAAGTACTGGAGAGATAAAAAAAAACATGATCCTTACAGTGCTCCCCACCTTGTCCAGGTGATAGTAGACATGGTTAACTAGGTAGATGATGGCATCCTCCAACATGGGGCTGGTAGGCCAATCGCAGAAGGTTCAAGTATGATTGGTCCAGGGTTGAAAGATGAGTTTTTCAAAGGGTCTTCTTAATGTTGGGGGTCAGTGCCACAGGCCTGTAGTCCTTTACTCCACTTGGGCATGGTATCTTAGGTATACGGACTAGGAAAGATGTCTTCCACATCACAGGAACTCTTTGAAGACTCAGGATCATGTTGAAGAGGTGCTGAGGTGTCCTGCACAGTTGAGAGGCACAAACTTTTAATCACCCTGGGGCTCTCCCCATCTGGGCTTTCAGGGCCTTGTTAACGTCATTCCTTCTGACAATGGAGATGTCTGTTCTTGTTTCGCCTCATCTGCTTTGATATTAATAGTCCCACAGTGAGGTACCCTTGACATCAGGAGGAGGCAGAGGAGTACTGGGGCTTTAAAGAGGAGCACTAATTACAAGGGGACAAGGGTCAGCATTGAGTGAGGGCATCACTATATTGAATCTGTTAAAGAACAGATTAAGTTCATTGGCCTACTCAACTGGGCTTTCACCTGTGCCTTTATTGACACTTGATCTGTATGTGATGATCTGTATGTGATTGTCCTCATGCTGTTCCACACGTACCTAGTAGAAGAAGCTGGTAGAAGCTGGAGCTTCTTCTCCAGCTTCTTCCCGTTGTCCACGGTGACCTTTCTGATATTAGTCTTGAGGTTTGACTGGATGGTTCTCAGCTTCTCTATGTTCCCAGCTCTTGTCATTCAACATAGCTTTAATATTCATGGTATTAAAGGATTAATATGCAAGGAAAATTATATGTGATGGATAATATGTAGAGATAATTTCAATAATTGAGTTTGAAACCAAAACTATCAATTGCTAACATTTTTTTCTTTGATAATAATAAACAATACAATTCGCAAACAAATGCATAACGGCTTTATCAGCAACAAAAATGTGTGTACTGACCACACATACATAGAGGATGGCTGTGGTTCTGTTTTTTTTAAAATGTAAAAACTATGCGTAAGATATGACAAATTGCCTAAAAATGGATGTGAAACTGTCTCTTAATGGACTGTACGGTAGAATTCTGGCCCAAATTGTCTTTAGATAAGTGTTTTACAATACAATAATTACAATACAATACTGCAAACTAACATTCATACAGTTGTAGTAACAGGCACCATCTGGTCTTTAGGAATTCGCACCATCTTTCACAAACCAGTGGAACAGCCACTAGGAGCATTTTGGGGTTCGGTATCTTGTCTACAGATACTTCAGCATGTCTGTTGCAGGTCTGGGGATCAAACCAGCAAACCAATGACCAACAAGCAATGAACCAATTGATTAGTACTACTCTATCACTGAGCCACAACTGCCAATAAGTTGTTGTCTTAACCTTTTTGTCAGTTTGATTAACTATGTACTGCTGACTGTAAGTGCTGATTTATAAACAACATGTGTAAACCACATTTATGAAGATAAACATATGTAATAAATCAATGTGTTTTGTAAGCAATCAGAATAAAGATCCCAAATAAGAAGCACAGAGAAAAAGGTCTTCTAGGCCTTCAGTAAAAATCAATAAATACACAATTTTTCTCACTCAGTCTCACTGTGAGGTGATTTTTTTTTCAGTGAAATTGATTGCCTTGTTTTAACAGCATTGATTGGCTTAACACATATTTGTATTCCTTAGCTACCCTAATTAATTCACCATGTCACCCCAGCTGTACTAACACATACTGTATGTCTGACAAAAGATAATCTATGCTTCAGAACGAAAGCTAAGTACACATTAAACCTTGCACTCCTTATCTTTTCCAAAGTTCGGCAAGCAATCCAGAGTGAAGCTGCCTACAAATCTCCTTAGCTTTCTGAAAATCATACATGGGATTCCACTGTAATTCAAAAATATTTTCCATCTATTCACCAACAATGGATTACTTCTACCTCCTGTTCGATGTGATGAAGAGACCATGGGCAATGCTGCAAGTGCTTTCAGAGAGGTGGGGGCAAGTGTAGAAGAGTGGAGAAAATGTTGGGTCACTCAAATGGCCTTGTGTTGCAGTAGAGTGCAGTCGGGCTTGAAGGGGATGTTGTTGGACATGCTGGGTCCAAGGGGAGGAATAGCAAGACGAGCCTCTTCATCATGGCAGATTGCCTGTCCGTACAGCTACCAGCACTATACGTTCCTTCCCCCCTCTACCCCATAGCCTCTCGATTGCTTTTCTATCCCGGCCCATCAGGGTGTAATGGAGTCCCTGGATATCTGGATGGATGGGGGTGCTGGAGAACTACACTAGAAGAATTCTAAAAGCTGTGTAATAGCCACTCAGCACACTTTAGAATATATGCCCTCCTCCGGCAGCTTCCCTCATCCCGTCTGTTTAAGTTTTTACAATTTCTCTGTTTCACTGTTTTCTTTCCTATCTCTTTTCACATGCCAGCTTTTTTACTCTTTTTTATACTGTTTTGCTTTTTCCATGCATTCTGTTTGCTTTTCATCACAGGGGGCTGTGCTACCTAACCCTTTTCACTTAGAAACCTGACACAACTCAATAGACAAAGACAGCAGGAGGGTTCAAAAGCAGTTCACTCAAACATATAAACATACTTATTCTCACACACACGCACACACACATATGCGCAAACACACACACACACACACACACACACACACACACACACACACACACACACACACACACACACACACACACACACACACACTGCCACACACATGAAGAGACTGTATTTTTGCGTCTTAATGGCCAAAGTGGAATCTGTTACTTGAAATGCTCCCATCTCTGTAGGATTCTTGGCTTTGCTCATATTCCACAGCATGCTGTCTTGATTCACATAAAAACAATACCTACCGAGACTTTATCCTGGAACAATTCCTTTTCTCTGGTAAACTACCTTAATCTGTAATATATGTGTCTTCACATGTTCAAGAGAGCTGTGCACTGAATCTAGATTTAGCCCATAAATAGCCACTTGGAAAAAAAGCAACAACCAAAAAACAACATATTACCAACATATTTGCTTTCTTTTATCACTAAAACAACTTCAGCATCAATTTCAAAAGTATCAAATAATATTAAGGATTTTGTTTTATTTTTAACATTTATTATATTTTTAACATCTCCCCACCTATATATTTAAATAAGCTCACTTGAAAATGTCACGCTATCACGTTTTAACTCCACCCACTACCTGTCAATCAACCGCCCAACCAATCACAGCGCATATGCCAGAAGGAATCACGTGAATAAGAGCTGAGAGCATCGTGGAATTAAATAAACAGCTGTCACCATAGAAAATACTCTATTTTCTGTTTAATGTCCATTGACATATAATGCAAACACACTGTACACAAGAAAACGTCTGTTTTCTTGTGTACAGTTTTGGCCGGCGTCTACCCGGAAGTTCAGGCCGCTAGCCGAGTTAGCTCCGGTCTTCACATTTGTCCATGTCTGTCACTTATGGAGCTGTTTGGGTTTTGTCAAACATAGGGATTTATATTCTTTGACCTCACGGACCTCATGTTGTCGTGTGGGGAACCCCAATGCTTTATTCACCAGGACCCACACACGTAGCCTTTACGGCTTTGTGACACAGCGGTTTGTTTATATATATATATACATATACATATACATATATATATATATATACACACACACACACACACACACACACACACACACACACACACACACACACACACACACACACACACACACACACATATATATATATATATATACATGACAGATAACAAAAATATAATTAGGGTGGAAAAATTTCCACAGGGGGGATCAATATTGTTCACTTATTCTTATTATTATTTACAAATCATTTTCAAATCTAAGGCAAAAGTAAGTGCACACTACTGGTTTGGAAATGGAACTAAATATATCTAAAAATTGTTCTCATGCAAGCACTGATGCCAAAGGTATTAGAGATTTTAATAACCCAGTAGCTCCACGGAAACACAGGTGAGTGCCAGAAATAAGCCAGGCAGCTTGAGACAGGGGAGACAAGAAAGGATGCCAACAGGGTAAAGAACATAGAGGAACTGTCGGTTTTAAAGACAGAAGAAGAGGGCAGTGACATGCGGCTGAGATGAGAAGGCAAGCAGGACAGGAAGAAAACACAAACACACATAATAGACATAAATAGAGCAAAGAATGGCAAAGGAGTTACAATCAGCGCTAATTAAAGTATTTGATTGAATTTAGCATTGTAAAATTTGATTGTGTTGTCAAAGGCAATCTGTGTCATTTTCTCCCCTTTATTGGTTCATTTCTCAAGATGCAGTTTCAAGGGCTAGCCTTTAACTTTTGTTACTGTTGGGTCTCTCTGGGCTATGAAAGAGAGTTGAAACTGACTGTTTCTCTTCTCTTTATTAATTGGAACATACGGTACTTAGTGTGGAAATGGGAAGTCAAAAACCATTCTTATTGCTCTATTGATGATGTAAATCCCCAATTCTGCTGCATACTACAGACTCCAGTTGACTACTCATCTTCTTTGGTTTTCTATATGGGAGAATGTGCCTAGTATTTGCTATGAAATAATAAGTTCACCCCCATTATAGTGCTAAGCTAACTAAGCGGGTGCAAAATGGTCATGTATATGCATTCCAGTGATTGGTCATGTAAGTGCATTCCAGGAGTTCAAGGTGGAGGTGGGACTGCATCAGGGATCAGCTCTGAGCCCCTTCTTGTTCGCTATGGTGATGGACAGGCTGACAGATGAGGTTAGACAGGAATCTCCATGGACTATAATGTTTGCAGATGACATTGTGATCTGTAGGGAGAGCAGGGAACAGGTGGAGGAAGAGCTAGAGAGGTGGAGGTTTGTCCTGGAAAGGAGAAGAATGAAGGTTAGCCGCAGTAAGACAGAGTACATGTGTGTGAATGAGAGGGACCCAAGTGGAAGAGTGAGGTTACAGGGAGAAGAGATCAAGAAGGTGGAGGATTTTAAGTACTTAGGGTCAACATTTCAGAGCAATGGAGATTGTAGAAAAGAGGCGAAAAAGCGTGTACAGGCAGGATGGAACAGGTAGAGAAAAGTGTCAGGTGTGATGTGTGATAGAAGAGTTTCAGCTAAAATGAAAGGAAAGATGTACCAAACTGTGGTGAGACCAGCGATGTTGTTTGGTCTAGAGACAGTGTCACTGAAGAAAAGACAGGAGACAGAGCTGGAGGTAGCAGAGATGAAGATGCTGTGGTTCTCTCTGGCGGTGACCAGGATGGATAGGATCAGGAATGAGTACATCAGAGGGACAGCACATGTTAGAGGTTTTGCATATAAAGTCAGAGAGGCCAGACTGAGATGGTTTGGACATGTCCAGAGGAGAGATAGTGAATATATTGGTAGAAGGATGCTGAGTTTTGAACTGCCAGGCAGGAGGCCTAGAGGAAGACCAAAGCGGAGGTTTATGGATGTAATGAGGGAAGACATGAAGGTAGTTGGTGTGAGAGAAGTGGATTCAAAGGACAGGGCAAGATGGTGGCAATTGATTTGCTGTGGCGACTCCCGAAGGGAAAAGCCAAAATGAAAAGAAAAAATGCATTCCAGTGATTGGAATAAATGACTGTCACACTTAGAGCAAACAACTTATTGACTTTGTATTGTATTTTTATGTATGTGTAATATTCTTTGAAATACAGCCTCTTTATTGAGGAGGTACGGATGTTTCTGTCTCAGACAGCCGATGAGAGTATCTGCAAGACGTATGTCACACTGGTGAATATGAAATGTTGCATTTGACTGGTGATATACCCTGAGGAGGTACTATCCCATAACAAAAATATCTAATGACACCAACCTGGTTGAGAGTGGAGTTTACACTGGATTACACTTCTTTACTTTTTAACGAGATAAGTATCAAAAACTAATTTAATGTCAAAGTCAAGGAAGGTTTTGCTTTCCCACTGGAAAATATTCAAGCAAATTCAAAAACTCAAATATTCCTAGAATCACAGAGGTGAGTAGTCAGTATATGTCCATTAAATTCTTTTTTTCTCCCTCCCTCTATTTTCCTCTGTTTTGTTTTGTTCCTTCTTTCTCTGGTCCATGTGTGTGGGCGTGGCTACCCCTCTTCCTCGTCCTCTTCCTCCTCCTCCTCCTACCTGCCACCTGCACACCTGTGTCTCTTCTGCTGCTGGCACAGCTGCTCCCCAGCTCTTCAGTTTATCAACCTGGCTCTCCTCCCAGTCTTCCCCTGATCGTCTGTTGACCATAGTGGTCTTAACAAGACTCAAGCCATTTTTCATGAATTTCTTGATGTGCATTTCTTCCAATCCTGTTACTAAATATTTTTTCCTGTGCTTCAGTATTCCTGTGCCAGCGGCTTGCACCATCTGCCTGCCCAGCCACCACGAGTGCCACAGGCTTCACTCCTGGTTTCCAGCTTTCGGTTCATCCTCACCTTGCAGCTTTCTTCTGCCCAACGTGCCTTGGCTTTCCTCAATAAATCCCCCTTTTTGCTTCTACCTTCTGTGTGCTGCGTTTGAGTTCACTTGTTGTCTCAATTCTAAGAAAAACACACAATAGGCTCATTGTTTTGCCCAGTTTGGGATAAATAAAGTATAAATAAAGTATATCTATCTATCTATCTATCTATCTATCTATCTATCTATCTATCTATCTATCTATCTATCTATCTATCTATCTATCTATTATGCAATTACAAAACCTCAACAAATTCAATTTGCAAATGTATTATTTTCTCAATTATGAGATTTGTTTTTAATTTGTTCATAGTATTTTAGGAAGGGGTAAAATGGAATAAAAAGAACCAGCATAATTTCAAATTGACCAGGCATCAATAAAGAAACCATTGAGACTGAAGGTTAAAAAATAATTTTCATTTCACCCACTCGAGAAGTCCTAGGTTACTGTGGTTGTTGAACTTGTAAGAGTTCACATCATTATGCTATCCGTCCACTGTGAGACCTGTAACGAGCTGCTACATCCATCAACTTTAACTCTCCTTTACCTTTATTTGCTTTAACTATTCTTCAGAAGAAAACTTTTTAATGTACCTGTGAATGTGTCAGGGATGACTGTAGGAAAGTAGGCATTAGTGAGGTTCATTGTCAGTAGAGGGGGGGCAGATCACCTCCTAAGGAATTGCTCATTGAGGTGCAACACAACGTGGCTTCCTGCTGCTCTACCTCTTTCCATTTGCATGCTGTTACGGGATCATTGTGTGTGTTCGCGGGTGTGTGTGTGTTCAATGTCATGTACATACCGGCACATCTATATGTGTGTTAAATAGACATATGAGTGGAAAAAAATAATTTCCCCAAGGATGTCTCTTCCTCACATTGGCATTTGAAGTGGTTGCTTTATATTGAATCACTTTGCCCTGGCTTGACAGAAAGACTTACAAGTTCTTGAGAACAATTTTTAGTGATCAATAGCCATTTTATCATGGAAGCAGAAATGTAAGTTATCTGAGGTCACATGAAGCACAATTTGTAATCAAAGAGTCAACTTAACTGACCAACCAGAGTAAAAGTCCCAATTGCATATAACAGACACTAAATTCTAAGTATATGTAGTCATCTGCCTGCCAAAGAATTACATTGGCCATTAAGTATTACAGCACAGATGTTGTTGTCCATCAGTCATCAAGTGAGATGCCATGGATGGAATGTTTAAGTCAAGTTGGCAAGGATGTTGATGTTGAGTGCCAGGGGTTTGAGAAAGACAGGTGGGAGTCTATTATTTCTACCCAATCTCCTCTCAAATCAAAAGGTTTACGGGACACTTGTTGCAGACGTTTGGAAAAGGCAGACACGCATGAGTAGAGAAGTGATAATAGAGCAACGATAGAAGAGTGGCAGCTCTGTCCTATTAATAGTCTTCATAACTAGCCACATCCCTCGCAGCCAGATATACAGTATAAATACACGGTAATCATCCTGCATTAGTACCCCGCAGTAAAATAAGAAACAAACTGGTGATACTGATGAGAAAGTGTCTTTTAGGAGGATGGAATACTAACCACAAAGATCTTTATTTCATTGATCTGTCAGTTCAGAGAGAAAAAATATATAATTTTTAATAAATTCATTATTATTCATTTGCCACAATAGAGCCCTGACATTTTCCTGATGTGTTTTTAAATGGAAACTGATACAGATAGCTTAAATGTAGACTCAGATACATGTGACTGCAGAGCAATGAAGATTTATTAAAAGTCAAGAAGACTAAGCAGGTGCTCACTTTTATCGTTCTTTATTTCTTATAACATTATTCATAGCTCTCACAACATACTGAACTTAATCTTTTATTGTAACTCTAATTTTCTATTATCTTTGTCTGAGCTGTTAATTAAGTGATCAGCTGTTCTCATCAGATGGTCATATCTATCCAATAGCACAATAACACAGCTATGTCATTTATTTTGCTAATGTCCTATAACTATCCTCAGAAGCCAGGCTTCTGAGCCGGCATCCAGGCCCAGCTACGAAAAGACCCGGATAGACTGGTGCTACCCAGCCTCTTCCTCACAAAAGCCAGGACACTCAACAGCAAGTTAGATGAACTATCGATCACCATCAACGCACAGAAAAATCTGCGGGAGAGCAGCATTTTCGTCGTGACTGAGACCTGGGTTCACTCGGGGATAGCAGACAAAGTTATCATGCTAGCAGGCCGCGACGCACATGGAGCCGACCGGATGAGCGACTCAGGGAAAAGCAAAGGAGGAGGACTGGTCATCTACTCCAACAACAGGTGGTGCACCAACGCGACAGTGACAAAAACACACTGTTCCCCTGACGTGTAGTTTATTATGTTAAGATGTCATCCCTTCTACTGGCCCGCGAGCACATGGTCTTCATGGTAACCGCTGTATACACACCCCCAACTGCTACTGCTAAAGTAGCACTGCTGATTGTTTTTAGCTGCAGTTAGCAAACAGCAATCAGCACACCCCGATTGCATCTTCATTGTGACTTCAACCACCTGGATTTAAGAACTGTGCTTCCTAAACTTTATCAGCATGTAACATGTGCAACACGGGTTCATATCATGGTGGATAAGGTTTACAGTAATATCAAGGAAGCATAAAAGCCCCTCCCCCCTTCCCCCACCTGAGACAATTGGACCATCTGTCCCTGTTTCTCACCCCAGCAAACAGGCCCCTCATAAAGAGAACACCGGCTGAAGTGAGACCCGTATGGATCTGGTCAGAAGATGCCATCCCACAACTACAGGACTGCTTCAGGACAACCAAAAAAACACAAAAAACCTGGACAACTACACATCCACTGTTTTGTTTTATATTAAAATGTGCATGGATGATGTCTGTGAGGAGAAGATGGTTAAGCATTATCCAAATAGGAAACAGTGGATGATCAGTGAGGTGAAACAGCTGCTAAGGGCACGACACTCTGCCTTCAGGTCTGGAGACATGGAGCTTTACAGCTTGGCCAGATCAAGCCTGAAAAAGGGCATCAAGAAGGTGAAGGCAGCTTATGCCAGAAAGATTGAGGGACACCTCAAGGAGGCGAACCCCCGACGTGCTTGGCAGGGCATCCACAAGTTTCTTAATACGAAGCAATCCAGTGCTCCCACCACCGGCAATGGTTCAGTGGTAGAGCGGGCAGTAGAGCAGGTCGTCCAATGTACTAAGATTCTAATGTACATTCTATGTACTAAGCTTCGATTCCCGCTCCCGCCCAAAAACATCCGGAGTGTGAGCTGACAGTGGGAGGTGTCAGCTCAACTCTGGAGCACTGCCAAGGCACCCTTGAGCAAGGTGCCATCCCCTTCACAAGCTGCTCATTTGGGCGCTCCACGAAGGGGGCTGCCCACCACTCTGCCTCCCATCGCATGCTTACAGGCCCCCTTGTGTGTGGTTGTGTGTGTGGGGCTTGTACACACAAATATGCATGCATGTGATTGATCTACTAACATACTAGAGTGGGCATTCTTAATTTCCCTTCGGGGATTACAACAGTATATAAAATAACAATAATAATAATAATAATAATAATAATAATAATAATAATAATAATAATAATAATAATAATAATAATAATAAAACCCCAGCTCAGACACAGCAGAAGAGCTAAATCTCTTTTTGCTAGGTTTGAAGTTGGAGAGGAGTGGGATGCCCCCACACTGCTGCCTGCTGACACCCTGGCCCTCACTGTGAGCACAGAGGAGGTCAGGAAGGTGCGCTGCAGTGTGAATCTATCAAAGGCTGCTGGTCCTGACGGCGTCCAGGGGAGGGTACTGAGGGGCTGTGTGGAAGAGCTAATAGAGGTCTTCACATCTATTTTTAACCTCTCACTGACCATCTGCACAGTCCCCTGCTGCCTGAAATTGGCCATCATCGTACCCGTCCCCAAGAAGAAGTCGATTAGCAGCCTGAATGACTACAGATCTATGGCTCTAACATCCTAACAGTGATGAAGTGCTTGAAGAGGCTGGTCCTGAGTTACATAAAATCTCTGCTGCCTCCCAGTCTTGATCAGCACCAGTTTGTGTACAGTGCCAACAGGTCCACTGGTGATGCCATCAAAATGGCCCTCCACACATGTGAACACCTAGGATACCCTGGCAGATATGCGAGGATGTTGATTGTAGACTTCAGTTCTGCCTTTGACACACTTGGTTCGTTCGCTCTAACTGCGCGGTCTGGGTATTGATGAGCACAACTGCTCATGGAACGGGAGTTTTCTCACAAACCCCAGGCAGTCAGTCAGGCTGGGGGGTTACTACTCCTCAACCCTGGCTGTGAGCACTGGGTTGAGGAGTAGTGCTGAGTCCAATGCTGTACACCCTGTACACCCATGACTGTGCCCCGATTAACAGAGGCGACCTCATGAAATTTGCTGATGACATTACTGTGGTGGGGCTGATTACAAATAATGACGAGTCAACCTACAGGTAGGAGGTCCTGAACCTCACCACCTGGTTCTCTCTCAACAAACTGGCACCGAACTCCTCAAAAACCAAGGAGGTGGTGCTGGACTTCAGGAGAAAAAGGGAAGATCCCCGCCTCTTCTAATCCGAGGGGACTTGGTGGAACGGGTCAGCGACTTCAAGTTCCTTGGAATGCACATCTCAGAGGACCTTACACGGGGCACTAACACCAGTCCCCTTGTGAAAAAGGTGCAACAGCGCCTGTACTTTCTACCGTCCCTGAGAAGAGTAAACGTGTCCCAGGATCTGCTGCTATCCTTCTACAGGTTTTCTGTGGAGAGCATCTTCACCAACAATATGCTGTTGTGGTTTAACAGTTCCTCTCAAAGGAACCATCACCTTATCCTGGTGGAGAGGTTTGTGTGCCCTAAAGATCCTGGGAGCTATGTTGTCAGGAGTCTTGTACCCCTGGTAGCGTCACCTAAGGCAAATAGGTCTCAGGTGAAGGGCCAGACAAAGAATGGCTCAGAAGACCTCATGCAAGAACAAAAAGGGAAACAAGTGACCCTACCTGGAGGAAGCCCGGGGCCCACGTCTGGAGCCAGGACTGGACGGAGGGCCAATCAGCGATCGCCTGGTGGCCTGGTCTGCCACGGGGCCCAGCCGGGCTCAGCCCGAAATGGCAACGTGGATTTTTCCCACCCCTGTGGACCCACCACCCGCAGGGCAGATCGATGGGATCGGGTGCGCTGCCATATGGGTGGCAGTGCGACAGGGGGTCGCGACGGACCAGACCCAGGAGGCAGAAGCCGGGGAAATCTTCATATAGACCCGGTAAGCCCAAACAAGTAGTGCAGGTGAACTGGGAACATCTGGAGGAGGATTCTGTCCACGAGGCCTTCAATTCACACTTCCGAAGGAGCTTCTCGTGCATCCCTGTGGAGGCTGGGGACATCGAACCTGAATGGTCAAAACTTCCATTGCTGAATCTGCAGCTGAGAGCTGTGGTCTCAAGGTCTTGGGTGCCTCAAGAGGCAATCACCATTGAACACCGTGGTGGACCCCGATGGTCAGGGAAGCTGTCTGACTGAAGAAGGAGGCTTTCAGGGGCATGTTGTCCCTGAAGACTCTTGAAGCAGTTGCGGGGTACCGACAGGCCAAACGGACTGCAGCCTCAGCTGTGATGAAGGCAAAATGGAGGGTGTGGGAGCAGTTCATGGAGAAGGACTTTCAGCCGTACCAAAGTTGTTCTGCAGGACTGTCCGACACCTCAGGAGGGCAAAATGAGGGACCATCCATACTGTATAAGGCAAGGGTGGGACACTGTTGACCTCGACTGAGGAGGTTGTCAGTTGGTGGAAGGAACACTTTGAGGGACTCCTGAATCCAACTACCCTGGAGTGTAGTTGGATTCTGACTACCGTTCAACTGACCCGTCCTCTGTTGCAGAGGCCAAGCTGGAGGATGATGGGGAATTCGAATCAATCTCTCTGGGCAAAGTCACCGAGGTAGTTAAACAACTTCACGGTGGTAAAGCCCTGGGTACTGATGAGATTCGCTTGGAAATGCCGAGAGGCAAAGCTCTCTATTTACCGTTCAATCTTCGTTCCTACCCTCACCTATGGTCATGAGTGATGGGTCATGACCAAAAGAACAAGATTGCGGATATAATTGGCGGAAATGGGCTTTCTCAGGCAGAGAGCTGGCATCTCCCTTAGAGATAGGGTGAGAAACACTGCTCCTTCACATGGAAAGGAGTCAGTTGGATGCCTCCGGAAAGGAGTCTGGTGCAGATGCCTCTGGGGCGTCTCCCTAGGGAGGTGTTCCTCGCACGTCCAGCTGGGAGGAGACCTCGGGGCAGACCCAGGACCAGGTGGAGGGATTATATCTCAACACTGGCCTGGGAACGCCTTGGGATCCCCCAGTCAAAGCTGTTGTATGTGGCCGGGGAAAGGGAAGTTTGGGGCTCCCTTTTGAAGATGCTGCCCCCGCGACGCAACTATGGATAAGACGTGACAACGAAGATAGATGGATGGAGGGATGGATGGTTTAACACCTGCTGTCAAGCTGGCCCTGGAAAGGGTCAAAAAGTCAGTGCTGAAGGTCGTAGGTGTACAGTAAACCTCTCTGTCAGACATCTACAACACCAGATGTCTATGTAGGGCCACAAGCATCACCAGTGACAGTGACACCCCGCCCAAAGCCTGTTCTCACTGCTGCCCTCTGGGAAGAGGTATAGGTCCATCAAGGTACAGACGTCCAGACTGCCCAACACGTTTTACTCGAGTGCGATCAGAGTACTGAACACAGTACAAGCAAACCTTGGTTTTCGAACGCTTTGGACATTGAACACATTTGAATTCGACCAGAAAATTCGGAAGTTTTTGGTCTTACAAGTCGAACAAAATTTGGAAGTTGAACACGAAACAAACACAGTAACATCGTCCTCTTCCTCTCCCTCTCCAACATTCACATATGCCAACTGCTCACCACCACAAAGGTAAAAATTCTTATCTTTATTGTTCTTATGCTTTAACTGTAATGTGCCTTTTATTTTAGTTTATTGTATTCAATAATTTTTCACTTAATTTGCGTTCCATTGCCTATGGTACGAGTTACAGTGCCTTAAACTTCTGTCCAAAAGATGACGGTAACTCATACCTTAAGCTAACCTGATAATGTTGATGTTTTTTTTCTTCTTTCTTTCTGTTGCGATACCAGACCTGCTCATCCCAAATCTGCGTGGTGAATGATAAGCGGAATTAAATAAATTTTTCTCTTCTTTATTGAACCGGAGCTGCTACGCTCACCTGAACACACAAATGAACACTGGCACATTACGCATGTCGCACTCAACAGAACAAGAGCATTATATTTACATTGCAACCAACAGGTACAACAGGAAGTCCCAAAGCAAGAGCGTCACAAGATTGTACTTAACACTTTCTTTCTTGTGTTTGCTTCTTTCTTCTACATTTCTTTGAGAAGTTTCATTACTATACAATTGGATATATAAATGACATTATGAAATAACATATAGTATGCGGATACAGCGACAGAAAATGGATGGATATTATGTTGAACAAAGGTAGTTTTCTAGTGTCTTGGAACAAATTAAGACCATTTACATTATTTGTAATGGGAAAAATGTATTTGGAATTCAAATAAATCAGTATTCGAACAGCCTTCCGGAACAAATTGTGGTCAAAAACTGAGGTTTGCCTACACTCCGAAAGTAAAGGTTTACATGTTGGGAAAAGTCCGTCCCAGTTAGGAACCCAGTGCAATGCCCTTGTCGCAGTTGCTGCTCCTGAGCCCTCTGCCACACAGTACATCTGTCACGTCTCTGGACTATTTTATCCTGTTTTCCTGTCACTAACATATCATGTCATTCTGATTCGTCTGCTGTTTGGACTGATTCCCCAATACCAAATTTCTGCCTGTCTTATTAAATCTGTTTTTGGACTTGACCCGCCTGATTCACTGTCGTGCTTTTGGGTTCTCACCACCAGTTTTGTTCGAGCCTTGACACATCATACAATCTCGATGGCTCATTGTAAATATATTCCCATAATTGCTTGTTTTTTTTAACCTTTGCTTTGTTTTGTTTTTTGTTCCTGTTTTTCTTGTTTTGTATTTGTAGTTACTTTATTGAACCTTTTGCACAAAGAGTTGTCGAAGAATTTCATTGTGCATTTGTGTGTAATGATGTTAAAGGCATTCTATTCTATTCTATTCTATTCTATTCTATTCTATTCTATTCTATCCTATTCTATCCTATTCTATTCTAGTAATTGCATTGTGCTATTTTGTCGACCACCTCTTCCCAGGCTTCAGTTTCATGGGCTTTGACATTCATCAGCTTCAATAGGGTCATCAGCAACTATCACCACACACACACACACACACACACACTGCTGCATCAGCTGACTTCACTGATTCACACACTTCAGTTCTGATATTGACTTAATCTCCCTGAAGAGTTTATTTCTGACAAATTAATTGTCATATATTGTCTGATGTAATGAACAAGCATACAGTATTTCATTCAACTCACTTACCTCCCATAAAATTGTAAATAGCAGTTGGCATCTGGTGTGCGAACTCTGAACTATTTCTCTGAGACTGCTATAATGAAAATGGAAGTTAAATACTCTGTCATAGTAAAAAACTCATATAGTAAATAACATAGTAAATAATAAATTATGTGCAGAATGTTGCAAATTTATCAGCAGTTCGGTTACATGCACACACAAGTGCTTTACTTTGACAGGTGCTTGGTTATGGGAGATTGTCGGTCTACTTAAAAAAGAACAGCATAGTCTAGACTTTCTATTCTTGAAGAGCGCCTTGGTGTAAACTAATTGGGATTTGGAACTATATTTTTGACTTGACTTGAACATGTTTGTGCTTCAACATTGAGACCATGTGCGGTGATTTAACTGAACAACAGATATCAGGGAGTTGCACACATAGCATGCTGCTGGATGAGGAATTGAACGTAGTGTGCACTTGCCATGAGATCAACAACAAGCAGAGACTGAAAAAGAATTAGTTTTCCATCCAAACCATTATCAACATGTTTCCAAAGGAGTCCCCATCTTTAATTATCAAATGGTGCTTTGGAATAATTAATGTGATTAAAAACACTGCTAAATTTTTCCAGCATGAATGGTTTAACCCAATAAAATGTATTATGATGTATTTAATTGGAGGTTGAGGATTTCAAAATATCATGAAAGAAATCTGCCACAGATTATGTACTGACCTGCAGGGTGCAATTCTTCCAAAATTGTACCTTGCAGGGTTGGGGGAGTGGGGGGTGGTACTTGTAATCATAAAAAAATAAGCAATCAGCTAGGCTAATTCTTTTTTAGGTTCATGTTAGAACCCATGAGCCTAAATTAACAACTACTGTGTTAACTACTTTGACATAAACAATTTAAAACATGTATATTTAATACACATTTAAAAAGACATAGAACATCTAATATTTTGCTTCGGTTTTGTGGAAGATATTCTAATTAAGCTTCAGACCATAGACACGGGCCGATCACATGGTAAGAGGATTTAGCCTAATGCGAATGGTCTGTAAAACCCAACATGAACACAGCGTGCACATGTTCATGTTCAAGTACGCCACGCTATGCTTACATTGTTGGCTGTTTCAAATGTTTCATCATGTCTGTTTTGCAGGATGTTAAAACACTTGGCGTGCAACTGGCAGTTGCTTGCGCTTGTTGATTTGATCATTCAGCTTTTTAGCCAAGTTTGTTTTAATTTTAGGGTCAGTGTGAAGGTGTTTGTCCATTTTAGGGCCTACAACAAAGTTGACACAGTTAACCACTCTTGACCCTCTTGCTTTTAAACAAATTGTGACAGCTCTATACAGCCACCAAAGGTTGCAAGATGCTCCCAGCAGCTTGACCAAAATGTGAGCTTTCTTCTACGGAAGTTAGTCTGGGCTGGGGCATTCTCCTCTTGTCCATCCTCTGTGCAGGAATGTGATGACGTTTTGCTTTTTTTGTGCTGGTCCTGTGAAGAAGGACAATATGCTGCTTTGGATGTGTTTCATTTTTCCCTAGTTTTTATTAGCAAAGCTAATGTCTGTGCACGCAGAGCATTTTTTATGTATACAGTGTATTTATCTACATGGGGACATTTGCAAATATCAAGACTGCTAAAAATTTAAGTCAGATTGAAAGTTAGTGACAGCAATGTAAACTATAGACCACCTGTTTTTAATTATTGAGAAAACTCTGTTTTTAATTATTGACAGGGTGTCCCCCTGAGGATAAAATTCATTCAGCAGAGGTAGAGAGAAAAATCAGAGGTAGGGATAACCCTCCACAGCACTTGGAATTTCAAAACTCTGGTTTGAGTCCAGGTAGCGCTCTGGGTGCACAGCAAGGCGGTTCCTGGTTCTAGTCCCGCTCTGTGCGGAGTTTGCACGTTCTCCTGTGTCTGCATGGGTTCTCCAGCTTCCTACCACCCCCAAAAGCATGCAGTTTAGGTGAACTGATAGAACCAAATTGCCCGTAGGTGTGTGCATGCATGGTTGTCTGTTTACATATAGCCCCGCTGTGCATTGGCGTTGGGCCTTGAGTATACCCTACCTCATGCACCCAGTCGGCTGGGAAAGGCTCCCTGGGACCAGCACCAGTGTACAAAGCAGGCATTGACAATGAATGAACGAGTGGTTTGAAACGAAATTTACAGCCATTGAAAGTCAACTAATTGAATATAATTGTATTTGGGATGATGCAGCTCCCACTGACATTAAATCAGTTTTTCACTTTAGCTCCTGAGATTTGCTTCCCAGAAAATTGACACAGACTGAAGGACAGACAGGCAGATTAGTAATACATAAGATAGATTTTTATATAAAATACTTAGAGCATTCGTAGAATTTGTACAATTTCGCACATTTAACTTCTTTTGATCCCCATGAATACTAATACTAAGGATGCCATATGGGTAGCTTTAATTTTTTTTTTAAATATTAAAAACTCACATGTTCAAAAGAGAGTTGTAGGGGGTGGGGGTTAGAGTTAGAAAGGCCGTTTGCATTCTTTTCCTTTTTTATATCTAAATTTGAGCAGTGAAGGTCCACAGGCTTCACAGCTCCTAGAAGTCTGTTGAATCTCAGGGAGATTCAAAAGACATCTTTCTGCTGTGCTGCTATGAATAAGAAATACAAAATTTAATTTTCATGCTACATATATACTCCAAATATTACAAGGTGGGCTACTTCAAGGTGCCTTACCACACAGATGAAAATGCAGACCAGCTCGGGATAATCAGATCACCTTTGTGATCAGTAACATCACTGCTTCGAGAGCAACTGATTTTACAAATGGTGATCTCAAAGTCCAATTACTGAGAGCCAAACCACAATATCACCTTTGAATAGAAAAACGCTGACACATTAGAACTAATACCAATACACATTCAGGAATAAATCTTCAATTGGAAAATGATTACTGAAAAGCAGCAAGAAAATGAAAGTCCTCTTTAAAAAATGTCGACTGTCCTTCTATAAGGAATGGGTAAATGGCTGAATAAAAGGGTTCTATGAAGGACATGCAGTGAGAAAATAAGCAAATGGAAATAAGAGAGGAGAGGGAAAATAAGAGTAAGAATAAGACATGAGAGTAATGATAGGTATTAGGGAAGGGACATGGGTAAAGAAGCAAAAAAGGGTGCAACTGTATTGAAGCTGAAAGTCCAGGTAAGAGAAAATTAGTGAATGGAGAAAAGCCCAAATTTAAGCAGCGGATAATGAAACCTTAGTCATGACAGTTATTTATCTCCAATAAGATTGTGATCAAATGATTTATAAAATCAATATAATTGTAATAATAAGATAATAGCAGGATTGTAATATAATAGTAGTAATATAATAATAGTAGTGATTTTATTACAATCTATCGTTGCAAGAACAAACTGGACGAGACGAGGGAGGTGAATATTGGAGATTAACATATGGAGCTGTGCTGCTCAGTGGGGCTCACAGCTGAAAGGGTAACTACAACAGTTCCCCACGATAGGAACATCAGAATATTTGTAAGTTGGATGTTCGTATCTCGTGGAACGGCTGTACCCTGATTTGAGGGACCCTCCCATCTCAGGAGTCATCAACAGCCCAGGTCCCTTGGTCCATGAGAACATATCCCACATGTCATGTGTCTAAGATCAGGCCAATCTAGGACAGTTTACTTTTAAATGTATTGTTCAGGATTTTCTATAACTACCGGTATCTGTGGGTCAGTGTCTGGGAATAAAGTCGAGGACAGCTGCTGTGGAATGTTTTCTGGTCAGAGAGGCTCTGCTGGGTAAGATAACTGGCTTTTCATGTCACAAATAACCATTCCAAATAATGGACATATCCACAGAGCTGTTGTGCAATTTGACCATTTTAATAAGTTTAGACAATGCTACAATCTCTCAAAACCTATGAATGCATCAGAATAATGACACAAATGAAGCAGTGGAATGGCAAAATAGATCTCTCAAAGAATGGAGAAGAGAACTCTAATTTGTTCAACGGCCATTCACAAGCAATCAGCTTTTCTTCAGCTTTGTCTGATGGCCCTGAAGAATCAGTGCTGTCCTATAACATGGAGGAGAACTACAGAGTTAATTTGCCTTCCAATCTAGTAATCTCAAGAAATCTGACACCTAACTTCCTAAGAATTAAACCCAGACATGGAGACACAAGGAACAGATTATTTTTGAAAGTGCTTGAATTTGCAGAGTAAGTTCAGCACCAGTGTTCACCATGCAGAGAGAAGGCTTTTTCATGGGCGAAGAGAAAAAGAGATAGTAAATGAGATGATAGAGCAGTTGCAACACAGCCAGGGAGATCAGTACACAACAAACTCATGCTAATAAAATAAGGAATGAGCATAAATGGCTGACAAGTCCTTTTACATTTAAAAATTTCTGGATGGTTGTTTTAAAGCCAGTCATAATTGTCAGTCAGTCATCTTCAGATTACCACCGCTATATCTGCCGCAGCGGGCCACGGGGAGCTGGAGCCTATCTCAGCGGCATAGGGCGTGACGCGGGGGATACTCCGGGCATGACGCCAGTGCACCGCGGAGCCACACTCGAAGACATACAACCATGCATACACACACTCATTCCTACGGGCAATTTGGAACGGCCAATCAACCTGAAGTGCATGCTTTTGGAGGTGGGAGGAAGCCGGAGAACCCGGAGAGAATGACATGGGGAGAGCACGCAGACATGGGGAGAGCCGCTGTGTTGTGAGGCGACAGCGCTAACCACTGCGCCACCGTGCCGCCTCAGTCATAATTGTTTTGTGTGTATTTCTAGAGTGCACATGCCTTACTCATGCTTCTCTCCAAGGGAAAAGATATAAAACTGGCCCCAAACCTCCATCCATATGCTCCTCTTTGCCCACCATAGCACCACCCAATCAAAATGCGTCAGTATAATCTCTCTGTATGGCTGCACACAAATAGGCTTGTAAGACCAAAGCAATCCCTAAACATCAGACTGGACATTAATATTCATGAAAACATCTGACATTCTTTTAAATCATAAAAGTACAGTATGTTAGACGTGGGTATAATGAAGTATTAGTTAGCATTTAAAAAGAGAGAAAGCTGACCAAGATCAATGTATATTAAAAACCACATTCACATGAAATATTTAGCACATTAATATTTAATCCATGGCATTAACTTAATTCAATTTCAGAGCTTCCACAGCTAATAGCAAAATCACCTTAGTCCAAGGCTTTTAATGAAATAACATAGGGGACTATGTATAGACCCTTTTAATGCTGGAAGACCTATGAAAGCTTTTGCAGTAATCCATCAAATTTGAGGGACTGTTTAAAATTAATCATATTTCTAAGCCATAAAATTTACAGGAAACAAAGCAATATAAATTCACTGCACACTATTCTAGTTACTTTCGCAGACTGATAAATATGCAGATGGAACATCTCATACAAAGCTACAGCTAATGTTTCTCATTAGTTGATATTAATCTGCCCTTCCTCAAAGTCCTGACATCAAGGTTTGATTGTCCTGCTACAAAAGAGGGAGACAAACTACAAACATAATGCAGTTTGTCCACAGTAGCTGTTTTTCTATTAGTCACGATTAGTGTGAAAATCAGATGGCTCAGTCTTGTTCTTTTGCAGTCCCCATGGAAATAACCTCTGCAGGAGCAGCAGCAGAGGCTGCTGAATGAAAGGGTAGATGAAATGATGATCACCTATTGGGGCCTGGTAGCATTAATTGTGGCCCTAAATTTATAGTGACAGGTCAAACTAGTGGCTGCTACAAACACAATTTAAGTTTACCCTGTATTAACTTTACATAAATAGCTTTCACATGAAGCAACATCATTTATTGATAATGCCTTTGTATGCATCATTACTCATCAGTAATCACTTAATTTAAATTCAGTTTCTATTCCAATGACGTTTATTTATCAATAAATTAACACCACACATCGAAGCACATGTCTTGGGCATTGGAGATCATTTCAACATCATTATAGTATATTTATTTTAAATCAACTTTTATTTTAAAAGAAATTAAACAGTTGTGCTGCCTACATCAGCACAACTGTTTGTGCTGATGTAGGCAGTCCAGGCCGCAGGTCAAATTCAAATAAGGCAGCAAATTAAGAGATGGTCACGTTTGGAGCACCTATTCAGTGAAATTTCACTGAATTCTGTCCAGGGCACACACTACATATTCTTTTATTTACCACCAAAAAAGGGTAATCCTACATGCCACATTATGTGGCGTATAACAGCAGAACATTGAATGAGTTTAAATGGTTATGTATGGAGCTGGTAATAATATCAGGCAATACCGTCTTTGTGTGTAATTTTAATGCATCACAACCTTACTCCTATTTGGAAAAAGCAGAACACAACACACAAAGTTGTAATAAAATTAAGTTCACAAATAAATAAGAAGAAGCTGTGAAACAAGTACCAAGTGAGTAGAACTATCCCCAAGAACTAGCAGAGAGCGGCCTGCCTGAATCTGACACAAGCAGTATGACTTTTTCTGCTAGACAATGACACACACACACACACGCACACACACACACACACGCACGCACGCACGCACGCACGCACGCACGCACGCACGCACGCACGCACGCACGCACGCACACACACACACACACACACACACACACACACACACACACTGCTGCATCAGCTGACTTCACTGATTCACACACTTCAGTTCTGATATTGACTTAATCAGCTGGCTTGGTGCTTGGTTGGAATAAAAATGTCGAGATAGAGTCTTGACAGCATTTTAATGAGAACCACTGTGTTAGAGTTTTATAGTTTAGTTTTTTTGCAATGCTGTATTTACTTCCCATTTTTGGAGGATAATAATAACTAATAATAATCAGTCCTTTATTAGCCCCTCTTGGGGAAATTCTTTTTTACTTCACACTCACATGTACATGTGTGTGTATTAATTACACACAGGGGTTACAGGTTACAGGCCCCTGAACACAGCACACACTAGGGGCCTGTAGGCATGCAATTAGTATACAGAGAAAGGACATACAGAGGTACAAGGGAGGCGGGGTGTTGGGTCGCGGATGAGGGTCGCGCCCCAATGAGCATCTTGTAGTGGGGACGGCGCCTTACTCAAGGGCGCCTCGGCAGTGGCTGGGAGATGGCTGTGACACCTCCCACCATCAGCTCACATTCCAATGGATGTTCTGGATTCGAACCCACGAAAGCTGGGCGATCCTGTCTTCAAAACGAGTGCTCTACCGCTGAGCCACTGCCTAGGATTAACTGATTCTGACACCAGATCATGGACAGGGATAATTGTTAAAGCAACTTTACTGTCTGTAGGTTTTGAAAAATGTAGCCACAAGAGGACACAAATGTAGCCACAAGAGGACATAAGCCAGTGTCTTATTGTGCCGGTCCCAAGCCTGGATAAATACAGAGGGTTGCATCAGGAAGGGCATCCGGCGTAAAACTTTTGCCAAATCAAACATGCAAATCAAACCTATGACTTCCATTACGGATCGGTTAACAACGACCGCCATTGGTGCTGTTGACCTACAGGGTGCCGGTGGAAAATTGGACTACTGTTGGTTGAAGAAGGAGAGGAGGAAAGTGCGTTCGAAAAAATATACCAAAAATATGAAAACAAATGTATTGGTATTATAAACCAAGCACACCCAACACAGTCAAAAATCCACGTAGTACGTCACAACTTGGTGTTGGCAAATCATGGATTGCTCTAGGTAAGCATTGCAAAGCCGTAGATCAATGTTAGCAGGCTAACAAGAGAAAGAAAGTTAACTAATCGTGAGATTGGGAAAGGAGCTAACGTTAAAGGAAAAGGCACCTGTCAAAAGAGCAAGTGGAAAAGAAATTTTAGAGAAATGATAATTCTGTTAGCTGACTACATGAACAGAACTGTATGTACTTACTTAAATACCGTTTTTGTCAGATGCCCGAGGAGCATTTTGGATACTACATCGATTGTCCCATTCCAAACGGAAACCATAGCTGGACAGACTGTTCATGCTAGCCAGCTAGTTTCAATCAGAATTCCTTGCCGTTTCCTGTGTCGTTCCTGCTGTTTGGACTCTGTTCAAAAGCATGAAAATTATTGGAACAGTTATGACACTCTAAAATTATGTTAACTGGGAAGTCCATGTTAGTTATTTCTTCTCCTAACATAGCAGATGCCTTATGCCGTATTATTCATGTGATTCCTTCAGGCAGATGCGCCGTGGTTTTGTTGGGCGCCCTGGTTGGTTGGACGCTTGATTGACAGATAGTTGGTGGAGTTGGTGACAGCGTGAGATTTTCAAGTGAGGTTATTCAAATATATAGGTGGGGATAACCTGTGTTAAATATAGTATCATATCATATTTGGGGCGGCAGTAGCTCAGTCCAATAAGTCTTGGGCTGGGGCCCGGGGGGTGGCTGGTTCAAGGCCAATGTGAGCCAAAAAAAACTTGGAGAGGTGCCAGTTCACCTCCTGAGCACTGGCAACGTGCCCTTGAGCAAGGTGCTGTCCCCTTTATAAGTTGCTCAATGAGGCATACCATGAAGGAGCTGCTGCCCCCCGCTCTACCTCTCATTGCACACTGACAGGCCCTCGGGTGTGTGTGTTTACAGCTCTAATGATGAAAAAACAGCAGTAGGGAGAGTTTTTTGATTGAAAATGTTTTCCCTTTTCAGTTTTATTTTAATAAGTATATATAGTTGTTTACATTTTTGTAAGATTTATTGCCTTACTTAAAAATCTTGGCATGACTAATTCTCTCAAAAGAACTAAATATTTCTAAATAACCATTTCATCCCCAATTGCTTATTACTTACTGAGGGATCATGAAGGAGGGAGAATTTCCCTGCAGGAACTAAACGAATATCTACCAAGTGATCATTACTAGTCAATTTTCTGGTTGGAAAAAACCTTCAAAGAGGTTACTGTCCATTTGTCAAGGATAGTATTTAACTTTATTTTGAACAATAATTTTTTCTGAAAATTTAGCCTTCTCCGAATTGTCAATTGTTTATAATTCACTATTACATGTTATTCTTTTTAAATCCATTGACACCACAAAATGTAGTCATGACACTCTTTCTTGATATACAGAAATTCCTTTATGTTTTTAAAAAAAAATCTATAACATAATTACATTAACTTCTCTTATTCTGCTGATCAAGGAGATCTACCCTATCATTGTTGCTACTTCTCAAAAGGTGCTGCTGGTAAAGAAACATGTTTTGATAGTGAAACCATCAAAAGCGTATTAAAGTTGTCTCAGTATTTTAGAACACTGATGTTGAACTGGGCCCTGGTTTTTTCAGGAACACAGATGTAATATCACAGTATAAGATGATTATTTGCTTCAGTGAATTAGTATAACCACTCTTTCTTCTACTAGGTCCAGGTTGGTGCATGTCAAATCTATAATAGACTGTGAGATATTCTCCCTGTCAGGAGTGGGTCGGTATCTTTTCTACATTCTGTTTCAACTGGTTTTCATTCACAGTCAGCAGGAGGTTCTAATGCTTCCAAACGTTTCACTTTTCTGCTGTTTATATTTTTTAGAGAAATCAAACTCGCTAAAGTCCTCATGAAATGACTTCTTTATGAAGTCCAATATCATTTAGATACAGCATTTTAAAATTAAATAAATTTTAATGTAAAAGTTCAAAGACATGCCATGGTTCACATTTCTTATTTCATTTCATTTCTCACTTCATCCACAAATCAAAGGTTTTCAAATTACCAATTTCTATTAATAAGTTTGCTTTACTCATGCTCTCAACTAAACCAAACTGCTACTACTGTTTGAACCCCTGAAAAAAGTTTGACACCATGAACTAAAATCGAAAAAAAAAAAAAATCTTCCTTGAACAGCTGGGAAATGACAGAAGGGAAATATAGCTACAGTACGAGATTTATAGAACAGATGAAGCTGGATGCAGAACAAGAACATCCACAGAAATTCACCTTCTTTGAAACTGTCAAGCACGTGGTAGTGTTAACATAAATACTATAAAAAATTCAGAATTTCGTGAGAGAACTGGATGAGGCCTGTACAAATAACCTCCTTACTCAAGGAAAAGACAATAAATAAATGAATAAATAGAACTACAGCAGGCAACAGCAGATTTTGTTACCCTACTTTCTAAGGTAAATAAAATTTAATTAATCTAAATTTAATTTTAAAGCTCACACTCCGGGTATGGCTTGGTGGGAGCGGGAGTCGAACCGCTGATCCTGGATCATAGGATTACATCACTGTCCTCGCCATACATAATGTACAATAAGAAGTTTAAAAGAAATTACACATTGAGGTCAGTGTGAGAAAAAAAAACTGTAGGTAAGGTATGATGATCTTGTTTGGCTTTTTTATTTATTTGCATGACTTTTTATTTATTTATTTTTTAATTACTTAAGATCCCAACAATGTCATTTACCCTTTTATGAGACCCTTAACATGCATGCAGTGTTTCAGGGTCAGTTTTTCAAAGCTGTTGACCCTGGAAGTAAAACCCATCATGGATGTTTATCCACAGGGAGCTAAGGTCTGTCTTCCATCTACCATCACAGGCTGATGTCTCATTAAGTTGTAGTGTATCAGAGGGCATCATGGAGACTGGGAAGTAATGGAATGTCTTTTAATAGACACACTGATGAAATTTATTCAGTTAAAAACACTTTCTCTTTGGAGCAAATCCAATTATGAAGGAGAGCACAATGAATAGACTGCCATATAGTGAAATAGTACATATTTTGTAATCTCTAATTATGGTTTTTCTGATGTCACATGACCAGTGATGTCATGGTTATGTTTGTTCTGTGTTTATGTGTCACCAGTCACAATACTCTTCTTCAAATAGAATAATCCAAGGTGGATCCATACCAGAATCCTAAACCAACAACAGCTGTTTGCAAATCTAGCACAGATAAAGCTATGAACATACAGTAGGTATCTTGTTTATTGGATGATTGATTTTGATCTGAGACTTGTATTACTCAAAAGCGTTTCTGTCTCTTGATAACAGGCAGCAAAACAAAACATGTCAGGTTCAGACAAGCCAATTAGCATCCAACTGATGCCAGACTCTGAAGCCAAATCCCTTTAGTGTAGATTGTGAAATACATGTTTTTCCTCACAGTTCAGGTAAGATGATGTCTCTTTACTTGTTTTATCAAATATTTCCAATAATTTTATCTTTTGTGAAATCATTTTTTTTTGGCCATATACTACATTACACTCTGAAACAGCAGATGTACAACACAAAGAGCTGGTAACTGTCTATTCAAGACAGGAAATCTTATATAGATTTATGATTGTTAGTCCCATAGTAAACTGTTACTAGCAAGCCTCGGGGTCCCCAAAGTGTTCCAAGCTAATTAGGAGATGGAGGAAATATAATGCCCAGCATTGCTTTGACTTGAGAGGCCATGATTTGGAGTTATGACACCTTTGATATTTTTTGTTTACATTATATATTTCATTACCATGAGCACACTGCCTAAGAGGGGTCGAGTAGCAAAAAGAAATGCATAAACTCACCTCTTTTTCTCCACAGATATTGCTGATGATAGAGTTGGAGGCTGGGCTGTTTGAGGGACCGAGGACTGCCACTACCCCTTTGGACATGATCTGGCACACTGGGAAAAACAAAATGTGAAGGGGTCAGAAGGGAGGGAAGGGGAAGTAAGTCAGTCAGTGCTATGCATTAAAGTACAGTCCTGAGTTTCTTAGAGTCATTTCAAAAAGGCTTTCAATCAGATGCTAATAGAAGCACCTGGACTTCTATAGAAACAGCAGCCTGAGGAAGAGCTTTTACTATCTCAGTGTAACTCTCTACTGCATGTGCCAGTTAGAGTGAGCAAGGCCAAATCCATTTGTCTATGATGAATATGTATGATGCAGATTCAGAAAAAAACAGGTCGACCCTTCCCATGAAAGTTTAGTGTGATGGAAAATTTCAATTACTGTCTCCACAGAAGAATGCTGTCTTTCAAGTTTGTATCTCATTCCTTAAAACTGCTCTCCTCATTCATGTTTTTATCTTACTTGTTAGTCTCAAAGGCCAGGGCCCATGAGAAGCTTCCTCCTTTTCCTTTCCCATCGTATGTATCTGAAAAAGTATTGTTTCTTTCATAGGGGGTGCTTTATTTTGCATATCTCTTTCCTGTATAAAAGTGATCACTCACTGAATTATGATTTGGTGAGACATACAACCCAGCTACAGGTTGACTTGCATCTCTCACCCACTTTCTGCTGCAGCAAAGAAAAATAAAATCTTCAAAGACAGTTCCTTGTGATTGCCTTCATTACAGAAATTTCCACAACACACGCACATCACATCTTGTTTTTCACACTTTGTATTTGCAAAGATTAATTTAAAGGCTTTATCTTTGGGGATGACCTATTTAGCAAATGTGAAATCCACTTATCTCTGAAGTATACAGGCTATATGGTTTATTTCCCTAAACTCTTAAGAGTTTATAATCAATGCAATCTAATTGTACGTCTGCTGTTATGATCAATAATTAGTGTCATAAACAGAAGAACAGATGACGTGTACTGCTTATGTGTGTGATGATAACAAGGTTATTGCAGATACAAAGCATTACAGATTTGTGTGTGAACCATTTGCTGGATTGTTTAGTGAAACAAGAAGCTGTGAATCAAATGATTAATATGGACCACAAGTGAAGTCAGCCAGGCAGAACGCAGAACATCTATATGTGATCCCTTCACACACATTTACAGTTCATGCACGCGCACACAAACACACACACACACACACACACACACACACACACACACACACACACACACACACACACACACACACAATGTATGCATGCCTTCACCAAATTATAAATATGAGAGATTTTCTCGTCAACGAGCCTGGCACCCATGACACTTTGACTGACGCTCTCGAAATGCAGCTTGCGTTTTACATATATTTAAGACATAATAGGCATTAACAGTGAGAGTCAGAACAACTTTACTTTCCAGCCACAGGTCACCCCATGGGTTAACAACAATACTATACCTTTTCCTACTCCCCAATTATGACCAGAATGCTCCCTTTATGAAGTCCAATTGGAACATCTGTTCAGCTATGTTAAAAGATATCCCCATAATCTAGAAGACAAAATATATATATGTATATTTTTTGTAGATCAAAAAGTGAGGAATTGTGAAATTTGCAACATTACAAATCTCTTTGCCAATGTCAGAGCCACATATGCGAAACCTGTGCCACAAAAACTGTTGATGATTTAGATCTTGCTCTGCAGAGAAGCTGAGGTTCCTTCAGTTCCCTTGTAATTTATAGCATGACTGTAAAACAATATTTATGAATTGGAGTTCTTTTTATGTGATATTTTCTTCCAAAGCAACAAACAGTCTAGGGAGGCATCAATTTACAAACTGTAGACTCCACATGCAGGGGTGGGTGGGGACTATTCTGAGCAGGTAGTGCTCCCTCAGTGATATTTGTATTTAACTGTGGCGACTGATCCGTCCCTAATCCAATTCCTGCCTCTAATTACACACACACACACACACACACACACACACACACACACACACACACACACACACACACACACACACACACACACACATCCGCATGCACGCATGCACACATGCACGCACTCACGCAACACAAATGGAAAGCATTTAGAAAGTATTTATGGTGAACCAAGGTAGGAAATGAATTCAATATCTTGTTGTTGTAGTAAGTGAATTTTCCATGGATTTAGCAACGTCACTGAGACTCTTGGGTTTTTCAAAGTGAGAATGTGTTGTGTTAAAAATCAATTCTCACTCTTCTTGTCAAAGCTGTATATTCCTTGTTCTTTGCAGGTTCCTGCTGTTCCATATTGATTTGGGATTTTTTTCATTAAATATTGAAGAACACATATCAATGAACATTGAGGCAATAAGGCAACAAGTCACCACACCATCTTGACAGCGAGACATTGAGAGAACTATGAAATACTCCAGTCTATGAAGATTAGTGAATCATGAGTCAAATCTACATGAAATGTGCTGGGAATATCATAACACTGAAAAAAAACAACATACTTTTAAGACTCTTACTTACATTTCACATTAACAAAGTCATCACCATTGGCCATTTTACAGAAAATGTTGTTTAACACTGAAGATTGGCACAGCCAGGCAAGATCAGGAATTGCCAGACTGTGTTGGACCTGCTAAAAATGGCCCAAAGCACTGACAGCATCATTATTACTGTCAACATAGCGACCATTCATATCCTCTTTCATCTAGAGGAATAGGTTTTATGTGCAGTGGTCCATGTTAATGCTCTCTCTACCATGTTTGAATTCAGTTACACACTGGCTGTGGGATGGGACACACTCCCCTTGTGTTGACCCCATGTCCTGGAGGACATCTTCACCTGATGAACTCTTGTAAACAAAATAGCTGATGAGGACATTAAAGCCAATATTATCTCATTTGTCAGACAGTGTTCATTTGCAAATTATCATTACTCCAAAGGGAGTGGGTAGTCACAGAGCTTCAAGGGATCTCCTTTTGCAGGTTTTATGGGCATATTCCAATAGGAGGATATATCAGGGTAGATCACATGCAGTATTTAATCAGGCCAGATAACCTCCGCATAACCCCAGGTTTAAAAAAAAAAAAAGTGGAATACCCTTCTCAACTTGATACCATTGTGACATAAGCAAAACATTGATGGATCTTAACGAAAGCTCAGTTTGCATTTCTGTGCCATACTAATCAGCTGTAACATCCATCCATTTTCTTGAAAACAAAACAACAAAAATCATCATGTCTGCTTTTCCACCTTGAGGGTCACAGGTATTGCTGGTGGAGCATAACCTAGCTGGCTATGGGCGAGAGGTGGGGTACACCCCGGACGTGTTGCCAGTGTATTGCAGGGCCACATGAAAGACAAACAACCACTCAAGGACACACACAGTTCACCTAAGCTGTTTTTGGAGGTGGGAAGAAGACATAGAACTTGGAAAAAACCTCGCAGACACAAGAACATACAAACAGAAAAGAATCGAACCCAGAAACGTCTTGCTGTCAGGCAATGGCACTATCCACTGTGCAACCATGCTGTTCCCAGCTGTAATATTCTTTAATATTTATTCTGTTCTGTCAAAGCAGTGTACACTAATTCATCTTTGTGTCCATGGATGAAGATAGACAGGGAGAAAAGGTAAAACAAGGCCTGATTTGAAATGGAAGGCTTTTAACTCCAAAGCAAAACTCCAGACATTATTTCGGGCTGTGATTGCTGACTGTATGTGGCAATTCCTCACAATCTTTATTTTTCTCATTCCTTTATCAATCTCATGCAGACATGCATCAATCAGCGCTCAATCAACACATTCTTGTTCCCAGCAATCAGCAGCCATTTTTTTTGTCACTGATACTCACTTGTTTCTCCCATCTCATATTCACTGTCTCTCAGCAGTTCAAAGATGTCCACCTCCAGCTTGCCAGTGGTTGAGCGGTTACTGTTCCTGTTGATACTGTCTTTGGCCAGAGTGATGGCCAAACGCTCACCCCTGCTGCACTCCATAGGGTCGTCAACAATGGCAGCTAGGTAAAAAAAAAAGTGGAAAATGTTACGAAAAATTATTACAGTATCACAAATGGAAACCTGTCTTTTCTTCTAATGAGTCAGAAACATGTCCTCCTATGGGACCATTCATTATTCAGTCAGGGATCCTCTGAATGCCAGTCATGTGTTTATTTTTCTGCTTTTCTTTCAATACAATACAAAAAAGTTCATTCAATGAGAACACTAGCTTCACATTTTCACAATCAAAATGCCTGCTATTACATAGCTTTACAGGACTAAGCTTTTTTTGTTTTTTTTTTGAGGAAGAAAACTAATAAAACAAGCAGCAGATGGATGAAAGCAAGCTTTCCAATTCCTATAATTTTATGGTGTTGCCACTAAAGTCCTTCAGTTAAATAATGAACAGCTTAAGGTGAGGAATGAGATAAAAGCAAACTACTGGGAGAACTGTGAAAATAATAAGGTGCAACAAATACAATTAAGAACAACTTGGCTGAAAACTGAACTGAATGCTGTAGTCTGCCCACTGCAGGGACAATCTGCAGGTGGAGTGTTATGACTTCAAGGCTAATCAGGTCGGAAATAGACATGCAGAGCTGCATGGAGAATTAGAATGCGTGACTGAAGCAGCCTTTTCCCTGTGAATGACATAGTTGAATAAACAGATCTAGCTTGCAAAGATAACACACGTTTGCTGATGTGATATCATCACTAAGCAAATTTACATGAAGGCAGTCCCTACGACCAAATTAAATTCCATGGCTGAGAGGCTGAGTGTAGCAGCGAAAAGTCATCCAGGGATGTTCTTCTGTTGTTCAGGCATTTGATTAGCACATATTTTCTCGGGGGCCTGGGGATTCAATGTGGAGTGGCACATGTCATGTCATGTCACATCATGTCACGTCACGTCACGTCATGTCATGTCATAACATGGTGTATGTACATAGGTAAACCAGACAAACCCAGACTCGTGTGACTTTAGCTTGCAGATTCTTAATTTTACACAAAGTAGACAAAAAGGATGTTATTGTCATTAAACAGTCAATCAGGTTTGATCATCGAGTCTCTGAAAGTCATTCTGAAAAAACCCCAACATTTTTTCTCTTTATATAATTAGGAATTTAAGGAAACAAATAGCTACAATAGGGGCCTGATCATTTGACATTTACTTTTAATTTATATTTAATTTTCTATTTAATTGAGGCACTTACTCTAGACACCAGACAATGATTTGTCAGAATTTGTTCAAGTTTGTCAAACAGCTTTGCATTGTGTAAAACATGTACAATGTAGCCTTCAGCCACATGCCTTTTTTCTCATCAGGTTCTTTATAAATACCTAGGAAAAATACAATTTTATATAATACACACAGACACACACACACACAAACACATATATATAGTGCGCCCTCATGCATTCGCGCATCAATGCTCGCGACTTCGCCTCATCATGGATATTTGGTAGGCAGTCACACGACACATGTGTCATACTCAAGGCCCGGGGCCAAATGTGGCCCGCCGCATCATTTTATGTGGCCTGCGAGTGCATAAAAGGTCAGATGGTCTAAAAATAAATAGGTCAAAAGTGTGCTATGACCAAAAACTACATTTCCCACATTACGGTAACCAAGCCCATTTTACCATTGACAAAAAAGTTATAAAAAGACTTCTAAAAGGATTTATTTTATATCAGCAATAAACAAAAAAAAATTTCTGTGCAACTGTGATGTTTGTAACTTGAATAAGTAACACATTTAGAGTTATTTAACATTAAGGATTAGTTACATTTATGTTATATTACATTGAGTTACATTTATAAGTTACATGTGGCCGTTTGAGGATAGCCATTATGCTGATGTGGCCCTCGGTGAAAATGAGTATGCCACCTCAGCCGTACGCACATTCTATTGGCTGACGGCATCCGGAAGTGCGCAATGTTCCATGAGTTTCGGACTTCTGTGAGACACAAAAGTGCTATAAACAGTCGATGAGAGTGTGGGGAAAGGTTCATAAACATTTAAATTACCGAAAATAATAAGATCAATATTTTGCCGCTATATCGCCAAATTCGTTAATCGCATGTGTTTCCTGGAACGCATTAACCGCAAATAACGAGGGCGCACTGTATATGTGTGTGTGTGTGTGTGTGTGTGTGTGTGTGTGTGTGCGTGCGTGCGTGCGTGCGTGCGTGCGTGTGTGTGTGTGTGCTTGTGTCTGCATGTACAGTATTGTTCTTGAAAGTCTCTATTCAGTTTTGGGGTTGACCTGGGTAAAGGGATGGATCCAGCACTTTTTTCCACCTGTTCTTTTTTGGACAATTTACCTCCTGTAAAAATAAGCAGTAGTTCTATGAAAAATTGTGGAGGCAAGCTAAACAAAAGTAAAGAATTGTTAGACCTCACCAGATGATGACATTCAAGTTTGATCTCTTTTAGAAATAGACATGACTGTATTACTATTACATTTGAATGATCTTTGAGACAGATAATCTACTGCTAATGACTGTGCAGCTGTACTTGACAAATACTCACATGAACATCCTAATGTTTACCAGATACAATGAGTGCTGCATCATTTGCATGCAAAACATTCTGTTTCAAAAAGCTATATGAATACTATTTAAATCCGTAAACTGTTATCACTTACTGGAATGAAAAATTGATTTCCATCTGAAATGAAGAGAAGCTGAAGTATAAGCCCCATAAAGTGTAAAAAGAAGAAAAAGAAGACAAAGTAGAGGAAGACTCTACTGATCCCTGCAGGGGATCAATAAAGGGGAACTCACAGATTAAAAATAAGGAAAATAAGAGGCTCTGTTATAATAATTAGGAGAAGACAAAGAATTAGAACAACATTTCACCTCTAATTTTGTGTTGAAAACCACCATGACAGGATTATCATAATAAAAATCAACAGTGACCCTGGTTAGCTGGGATTTTTCTGTGTGGTTGATAAAAAATACTTTTTGGTGGAGAAAATTGCAACTTTATAGAACACATAGCTAGTCGTATTTCAAGACTTAATTTGAAAAATGACCAATCTTAGAAAAATGTAAAAACTGTACAGTACAACTCAAACACATCATAATATGTAAAAAACAAACAAACAAACAAACAATAACAAAAAAAGCAAAAACTGGGTAGTAATAAGATGCTCTGCATCACATTTTCTCAAGCACACTTTCAACAAACTGGTCAAAAATTTAAAGCAATATTGATGAAAGTGACTGCACGTTAAACATAACACTGGGTCAGAACCTGTATTCTAATCACATTCTGTAAGGAACAAAGAGCTTCTCTTTGCATCCACACACGCACGCACACACACACACACACACACACACACACACACACACACACACACACACACACACACACACACACACACACACACACACACACACACACACACACACACAATGCACCCCATTGATTAACTTATAAAGCGGACGGTTGGGCACCTCGGGCCCCTCGACATTGCTCAGGAGATGAACTGGCACCTTTTCACTGCCAGTTCACTCTCTCCACATGGGTCTTGAACCAGTCACCCTCCGGTCTCCAGCCCAAGACTTAGTGGACTGAGCTACTGCCACCCAATATAAATATAAATATCTCCCCAAATATCACCTCATATACTGTAAATATCTCATGTTACAAAACCTCGACACCTACGAGTTATAGACAGGTGTAGCCTATATACTATATGTATAAAAATCTTTCTTTTAAAATTTGGTTGGTGCAGCTGATATTCAGGTGCGCTTCAATGGTCTGGAATTTAAGGTAATTCCCATATTATTTCCATCTATTTTTATAACCGCTACTGTCTCTTTAGTTTGTTGTTTGTGGTTGTGCAGAATAAAGAAACGGATGTGGTAAACCCGTATTGTTTTTAAACAGTGTGGTATTATTCTATTTACTTTTTCTTCATGGGAAAGCCAGAGAAATCAGGTGCCTGTGTCAGCCTAAACACCTAATGTGGTTATATATTTCAAAAGATGAAAACTATGTGCATCATTGTTTAATAGATGTTTCATTCACTTGAAGGAGCATAACTGGAAAATATACCATGGCCAATATCTCTGCTTGTCTGACTGCATGTCAAATGGAATTGCCAGTTTGACAGATCTCACCTGCAACAGGAAAGGAAGCAGAGGTGCTATGGCACATAATGAACCTCAGTCACAGAAGACCTGATGACAATATACTGAGTACCTGATGCTGCATAATCTAATTACAGCCCACTCACACCAGCCATAATATGTGAGAACAGATTCCTTAAATCTTCTTAGCCTGAGGCTTAATATTAACATGGAATGTAGGATTCGTTTCAGTTAAGTTTTGTATGTATTTACATGTATGTATGTATCTACGTATCTATCTATATATGTATAGATCATCTATCTTCTTTTCTGGTCAGTGGGAAGATATAGGATTGTAGGGTAATACCAACATCAAACAATGTCATTTTTTGTAAGATTTGGTGTTTAAAGCATGGGTTATATGATTAAAATGAATCAAAATCCATTTGGACCTGTGGATACATAGCTTTCCATAATGAAGTTTATGTGGGAGCTCTGCTTTGTCTTCCAATTTCTTGCACAAAGAACCTCCCAGGGCTAATGACAAAGACTGAACGGTGGCACTGAGATAAAGAGACTAATGAGAGGCTGTAATCTTGTAATTCTTCTTCTTTTGGACAAAACCTCTCCTCATGAATTTCAGTTTTAATAATTGTTATAGACCCAAACCATTAGATCAATAAGAAAACCCTGTGAATGGCCAATGAAATATTACAGCAGATACATTTGTGAGTACTGAACAACAGGATTATCTCATACAGGAAACTGATCAATGAATGCAAATGCTCATTCTATTCTCATTAAAATTTCTCACCAGAAGATTCATGAACATTAAAGAAGGAGCAATGCTACACACCTACACAACACAGGGATGACGTAAGTCTTTGCAAAAAATTGATGGTGGTATGTGAGTGTTACGATTTGGTATATGTCAGTCAGTCATTTTCAGATTACCACGCTATATCCGCCGCAGCGGGTCACGGGGAGCCAGAGCCTATCTCGGCGGCATAGGGTGTGAGGCGGGGGACACTCCGGGCACAACGCCAGTGCACCGCGAATTCACACACAAAGACATACAACCATGCACACACACACTCATTCCTTCAGGCAACTTGGAATGGCCAATCAACCTGAAGCGCATGTTTCTGGAGGTGGGAGGAAGCCGGAGAACCCGGAGAGAACCCACGCAGACACCGCAAACTGCTGTGCCACTGTGCCACCGATTTGGTATATGTCTTGGGTGCATTTCGCCTGCAATCTTGTGGACACTGTTTATGCAGCATGCATTTATGATCTGAATAATAGTTGTAGGCTCCTTTCACTTGGCTTGAGTGGAATAAAACTCTTGGGAAGATGGGTAAACATGTAATTCATGTTGAACTACTTAGCTATAAAACAGCATCATGTAACCATGTTCCAAAAAAAATCAAAGTGCATAACAGTGAGAATGGTTCCGTTGTTTTGGCACTCTGCACTCCAAAAAATCTGTTCTTACATGATGTAACTTAGTTTGCTGACAACAACGTTTGAAGGCAGGAAGCACAGCTGTCAAGAAGATGTTGTAAAACTGGATGTTTTTGGTATAAGAATGATCGAGGAGGATGCACTTGGGGAAGGAGTTAACTCTTTTTAAGCAAAGTCTTGGATAATGTGTCTGTGGTTGATCATTTTCTAATTTTCTTGTATTTTTGAGGAGCCACAATATTTTATCTAGCAACCAATTATGCAAAGATGTCATCTGAAGCAGGGTTGAGATGCTGTTCTACCAGATAGCTGATTATAATCATAAAACTGGTCAAAGGTTGTGCTTGACACAAATACATTTCAAATACCTAAGTCTAACTGATGAAGCAGATGACATGAACTATTTGATTTGACATATTTGCTTGAACACTGTTGGCAGTGGCTGCATAATGACCTTGTATTAAGAAAAAGCTTGACAGAAGTCTTTACAGAATATTTGACTCACAGGACAATTCAAATGGTAACATGATAACAGCAAAGTACTCCCACTGGTTTGGGACAGTTTGAAAACGGAAAATCAGAACAAAGTGGCATGCCTAGATGTGTTTCTCCGCGGTTGAGCTTCACGTTTATAGGAAAGGTTTTTTTTCAGGCAATGTGTTACAGCTACAGATAAAGAATGGTTGTAATGGAAAGACAGCAGAGCAGAGGATGCATTTTACACAGCCACACTGATGTGGCCTTGTCTACAGTAACAAAGATACACACCTGGAATTCAGTCTATCCACCAACAATCTCAAGTTCAATGAATGAATGTGCTAGCTTTGCAGTTTGGGGTCGTTGTTATCTCACAGTAACGCTGTTTGACTGATAGAGTAAAAGGAATGTGTAACATCAATGTTGTCTTGTGTTGACTGAGCAAAAATGCCTGTATTCTACACACTGTTTAAGTCATTTGGCCAAAATTTCATTCAAATTTCAGACTTTTTTTTTCACAGGATACTGATGCATCTCATGATTGATATCAGTAAGACAATTAATCCATCACTTTGGCTTTTTAAAAAGACATTTGCAATACTTAGTTTTTTAGGGCAGGAGTGGGGGAAAATCAGTTGCTGATGATTTTTTGGCTCGTCAAACCCTATATCACAAACTACCGGTATATATGTAGTAAACCTTCACGTGGTAATGAGATAAGTTTCTTGCCCAATCCAGGTATATCAGGTCAGCATTATGACCGAGACAACAGGCTGTTTCTCATTCTGTGGATCGTGATGGATCATTTCAGTGGTGCACATCTCCAACTGCTGTATTGAATGTGTCTATAATGGACATACAAATCAATAGAGCTCATGAATGTTTATATTATCATCTCTTTAATAATTTCCTATTCGTTTGTTTGTGCATCATAATATATACAGTTGGTTTCCTTGAAAAATCCAGTCACTTCTGCTTCCCAGTTCATGACAATAGACACTGTCTTGCAAGCTGTATTTGCGACAATTATAGAAAATATCCAGTCGACAAACAGTGGATAATTACTCACTGGGGATGACATCAGTGGGCTGTGAACACTAACAACAGCTGCCCAGTAGCCAAGAGCTGACACAAAGTCACACAGCAACAGTAAATTTAAGAGCTTGTGTCACTGGGTCATTCTTGAATGTGCTGATAAAAACACAAACATCTATTTAACCTTTGACAACTCCAGCCTGCCCATAATACCATACTCCCCTGATACACCCGGTTGACATCTCTGACACTAGAAAGAGCGTGACATTCTACTCAGGATTTAGATAAAATGGCAAAATCATTGAAAGGATGGGATGAAAATAGAGGAAACTTCTTCCTTTGTTTGGATGCTTAAGATAATTATAATGATAATTTCAAACAAATTATTTATATTTTATTCATGCATGATTGAAAATGTGATTAAAATAGAAAAATGTTTTATTCCAGAGCAGTTGTATGAGTCAGAGAGTACACAAGTCAGAGAAATTAACAGTTCACTTAACACTGAACTATGTAGTGACTTACATTTTATTGGTATTAATTGGTAGATAAATTACAGAAATCTCTATATAGTTTTGAGGTCAAACATGCTTGAGTGCTCAACACCTTGACTTGTTCTATTCTAGCTTGTATTACAACAGAATCGCTGTGTTCGTGTGGTCCTGTAATGGGGGTGGAAAAAAGAAAAACTCCATTGCTTGAGGGAAATGATGCACAGCCCACGATTCAACATCCCATCAATCCTCAGAACAACTTCAATAACACATACCCATCATACATACATGTTCAAGCATCCACTGTGACATTTGCTTTCTATTACTGGAAACATACTCCATACAGTGCTCACTCTTAAAGCCATGAGTTAAATTAAATTTCTACAATATATTAAATGTCAATGTAACGATGATGGGAGGGGGAGAGCTGATAACGGATGCCAAAAATAAAATTCCACATGAAAATTCCACATGAAAAAAAACAAATGACTGGACTGATGGAGTCGTGTGGGAGGAGGAAGGAGAGAATGAGAGAAATAAAAAAATGTGCCAGAAGGAACCAGATCTGCTGCAATAACAAACTTCAACACCAGAAGACTGTGAGAAGACTAGCACAATGATGGAATGTAATGTCACAAGGTTGATGGTGATGATGGTAATGTTGAAGGTGATAATGACAGGGAGGAGTTCAGTGGGTATTTAAAAAGTGAAGATTTTGTGATTGTAGCTTTACTCCTGGACTTTAGGGACTGCAGATAGACAGGTGGGTGGGCTGGCAACCGAGCAGATAATTGAGTCCTGGGGAAATTCCAGCCGACAGCAGATGTCAGTCAGCCTATTTTCCTCAATATACTTGCCCTTTAGATAGATCCAATAGCATGTAATTGTCAGAAAGGACAAGGGAGACTTTAACCTTAACAGGAACCAAAGAAATATGGGATGTTGATAACAGAAATAATTGAAGGAAGTTTGGAGAGGAGAAAGGAGTCACCTACAAAAAAACAAAAGAATATTTAAAGCCTGAAGAAAAATAATGTTCTCTATTTAAATTGACTTGAGGGCCATTTAATAGGAGAGACTGTTAAATAAAGTGTTGATGGGTCCTGGTCCCAGAACAGTCTTTACATTTTAGTGTGGTTTAACACAAATTATTGACATTTTAGACAACATTAACTGACACATCCTCCTAACAATTTGTATCACAAAAGTAAACTAATGCCGTGTAAAACAGATATTAGAATGTTTTTACAAAGAAAGAAACCCCTGGTGGCGGACAGATCTGCAAACAAATATTCCACTTTTGATGAATCAAATATTGGACAACAATAATCTGAAACGACATTGTGCTAAAATGAATTCTATCTTCTTTGACCCCTTTGGTTTGGTTGAAGTTTTTGGCCATACAAGATGTCTGATTCCTCAAACGTTTCGAATAAAAATACCAGATTGTGCTACCTGTTTTTAGAACTGAACAGTTTCCAGTGTTTGCAAAAGCTTTTGATGGGACAAAATAAGATATTCATAGATATTCACCCACTCATATGAAAATCCTGTCACAGGCAATTACTTCAGTCTAATTAAAACAGTACCCGTACCTTTGTTCCAATCATCAACTCAGACTACCTTTATCTGTTCTAATTCCTCACTCCTTCCCCAGCATGCAGTCACGTGGTCAAACTGAGCAGTGACATATAGACTTTTTATCACTATGTTAACCAGGCTGACAGTAGTGCGATGAAACCCATGGATTTTTGTGTGTATTCACATGTTCAAAAGAAACGGAAACCCTCTGAGCCCCTTACTTAATCAGCACAGGTATGTACTGGTTATTTCCAAGCTCTGCCTTGTTTTTTCTCATCTCCCTCTTCCTTACCCCCCTTGATTTTTTTAAAGAGACAAGAAAGAATAAACAGTGTGCCTTGTGCACATTTGTAGCTCCTACTGGAATCAGCCTTCATGCAATACGTGAAACAGTGAAACATATTGTCTGCAGCATTTTAATACTTCCAATTTAAAGAATTGAAATCGGTTAAGATTTTGCACAACATGAGAAATTTGGAAGACAAACATGTCTAAAGTCAATACACTACAAAGTGATTAATTACTAAAATAGGGGAATACACGGTTAGAAATCCCTTTTCAATTTTAAAAAGCACTATTAAGTTTTGATGAAAGATGAGGTGCAATCACTGGTGAGGGTGTATTTATTTAAATTGAGGGTGGGAGATAGCTTAGGGGAACAATGTTCTCCACATGGGACTTCAATCACTTTTTTAAAAAAAACTACAAAGATAAGGCAAAGGAAGGGAACAGAAATGTATAGAGAAACCACATGGTTAGATGTCCACAGGGATTTAGAACAAGACTTACCATTTGTGTCTTCACATTTTGAGTTAGGACAGGTTGTATTTCTGGGCATTTAAAGTGACCTGAAATCCCTCTAATAAAGCTCCAGAGAGAGAAAAGATTGATTCTATGTCAAGTAAAGGTTGTTGGTCTCTTTGTATGCATTTTCTTACAGCCATTGCTATACACCACTAGAAATCAACTATATTTCTAGTGTGTGTGTGTGTGTGTGTGTGTGTGTGTGTGTGTGTGTGTGTGTGTGTGTGTGTGTGTGTGTGTGTGTGTGTGTGTGTGTGTGTGTGTATACATATGGATGACATCAAGCTGTATGCCAGGAATGAGCGAGAAATTGACTCACTGATCCACACCACCAGGATCTACAGCGACGACATAGGAATGTCATTCGGATTAGACAAATGTGGTCGGATGGTATTAAGAAAAGACAAGATGATCAGAACTGAAGGGGTTGACCTACCAGGGGGAAGGATAGAAGACATCAAGGACAGCTACAAATACCTTGGAATCCCACAGGCTAATGGCAACCATGAGGAGGCCGCAAGGAAGTCATCCACAGCCAAATACCTCCAGAGAGTAAGGCAAGTCCTGAGAAGTCAGCTGAATGGCAAGAACAAGGTCCGGGCCATCAATATGTATGCACTGCCGGTCATCAGATACCCCGCTGGGATCATAAGCTGGCCAAAGGAGGAGATACAGTAGAAGCCACAGATATTAAGACTAGAAAGCTCCTCACCATGCATGGAGGGTTTCACCCCAAGTCCAGCACCATGAGGCTGTACACTAAGCGGAAAGAGGGAGGCCGAGGACTAGTGAGCATCAGGGCCACTGTCCAGGATGAAACATCGAAAATCCAAGAGAACATCAGGAAGATTGCCCCAACCGATGAACTGCTCAGTGAATGCCTTAGACAGCAGAAACCTGAGGAGGAAGAGGCGGAGGAGGAGACAACATGGAGGGACAAGCCCCTACACGGAATGTACCACCGTCAGATAGAGGAAGTGGCTGATATCAAGAAGACCTACCAATGGCTGAATAAAGCTGGACTGACACACAGCACAGAGGCACTGATCATGGCAGCACAAGAACAGGCCCTAAGTACATGAGCAATAGAGGCCAATATCTACCACAGTTGATCTGACCCAAGGTGCAGACTATGTAAAGAAGCCCAGAGTCCAGAGTCAGTCCAGCATGTGGTAGCAGGGTGTAAGATGCTCGCCAGCTCAGCATAGATGGAAAGGCACAACCAAGTAGCTGTGATAGTGTACAGGAACATCTGTACCCGGTATGGACTAGAAGTACCCAAATCCCAATGGGGCATACCACCGAAGGTGGTTGAGAACGACAAGGATAAGATCCTGTGGGACTTCAGCTTCCAGACCGACAAACAGTTGCTGGCTAACAAACCGGACATAGTGGTGATGGACAAAGAGCAGAAGAGAGCAGTGGTGATGGATGTGGCGATTCCAGCTGACGCCAACATCAGGAAGAAGGAACACGAAATGATTGAGAAATATCAAGGGTTGAAAGAACAGTTGGAACAGATGTGGAAGACCATGGTTAATGTGGTCCCCGTGGTAGTAGGAGCACTTGGGGCAGTGACCCCCAAACTGGAAGAGTGTCTCCAGCAGATCCCTGGAACAACATCTGAAGCCTCAGTCCAGAAGAGCGCAGTCCTATGAAAAGCTAAGATACTGCACAGAACCCTCAGACTTCCAGGCCTCTGGTAGAGGACCCGAGCTTGAGGAGTACATCACAGATACCACCCCACAAGGGTGACAGAAACATATATATATATATATATATATATAACTGCAAAACAGTAAGTGATATAAGTATACATAGTATATACTGTGTGTGTGTATATATATATATATATATATATATATACACACACACAGTATATACTGTATATACTTATATCACTTACTGTTTTGCACTATGATATTTTGAGTATGGGACAGTTACCCTTATTTACCCTTATATGTTGATTTTCAGATCCACACACATACAAAGAAGCAGATCCTTAAATGAGATGCTCTCACATGCTATCAGCCCTGATAGAGAAACTATACACTCTGTATACACCCTGCTAAGCAAAGTACCAGGACTAACAATATTGGCCCCGAGAGCTCCGCTAAGGTAAACATTGTGTGCTTGAGCTACGGTACAAGTATTTTTCTATGGCTACATAAACCTCTGCTTCAGTTTATGCAAACATCACGGATGTGAGGCCTTTGACAGTGGGGTCGTAACAGAAACACTGGATGACATACTGTATATCCCCAAGGGAGTCAATGCTGTCATTGACACCCTTGTGTGGACATATGATAAGGTGAGGAATTCAAGGACAGGTCAGGATGGGACAATGACGAACATGAGGGGATGGTAATCCACAGCCCTTCCCTATAGGACTGCACTCTGAAATCTGGGGTATGGAGATAGGAGGAATACACAAGAGACACTCATTCAGTGATCCTGAACAGCAGGGAGCTGGTGACAGAGGCAAACGAGAACAGCCACACACAAGCACCCACTGACACCTGGAGATCTGTCAATTCATTCAGTGCAAAGTGAGTTAATAACACAGTTGGCTGCACAGTGAAAATACCCTACATGTCTGTACACAGTTAATAGACTGCCACACTACTCTGGAGTCTCAGGCGTACATGTGTTTGTTTTTAATTGTGCTTGCACTTATGTTACCAACAATGATGTCCAATGATGTCTGGAAATTTGTTGTGTCTCCATTTCCTACTACAGTAAGACATGGAGACACAGTGGCCTACATTCCTGACATATTCTCTTTTCTACAACAGTGGTTAGTTGATGACTGAATTATTTCATGAATCACAATGTAATCCATTTAAATCTTCAGATTTCGAGAAATGGAATGTAGAAAACTGGATGTTTCATTTGTTCTGTTGCACCACATACACTGCAGTCTGTTCCACTATTGGGTATAGTAGAAAACTTCTTTTTTTCCTTTGGGCTTGTCCCGTTAGGGGTCACCACAGCATGTCAGCCTACCTTCTGCATCCTCGTCTCTACAACCAACTGCCCTAATGTCTTTCATCACTACATCCATTTACCTTCTCTTTGGTCTTCCTCTTAGCGTCTTTCCTGGTAGCTCCATCCTCACCATCCTTTTACCAACAAACTCATGTTGGTGCTTTTTCCTGTAAAGCGTGACTTTGACATTAAATACAGAGAAAAAAATCAAAACTAAATAAAAGTAGCTTCCTTTCTTTGACTTTGTTTTCATGTTAATTTGTTTTTAATTCTCTGGCAACAATTAACTCAATCATTACATGTTCTGTTTTCACATCAAGCTTCTGAAATAAGGTGCTGCTGTAATTAGCAAAGTTTACATCCCACTGATTGAATATGAAAGAGATGTTTTTAACTGATTAGAACAAATGAAACAAGAGAATAAAAACATACAGTATATGCATTACCTCAGTTATTTTTAGTTAAAATAAAATAATCTCTTTTTTTCCTGTCGTCTAGCCCCCAAACCTATTTTCAACTCCATGTGTTTTGCATGATATTTCTTTCATCAATAAAGTATTTTTTTTTCAGCTGGCGATGTTTTAGATTAGATTTTTTCATTTCACCTTACAGTAGAGTCACTGTACAGAATTGGAGATGCCTGAATGCTGTTAACATTACATTTTCAATGAATTATGAATAACTGAGAAGCAGTCTAATTTACAAGATATATTTGTGCAACAAAGCAGTATTTTTTTGTCCAATGCTTGAGAAAATTTAACTGCTTACAGAAAACTTTGATTCTACCTTGCGCATTTGCACATCAATATCGCGACTTCACCTCAACGCGGATTTTTGGTACGTGATACCGTACACGCATTCTATTGGTTGACAGCCTCCGGATGTGCACTCCGTTCCATGAGTCTCGGACTGACGTGAGACACAAAAGTGCTAGTAGATAAGAGTGTGTGAAAAGGTTATACAGATAGAAGGTGGTTTAATATCAGTATGGGGAGGGTCATAAACCTTTAAATTATCATAAATAATAAGATAAATTGTTAATCACAGAGTTATTTAATCGCGTGTGGTTCCAGGAATGTATTAATCGCGAGGGACGAGGGCGCACTGTATTCATCATGACTGCATTATGTTACACCTTCTCTAAACTGAGTTGAATCACAGAAATTTACAGCTATATATAAGTGACTACGGGATTCTTATGACCACATCATAACTGATGAGCTCTTGCCCACCCACTTGCAGTGGGTGGGCAAGACCCTTCATGTAGTCAAGCAGAAGCCAGGTTAATTTACCATTAAGTGAGCAACAAGTTCCTGCCTCTTTCACAAGACCCATTCAATTAAAACAGCAGGCCAATACTACAGATGCATGCAAGCTAGGACGATGAAGGCAGGTGCACAAAGCGCAAGTTAGTGTGCTCATGCATGTTAGCACATGGTCATGAGCAGGTGCACAAATGCGTAAGCACTCACAAGGCATCTGTATGGCCAGAGGTGATGCTGAAGGCAAGGGTGATGATGGCGGTGCCAATCTATTAATGCAGAAGGCTTAGCAGAAGCTTAGGAGGGGGATGTGAGTAGTTGCCAAACCTCTCACTGAGAGCCAGGATCAAAGACATGGCGTAATTGTGGGACTGGCAAAATTTGTTGTCAAGGGAGGAGTGTATCAGCTGTTGTGAGGGGCCTCCATATGTGCATTTCTGTGAGTGTGTGTGGATAATTTTGCCATGCAGGTATAAAATGAATAGATGAGATAAGAGAGCCATTTGACACTGGGGCATAGGAAGCATATCAGTCTGCAAATTCACCATCTGGTCGTATGAGACGGGTGGGACATTAACAGACTGCTTGGACTGATGCACTGCGAGGTGAACAGAAGCAGTCACAATGCTTGTTTACAAGTTCCATGTAGAAAAGGCCCTGTGACAATTAAATTCTTTCTTCACCACATTTCAATGTGGATTAATCTAATTCGCAGATATGCATGTTAAAAATTTCAAATAACAACATCCTTTACGTTATGTTTGATGGACCACAGGCTAAAAAAATGTTTCATTTTATGATGCTGCAATGCATCCACACAGCTCATAAAATAATCACATCCTAAAGCCAGACCAGTGTCTAAAATGTACACTTTCAATGTTGGTTAGGTGTCATTATCTTGCATATTCTGAACAACAAGCAAACAAACCTTCAGTTGCACATCTAGAAGCCATTTGAAAGCTTTGGATTTTAGTTTCTCAATTTTAATTTTAGCATTTTAATTGCAAAATAATAATATCAGTTATCATGAGTCTGTACAATCTTTTGTCCTATCGCACTATTTAATAATAATTGGTGACTGTGTGCAGAACCTTTCAATGAATAGCATTTAAGTTATACCTCTACAAAGTAATTACTGGCCATTGGCCAAAAAAAGTTGAAAAAACCCCCATGTCACCCATGCTGTCCTGTGAAAAAAAATGGATCTCTCCTCTTCACATGACCCAGAATGGTATCATTCTGGGTCATGTGACCACCTGGTCACAGTGTCAGTCAAAGTAGCTAAGATGTAATCTTGGTAGAGCTCCTTGCAGTCAATTGAAAAGTAATAGTGGGTATTGGTGTAACAGAAGAGACACTTTGGGATTACATTTATCGTTAATGGATCAAAAAGTGACAAATATCACATTTCAAAAGGAATTGGTGAATCAAAATTCTGAGACAGAAATCAAAACTGTGGAAAATATCTTATTGAAAAAGAAGGTAGTTTGGTGGTTGGAATTTGTACACAAAGTGTGACTTAAAAATAACCCTGTGATACTGTATAAACCAACATTCTTAAGACCATGAAGAGACCATTGTTCTGTCCATATGTTTGTTCAACATATGAGCAAATACAAACTGTGCTTTGGGACGCCAACGATGGATGGATAAAACATCATCTGACACCGGATCTTGTTATCTTTTGCGGAGTAAAGACGTAGCTTGTGTGACTCTTTATTATTGGTGTTTTTTACATGGCTGGAACAGATTAAAATGATTATTTTTTCTTTTTTAATTGTGAATATTTGTTTGTCTTAAGAGTTGTTCAAGTTGTTGGCTCAGTCACAGACAGATTAAGCTCGTATTTCGAGATACTACTGTATTATGATAAGCCACAGAAATTACTGGGCCATGTTATGAGCTATGTCCCATCAGGGATCTAATTTCCGTTATTGTTCGTGTTTTTCTGAAGGAAGAGAAAGCCAATACAAACTGTATGTGATGATCCAAGCCAATGCCCATTAACTCCCGTCCAGCTGCCATCAATTTGAGTTGCAGCATGTAGAACTACCCGCAAGAAAGGTAAGTGTTGCAACTCTAAACCCTAAACATTTCCTTACCTGCAGCAATCAGTGAAGTACAATAATTGTTTAATGTTCTGAAGAAAACATTAACAATTTAATTTAAATGTAATATAAAGAAAACATTTAAAATAGCTCAAGGGTCTTTCCTTCATTACACAAATAATACAAGTGAATCTGCTTCAGCTTAATCTTTGTGTCTATCAGCAAACAGGAAAAATGAACACAACACAAAATTAATGCACTCTTCATCTACAGTATTTCTTAAAAAAAGCGTTTCCTTACCTGCACTACAAAGGTACTGTATGTTTTTTTACATGACATCAAGTTGATATTTGACAATTGTGGATCTCTTACACAGAGATGCACACTTGTGGTCAAGAGATGTAGATGGAAAGCCCGTCATTGTCACCTTCACTCATACTCATGAGTTCAAGCTATTCACCCAAGCATGAAACTCTTCTCGAGAACAAGCAATTAAAAAGAAAGACATAGAGAACGTTTAATAAACCTCCTGGCAGGTTAGATAGAAATATTCACAATGTGAACCACTGTAACAACCAGTGTTTAAATACAATATATATTGGATATTAGGTGTCTGTATATGAATTTGGTCTAGTGGTAAGTTGTTCTACCCTATTCAAAACCTAGTAAACAGAAGAGCTTTCACAAACAATTTTAAGAAACACACATTTGCAAGCACGAGAAAAAAAATCCATGCCATTTTTATATATATATGCAAAATACATATTACAATTTGGGAACCAAAGAATTACCACAACACTTATAGCACAGTAAGCATTAAAAAGGATGAGAAGAATAGCTTCATTTGACAGTGTTTGTTTTACATCAATCATTACTAATCAAATTATCTCCAAGAAGTTCATGCTGAAGCTCTGCTCTCTCCACAATGCTCCAACTGTAATGGATGAGGAGAAAATAATTGTCTTTCTAGGCTTGAAGTACAAATGTGGGACGAATTAAAGCAGCACAGGAAAATATTCTGGTTTCCCATAGAAAATGTAGGACAAGGAATTAACTGCAAGTGGATGTAGATATAATGATCATCAGAAAAGCCTGGTTAATGTAGTTTTTTGCATAATCATAGGGGACATCAATAGTAATAGTAAGCATAATAAAGATTCATTTAAAAAAATCTAAATCTAAATATGTTTAAATAAATGCTCATTCCTTTATGTTCATCTCAGACATAATCTGATTAAACCAAAACAAAATGTTAACAAAATTGGTTGAAAAATAAGCTCTGTGTGTTTCTTTGTTGATAAATTGAATTTCTTTTTTACTTTTAAAGATCATGTTAATGATTTTTCCCAAAACAATGAGGAGCCACTGATGCTTCTTAAGGCTTAAAAAACATGAATATATTAGAGCTTTTTTTGGCTGGGATGGTCTTTTTCATACAACTGGATGTCTGTGCTTAAGAAAGTTGGGAATGTGCCTGAAACTGGTGGAAGGTGAAAAGAGAAAACTCATAAAGGTGAAAACTCATAAAGGTGAAAACTCATAAAACTCAGAATGCACTAGACTGATAAACGTCCTGACTGGTGGATGACTGCGGAATCAATGCAACATATTGCATTGATTCCACAGGACAGCATCATGGTTATAACCCTCACTGAACAGTATCAAGGGTTTGTAAATCATTCAGCAATACCTCTCCTACTTTTGATTTTAACAAAGCTCCTTCCTTCCATCCTGGCCCAGGTAATCATCATTATTCCACCACACACGACTCTCTGCAGTCTGCATGTAGTGTGTAAAAAAATTATATATCAATGACTTCATGTTTATGTGTAGGTGGAAATAGGCAAGCGAGCTTATGACTTGATTATATCAAGTGTGTACACATGCCAAAGGACAGATGACACAAAGTAAAAAAAACTGGCATTGGTCTTGATCAATCACAGAGCAATGAATTGTGGTGGGTGGATTTTGAGTGTGTCGGTGTGTGTGGGTTGGAAACAGTGCACTTATACACTGTGCATCCCCATGGACGGGGATTTTATCAGATTAACTGAATAATTTATATTGTAAACTCAGGAACAAAGTGTGCTTAATTGCATAACATCACTCAAGTCTATCATGTGTGCCATTTACATAATGATTAGTCCCAGCACCTGCCCTGGAAATTACAATCTTAAAGATTTATCATGAAGTCACCCCTATAGGTTGATGACAAAGGATGAGGTTGTCTGTCTCTAGCCTCTATTCACCAGTTTCTGAAATGTGTCCTCAGGTTAGTCATTAGTGTTAACCTAAATACTTATAAATGACCTGGACATCCCAAATTTTTAGTCCTTGCTGAAGTGTTTCATGAAAGGGAGGTTAGATAACAAAGCTGATTAAGATGTTAAAGCTAAGGCAAGGAGGATATTACTTATTGCATCTTGCCGTGTAAGGACAGGACTCTCGTGCCCAAAGCCTCTGGATAGATGCTTATTTCTCTCTATGCAGTGATACAGCATAAATCTGCAGAGAGGAAGTTCCTCTATGAATCTGCTTACAATAAGATCTAAGGATCAGCCTGAGTAATCAAGTTATAATTTCTGGACAGGAAATTTTTCAAATGTATTTTTATTTTACCCTGTCCCTTCAATGACAATTAAATATCTGCAGTATATTCAAGTCCACAAATAAACACAACTTCAGTTTCATATCAGAGGATCTGAATCTACTATGCAAAGAATATTTAAAACACAGAAAGTTGTTCACCTTTCTTTTTCTTTCTGTCATAGTTTTCAGCTTCTCTTCAGGAAGAAGACCTGAATGAGTTCATGCATTCCAACTTAAGTCAACAGTGAGTCATAGCAAAATGAACTTGACAAAGTGCCATTCAGCCAAAGGCACTGTGAGTGTGAATGGAGCTGAACTGAGGGAATTGACTGTGTGGTACTGATAGCTAAAATATTCAAGGGGTTCATTATGTTATTAGACTGAACCTGTTGGCATCAGTTTCGCCGGCCCCTACATATCATTGGACTTCTGTAGGGGCCTGTGTACTGTATGTGCACCTTCTGTGTGCACATACACACAAACCCTCCTAACCTTGAACTCAAGGTTGAAATTCATTTGCAGCCTCCAAAATTTAATGTGTGGCTGTTCTTGTTCAGTCGTAGTAAGAGTTGAACATATTTTATGTTTATGGCGATCAAACAATATACTACATCCAACAATGACTTACAGTGTTAGGAGGCCGATGGGAGACTTGATACATGTCTGGCGCAAACCCAGGCAATTACAGAAAATAAAGATTTGTGTGACTGCTTTTTGGACTGGCTACAGGCTTTATACAACATGTATATCTTAGTTTTATAATGATAATGAAAAGGATACGGCTTAAAGTATATAGTTGTTATACAGCATGATGTTATTTTTCAAACTTTGGAATGACTTAAGCTCTACACTGAGGTGCTGGAAATGAATCTTAACAAAAGTTCAGATTATATCTTAGGGCAAGCTGTTTATATCACAAGTACTTTCCCCTTGTATTACCTTGTTATCAACCTGTCACATCCACCAATAGCTTACAAAGTTTAAATGTCCTCTTTATCTGCCATCATCCAGCTGTTATCATTGTATGGAAAGATATATAACCCACCTCTACCCACTCACCCCAACCCAGGACACCTCAAACCTCCAACCACATCAATGCATCAACCAAGCAATGTCTTCTTCATATTGGAAGTCCTAATTTCTTGGATCATTCCCCTTAGAGTTATCCTTACTGCCCTGGTTGAAGGGTCTAAATCCAATGTGTTTCACAACAAATCACTTTATTGTGCAAAGGAAAATAAACACCATGGACAAGTTGTTAGTTCATTACAGCTCAAACAGTCCAAACAGTGAATAAAGCCTGTTCTTAACATTTTTAGACTCCATAGACTCCATAATCACCTGTAAAAAATGTTGGGAACAAGATCTGTTTATGTTTAGTAGGGAATAAAATCAATCTGGACAAGTGAGCTGAAGATGAGACAATTTTGATCATCTCATCTTCAAGAAAATGGACGGCTGGATCGATTGTCAAATCAAGATATTCTTTTTCTAAAAAAATTAAATCATGAAATTTTGAAAAGAACATGGTGTGGTGCTGTTATTCTTAAATTAGAAACCTGTAAAAAATCTAAATGTTTAGTCTATCTCGGCTTGGGACCAGCCTGCAGTTGACATTGGTTATGTCCCTGTAGGCTGCAAGTGTATGAAATCGAACCCTGGGTAGCATACATGCGAAGCATGCACTCTACCACTGAACTACATCCATGACCATTTTTTATACTTGTATAGAACATGAGAAAAAAATCTGCTTGATTGAGTACTTCTAAATTTTGTTTCGTTACATTTTCTGACATGAAGCAGGAGACTTTATAGCAATGAGGGGGCAATAAAAAAAATTTAAACAGCACATATCATACTAAAAACAAAATAAACAAAAACAAAATCTATGTTTCAGGTTCCTGTCCACAGTAAATGAGAGAATATGTCATAACATTGTTGGTATTAGAACTAATATACTAAATACTTAAAACCTTTTTAATAATCAGAAATTGCTTTGGTTAGTGCATCTGTAGCCAAGTCTGGAGAGTGCAAAAAGATTATCCACATGCAAAAATATTACATAACTCAGTCTATGTAGGATACAGTCAATTTTATCAGCTTGGGATAGCTACAGTGACAAACTATTGCTTCATCACATTTTGCACCTCCCTCCAGAGGTGCACCACTGTGATGAGCTTGAAGCCTGATGCAGGGGATGCTGGAAGAATTGAATCTCCCAGCTGGCCTCTGGAGATTAGACAGATGGCAGGAAATACTTCAAGCATGGTAAAAAAAATATGAAGGGGTTTCTCTGCCTATGCTCTTGCTATTGTGATAAAAATTTACAGGGTAACAATAAATCAGCAAATTTAATCAACAGACACTGCTGTGCTCTCAAATTCTCTCCAAAAAGTTTGGATGACGATAATTAATTGAATGTCAATAACAAAAGAAAGAAGAAGAAAAGTCCCTAGTGGTATATATCAAGTGCGGCATAGTGGTGCACTGAGTACCACTATGAGAAGAAGAAAAGTCCCTTGATTCCTTTACATGGAAGGTTTGTATGTTCTTATGGAATGTTTGTATGTTCTCTCCGTATCTGTGTGGGGTTTCTCCGACTTCTTCCCACCTCCAAAAGACCTGTTCACTGTAAATTGCGTGTGTGTGTGTGTGTGTGTGTGTGTGTGTGTGTGTGTGTGTGTGTGTGTGTGTGTGTGTGTGTGTGTGTGTGTGTGTGTGTGTTTCGTGTGGCTCCTCGATGAGTTGGCAAACTGTCCTGGGAGTACCCTGCCTCATGCCTGTAGCCAGCTGAGACATGCACCCATGACCTGCAAGGCAGATAAGCAACTGTAGACAAAGTGACTGCAGTTGTGTCGTAAACAAGAACATGGTTGGATGGATGGATGATATAGTTAACTATGGAGCAAAGCGCATATGTAGTGAAAGCAAATATCGATCATTTCTAAATGTATTGCAACTGACTAAAAAGTTTTGAACCTTACAGCAAGAAGGTTCTGGGTTCAACTCTGGCAAGGACTTTTGAGTTTTTATATTTTACATGGGTTCGTTTTCTGTTCTCTAGCTTCCTCCTATCACTAAAAATCATGTAATGTACCAGTGCATTTGTGACTCTAAATTGCCCATAGGTATGAATGTGAGTAACGCTAATGAATTCAACATGCTTAATATGATTTACTGTATATAACAGTTCGGAACCAGCGTTAGAGATAATGTGAGCACCCGGTGGCAGATGACACTAACTAACGGCACTTTCTAGGCTGATGCTGAACCTTCAACAAGAGTAAATTAGGTTTTTATAGTGACCTCAATATATTGAAGGGGAAATACATGACTGCCAAGAGTGAATTTATGACATCCAATTAAATTAGGAGAAAAGTGTAAAATTTTAATATACAGTATATGCCATTGTAGAGGCAACTCCACAACTCCACTGTATATCATCAGATAACACTAAACGACTTGTGTGTTGTGATGTACATAGATTCAGTAACGTCCATCCTAAGAAGGCGCTAAAATGTAATTAAAACACTGGAAATATTTTTTTTCAAAGACTCTTATGGCTCAACACTCCCTTTCAATCATATAAAACCAACCCCCCCCCCCCCCACCGCTCATATGGATCAACGTCCAGATTTAATTAATTTAATTGTAATTCTCAATATAGACAAAAAAGTTGATATATTCATTCCAAAAGAGGCTACAAGGTAACAGTTAACTCTTTCAAAATCTTCATTGTGTGTGTGGGGGGGGGGGTGGGGGGTGTCAGTGTGTGTAGTGCACCCTTCTGAATGGCCATGTGTTTGAAATTATGTTGCCTGTTTTTCGTGCCTGCACTACCAAACAACAAAACAAGCAAACAAACAAACCCAGCTGCCATTAGTGATTAAATGTGGCTAGTAAAAAAAAGCCAATCATTGGCTTGATGGAATTAAGAGACAGATGCTCTTATTAAGTGAATATTGCTCACAAAATCAAGTTGCACCATATGGTAGGAAAATGGTAGAAGTCAGTCAGTCAGCCAGCTTTTGGAGGTGGGAGGAAGCTGGAGAACCCGGAGAGAACCCACACAGACATGGGGAGAGCATGTGAACTCTGCACAGAGTGGGACTTGAACCCAGGTCCACTGTGTTGTGAGGCGGCAGCGCTAACCACTGCACCACTGTGCCGCCCAATGGTAGAAGTCTTTTCATGTAATATCACACACTATCTTTTTAAACATTTCATATATAAAGCCCAAAAATCTAAACTAATGAAAAAAATGCTTATAGTTGCATTGCTTGATTTGATTTTACCACATTCACTACCTATTACAATTTTCAGCCACACAATTTGAAAATTTGAAAGGAGCAGAAGTTTGATGGCAAGGCTTTAACTTCCTCATTCCTTTTGTAGTTTTTTTAATCCACACACACAAAGAAAAACTAATGCACAGATTCTCAATTTTACTGTCATCGCTCAGTATATAAGCACCATGTGATTTGTCTAACTCATGTCACAGTGACTTTGCAATGATTCTATATTCTTCAAACATTGTTGGTGCTAAATGCTTCACTCACAGTATTGCCACATACAGTACGTTCACACTATTTCTTATATATATTGTATATTTCTTCCAGTTCTCATAAAAAGCATACACTGCAGTTAGACACAGATTCCTCTGTGCTTCTTTGACTAGTGAGCATATCGATTAATATTCCTGTAAAAGCCCATATTTTCTGACTACACCGCTGGGACAAAGTCACTACACGGTTACCTACACTAAGCTTACTTCTCACAGTGAGAGCAGAGAGAACATTGTGTTGGGCCCAAAACAGTACACAAGAGAATCGGTCTGTATTCAAAGTTTTAATACAATTTAAACACAGTTTGAAACTGGTAGTGAGAAGGTCGGACAGACAAATCGGAAATGGAAAAAGCAAACAGTCAGTATCCAGGAAACATACTGGAAAAGTACTTAAGGCAGAAGGGAACAATGGAACCGGAGCTGTGACACATAAAGGATGTTTGAGGAAAACCAAAAACAGACCAAATGCCTGATGATCCATCAGTGATGCATCTAGGGTTTGGTTTTGACATCAGGCATCACAGCTGCAGAGATATTTGCAAAAAATGTTTGAATCCAAACAAGAAAACTTAATTCTACTGACAGTAAAATTGATTCATTTTGTCAAGTTTAATAAATACTAGAAGGATAAACAATAAATAGAAGAAATAGAAGGAAGACAAGAACAGCAAAAAGCTTCACTTAAGTTTCAAAACACGTCAATGTGCGAACTGAGAATTTCTCTGAAATGTATTCATGACTACTAATACATTTTTTTTCCCATTTCTGTGATACCAGAATAAAGTACTTTTCACCAAAAAAACATTCATATACTTTCAGTAGACTTGAAATTCATGCATTTTTTTATGCTTCAATTTAAGTTTACATAATGTCTTATTCTGATTGTTCCGAGATTCGTTCCCCATTTATTTTTTTATAAAGTGCCAACACACACACACACACACACACACACACACACACACACACACACACACACACACACACACACACACACACACACACACACACACACACACACACACACACACACACACACACACACACACACTACTAAAAGAAGAGTTCTATACATAAATAAACAGGCAGTCAGTCAAACGTTTGGTAGACAGTCGGCTAGTGACAGGATGTCAAAGCTCTCTGACTGTAGGAGAATAAAAAGTAGAAAGCACAAGTCCCAGTGGTTACCAGCAGGCTTTGGCAGGTGATGAAACCTTTTAACCATTCCATTTCATTTTAGGAGGTATTTCTTTCCTTCATTGGAATGAGCTGTTGATTCTTATGCAGCATGAAGGTGACTTTCATGGCGCAATCAAGAATTGCCCAAGAAGATGGTACTCTGATCTTTGATTTTAGATACTGTATATTTGCATTAAACAGTTTAATAACACTCGGAAAAGAAAACAAGAAAGAAAGCAATTTAATACAATATGCTATAATCCATAGATAATACAGATAATAGCGATTAATGTACCAGACTGGGCATGCCTGTCTGGTGGGGGTTCAAATCTATCTCACTCTGGATGGCCGTGGACGCAAAAAACTAAATATCCTGTGTCAAGTACCAACTGCTAATGAAGGAAAATCAAGAAAGACAAATTTTAATAGACCTTCTTGTTAGAAATTTAGTATACATAATAATAATAAACATAGTAAACATTCATCCATTTTTGTGTACCGCCGCTGTATCCGCTGTAGCAGGCCACGGGGAGCTGGAGCCTATCCCAGCTGGCACTGTGGGTGAGGCGGGGGACACTCCAGACACCACACCAGTGCACCGCGGAGCCACATACAAAGACATACAAACACGCACACACACACCCACTCCTACGTCCAATTTGGGAACGGCCAATTAACCTGAAGCACATGCTTTTGGAGGTGGGAGGAAGCGGGAGAACCCGGAGAGAACCCACGCGGACATGGGGAGAGCATGCAACCCGGACCCGCTGTGTTGTGAGGCGACAGCACTAACCACTGCGCCACCGTGCTGCCCCATAGTAAACATAATACACAAAATAATACTAATGCTAATGCTACTACTACTACTACTACTACTACTACTACTACTAATAATAATAATAATAATAATAATAATAATAATAATAATAATAACAATAGAATAGAAACTCAATTAAATTAAGTTGATTGTAACTCTACTTCACATTGCGGTTTATTTTTCAGTCAGTGCCTGTTTTATGTGAATATAGTTCCTTCTTGTTGAACCTCAGAAAAAAAATAGAGCATTACTTTCTCTTGAAGGGGCCTTATTATGAAAAACACATTTTTTCAGGTCTCTATATATAGTGATCCTCCCTAACCCTACCAAATCCTAGAATCTGGAAAAGGCTTCCTGCAACAATAAATATTTGGAATCCTTTGGAATTCATGGGTGGGCAGAATCAAAACGATCAAATTCACAAAGTGCCGTGTGTGACGTCACACCCAGAGCGTAATTGACCTATCCTGAGTCACATTTGATTGTCCATGATCCCCATGCCCATAGACACGGAGTTGGTTCAGGCTACGGTAGCGGTGTGTGTTGATAGAGGGAGCTCAGAGGCATGCCCATTAACATGAAGCGTGTCGGGGCAGAAGTGATTTTATCAATATTCAATCAAAGATATTGAGGACCACAGATCAGTTTTTTAAAATACAGAGTAATTTGACATCTGGCAGCGCAATGACATGAATTTAAAAAAGCATAATATGGGACCTGTAAGCAATATACTTAATCTGTCTACCTACACGTAGAGATTGAGAATCTACTTTAACATCTACCCTGCCCCCAAAAAAAGATTAGAGAGAGACAGAGAGAGAGATTGATTGATTTTTAAAATCACATTTATTAATAAAATCAATATTACAAGATCGTCACTTTGACATAAAATACAACAGAGATTCACACAAACAGGAACTCACACTACAAAAAGACATTATATGAAATATATAAGCAAAAATATTCGTGAATTAAACCAAACACTGACTGAAAACAAGTTCCTCACTTAACACGGAACATAAGATACCTTTAACACACCATAAGTTCGTAAAAGTGTCTAAATCATCCATAGCTCTTATTAAAATTGATTGTGATTCTTGCTTGACACATTCTTCTTAAAATGGCTTCTGCACTACATTTTAAACCAATGATGCACACCTGTCTGTTAAAAACATGAGCGAATGAGAGAAAGATACTCTCCAAAAAATGGAAGATTGTCGAGCCTTCAACAGTCTAGGAAGCAGTGAAAAACAGTGTCTCTGTGAGAACAGAACGGACAGTTCTCCGACATATTTGGATTCAAAACAGCAATAAAACTGTTGACGGCCACAGCGCCTTGTAAAATCCTCCACTGGAGATCCCCAACCTTTTTTGTTAACAGTGGCTTCTAGAAAGACTCCCATGAAGGGTTCACATCCGCCGCTAGATCAGGGTGAACCCTCCACGGTGTGTCATCCCGATGTTAAAGTTTATCATTGTTTGAAATTTTTACCATAGGGTTTAATATGGAGTCGTTAGAGAAAAGAGACAAACTCTCTATAGGAAAAGGGTCAGTATGATTTGGGTTTGAAAGGCCTTTACAATAAGAATCTATCAGAGTCAGTTGTTGTGGGGTGAGTCAGCTCGTCCAGCTCTTCAACAGGCGTCCGATGAGTCTCATTGAGGTCAAACCCACAGTGGAGGATAGAGCAGTAGCGCCATCCAGGCCGGGTCTATAAATGTACACTACATGTCCAAACGTGGAGATTTTAGTCGTGCTGAGTTTGGACACATATGCTGCGACAATAGTTCTTACATTAAGAAGTCCTGCTTTGATAACAGGTTGCTTCAAAATCCTGATTTAAAATCTTGTAGTCTCCTCTTGGACAAAAGTCCCCAGATTCTAAAAACACTTTGCTAAAAACGTGGAAGATCTTTTAGTCTTTCGTTTCTCAGGTCCATTAAGAACAGCGAGTGAGCTAGTCCCAAACCCCAGCACTGGCCCAGTACTGCCTGTGTCGTCGGCCACCACACCAGATCTTCAGGGCCAGCCAGGAACCGCTGAATGAATTGCAGCTGAAACATAGCGCCTCTGCTGGTCAGATGGATGAGTCCCTGCCCTCCTTCCTCCTTGGGTTAGAAGAGGACACTCTGAGGGGTCCAGTGATGAGAGTCGCAAAAAAAATCTACCATCACCGTTTGGATTCGTTTTAGCAACATTGGTGGGGGTTCAAACCAAGACAGCCATTGCCACAAGATTGATGCAACCAAATTGTTTATAATTAAAACTCGACCTCTAAAAGACAGTTTTAATAAAATTTATTTCCGATTTTTTAGCCTCCCTTCCACTTGCTCTCAAACATTTTCCCAGTTCCCAGATACACTCCAAGGTATTTTAACCTGTTTCTTGTCCATTGGAGTTTGTCTGGGAGTTTGATCTCGTCCGTCCCATCTCCCACCATAAGAGCCTCGCTCTTCGCCAGGTTGACTTTAACGGAGGAGATCTAACTAGAAAGCTGTACAGTGCGTTACAAAGGGCTTATATCATGCCAGTCTTTTATTGCAACAATAATATCATCAGCATATGTAGACATCTTGAAACTGCAGGAGGAACTAGGTAATTTAAAACCAGAGAGACCTGCTCTTAGCTGGTTTAAAAAAATGCTCTAGTTCCAGGGAGTAGAGCATCCCTAAGAGGGGGCAGCCATGTCTCATTCCACTTTGGACCTTAAAAGGAGCACTCAAGTCACCGTTAATCTTAAGTACACTCTCAATGTCTCTATATAGGGTCTGAATCTTGGCAATAAAGTTAAAGCTGAAACTGAAACCTTGGCAAGAGAGAGAGAGAGAGAGAGAGAGAGAGAGAGAGAGAGAGAGAGAGAGAGAGAGAGAGAGAGAGAGAGAGAGAGAGAGAGGGGGGGGGGGGGGGGGAGACAGAGAGAGAATGTCTTTTCAGAAACTAAACAAAAAAATGTAAACATTTGATAGTTGTTTGTTGGGTTATACTGACGTTTCACTAAAGTTTCGGAGGTTGGAACAGACAGTCTCCCCGTCAGAAGAACTGCCTGTCACAAGGACATGAGCACAGCATTGACATTTTTTAAATCCAATGTTGAATATCATTATTCATCCAATACTGAATATTTTTATTCATAGTATTCCTGTAATAGTTTTGTCTCATCCATTTTCCCGAAAGGATCTTTGTGGCTGTGTTTAATCTAAAAGACATGTTTAAATAGTGGTTCTGGCACAAAGGATTGCCAGATTCCTTCACCATCTCCAAGATCAAATATGCAGAAGAACAGGTCCCTGGCTTCTTTTCTTGGCCTCTTTAGCAGGCCACAAACACGCTTGTACTTTCTCATATGTCATCACTTGAAAGTCTTTTTTATTATCGTCCATGTCAGCTTCCTCTGTCGTAGAAAGCTGTGAGAGGATACCTTCATTGGTGTTATGCCTCCCTGGCTTGTAATGTGCCTCAATGTCATATCTGTAAGTTGAGCAACACATCTTTGCCTCACTGCTCCAACAATGGCAGTCATCAGGTATTGTAGAGAATTATGGTCTGTTATCACCATGGTGAACTTGGAGTACATCTGGTGATCTCAGAATTTTTATGCGATTGCCCCTTTGAGTGCCACAAGCTCCAATTTATATGCAAAGTAGCTATTGTCATTGTTTTCTGTCTTGAATAGCCCTTAATGGGTTGCAAAATCTACCACACGTTCTGCCCTACCCTGCCTCTGACTAAGGATAGCACCAAGGTCATGTCGTAAGGTTATGTTGGTGATGAGTATGGAGGGGTGTAGAATTTGGCCATGCCAGATCTGGGGATGCCATAAGTCCTCCAACAGTCAAAGTTGAAGAAAGTCAATTCCTCCCTCTATACTGAGGTTTTGTATTACTACACGCATACCACCTCTAAGATGTTGCGTGAATGATGTGCTCATGTTTAAATACTTTGTCATTATTTTTGACATTTGAGGCTACTAATTTTTCCTGTGAATTGTTTTCCCTGCAGGCTAAGAATACGATCGCTCAGTGAGGGTCATAGAGGAATTTTCTCCCTGTAATGCTAAAATTGGGTTTTTTGTCTCTATTTGCAGTGAAGATTAGTGAGACAGTAGCCATCGATCAGTGCCACCTACATTGCTATATCTTATTAAAATGCTCACTTTTGTTCCATGGTTTAATACCTATGAAAGGGGGGACCTGTGCTTTGAACTGATAAATAGATATTTGAATTTATGTATTTTGTCCTGTCTAAAGAAAGACCATGTCCAATCCACTAGGCTAACATTAGCATATCTAGGTGATAAACTCACTCTTGATGTGAGACCAGCAACATGTCTAATTCAGATTCTCTTCTTCCTGATGACTACAAGCTTGCAAGAAATCCAGTGCAGGAATTTAGTTGATATCTGCTCTTGTTTTGCTGCTGTGTTCCCTCTGCCTTTTTCTGCTATACTTTCAAGTTATGTTTGTCCAAAACAAGAATCACCTAATAAGAGAGCACTGTATTCAAACCAATACTGTTTCAACTAATTAGACTAAAGACTAGTGTGTTCATTTTACTTTGGTAATTTGCTCATGATACGGCAAAGGCAGGGTTAGTGATTAACTAAAAATAATAAAAAAAACATTCATCAAACTAAATAAAAAGCTGACTCAAATACCTCAACTTCAAACAGAAAAACTGTCATCCAATTATTTAAAAAATAAAATAATTCCATCTCATTTCCAAGTAGTGCATGATTTATATGCAAAGGCAATTCGTAATATTCATAATCCCAAGTGTTCAAAAGGGTTTGAAATCTGTTTTTCAAAATGACAGGCCTGTAAAATTCTGTAATTCTGCATTAAAATGTACCTATTCTGAAGGAGAGCGGGCCACCAGAGGTGCTTCTCACCCACATGGCTAGGAACAACAGAGGCGCCCAGGCTGTGAGCATCTTCTATGACTCCTCATGGGTCCTGCCCTGGGGGTGCCCCTGTCACAACCACCTGAAAGATATACACAGACAGAAAACCATTTACACAGGGAAATACTTCAAAGGAGACATTTATGATGCAAAATTGTCCGCCATTCTTGCATTATATAACATGCAGTTACAACACCTGTAGAGATACATTTTTCCATCTCTCCCTCTCTCTCTCTCTCTCTCTCTCTCTCTCTCTCTCACACACACACACACACACTCACCCACTCATCACTGTGAAACTGTTTCTCGGATTAGCTGAAGCTCATTTTACTTTTAATGATGACTTTTTCTCTCTTATTGCTGTTTTACTGCGCCAAGTAGTCTGTGATCAGTCTCTGTTAGTTTGTTTAGTGGATGCAGAATTAAAGGCTGGGCCATGGTCCAAGAAAGACTGCTTTCAATTTTGGAGCAGGTCCAGATAAAGACATGGAGTCCTGAAATGTTCCATAAATTTTCCTTGACATTTTTTTTCAGATCTTCCCTCCTGCCTGCTGACCCATCTCTTATTCAAGAAAAAAAATTGCTGTCTTCCATACATTTGTCAAAGTTTTTCTTGATGATAAATTAAATGAAACACTTTCCTCTTTTTCTAAATCCTTGCATTAAAATTCAATAATGTCTTGCCTTTTATTCATCTGTTGGACTCTTGCTTCAGGGCATCTTGGTGGTCATTTGGGAGTGTCAAGCATCAGTCTTTGTTCTTTTTCTAACCAGATTAATGGAGCGTATGTTGATGTGGAAAAAGAAAATCTTCTGTTACTCTTACCCAAGCTTTTATTTTCTAATCCCTTTTGTTGTTACTCTCCTGCAGGCTATCTATAACACTTTTTTTTCACTTTGTCTTTTTTCTCTTTATTTTTTGTTGTTGTGTGTGTGGCATCCTGTGTGTGACTGGTTTCTACAAAGTCTGTTTCAGTTATATTAAAAGTTATTGTATTGTTAATGAGATATCTTTTTAATATTTCTCTATTCCCTTCACATCTTTTTTTCTTGAAAAATGATTGACCAATAAAGGAAAATAATTGCATATCTATTCTCAGCGATTCATTTGCTGTACATTAATTTGTTATAATATATCTTTTGAACTGTGTTTAACCAATAATCCTAGCAGAAATGAGTTGACATCACTATGATGACAAGGGGCGCTTTGTGTTGTTGGATATCAATTTCAGTACAAAACAAGGCAGTCAGACTGCAACATCCCGCGACATCATCACTTTTTTTTTGCCTCTGTCTTCCTGAAAATGTTGCTTTTTGTTTTGTGATTATATCTCATCAGGTTTCCAAGATGTGTACCTAAAAAGGTATAAAAGTGAAAATTTGACCTTGACCTAGTTTTTCCAAGGCCAAGGTTGTGGTCTAATTTTAAACCCCTGTCTCTCTGAATATAACACCTTTTGTTTTGTGTTTCTATCTTATCCATTTCTTGAGATATGTGCAAAAAAAAGTACAAAAGATGAAATTTGACCTTGACCTAGTTTTCTCAAGGTCATCATATCATTTTCATCCCCTTTGCCGCTCAAGTAATGTGCATATTCTTTCATCTTTCTATCTGCGACAATTGTGAAGATATTTGGAGGACGGACGGACGAACACACAAACACTGACAATTACAATACATCACTGCTTTGCGGGATGTAATCAGTCCCAACTGACCATCAATTAGACCCATGACGAGGGTTGAGCCGGATAACGTATTTTTGTATTTTTGACGAGTACGAGTATAATACGAATAAAACACGTTAATACTTGTGATCGGACTGAAGGAAAATCATCCTGACTGTTTTCACGCTCTGTGATTGGCCAGTCACACATGCTTCCCGCCCCTCCCCTAGAGACTGCAGTTAGAGCGGAACTTGTCCCTGTCCCACTCTCCGGTACACGCAGACATTGACTGATCTCTCTGTTGGTGGCTTCACCATAGCTCACGTCTAACTTAGGTTTTCTTCAACTTGCCTCTATTTCGGTGTTTGGTTACCTGGTGAACGTTCTTGTTTTGTTTTTTTATTGCATGTACTCATGCAATTAACCACCGCCTCTACTCATCTATTTTTAACCTGTTTGTTCTAAACTCTGTTCAAATTATTAATTCTATACTTTATTAATATTTTAACTGAGACTTGGTGCACACATACTCTCTCTCTCTCTCTCTCTCTCACACACACACACACACACACACACACACACACACACACACACACACACACACACACACACACACACACACACTCACACACACTCAATCAACATTGTTTAACTTTATGTGAAAGTTAAACAATGTTCCTATACTGTTGTGATCAAAAGCGTTGAATCTCAATTCTGAGGCTCTTCGGTAAATATTCATTCATAGACTAAAGAATATTCATGTTCTGACTCAGTTCCATAAAAAACTTGTTCAGTAAATAGTTCTCTAACTTTTGTGATCAAAAACATTTGATTTGAATCTCCATTTCGATAAACAATAAATATAACAACTTGTGATTTTAGACTTAAAATAATGTAGCGATGTAAGCCCCACCCATTTCCGATCAAACCACACCCACTTCGGGCTTAAGCCCCGCCCATTCCGAGTACAGTTACGGATACAGATAATCTAGTTGGTTGAACAGATTCAGATAGAGATAGTGGTGTACTCGCTCATCCCTACCCATGACCCATTTATAGAAACATATATTTGGTGCTTTTTCTGGATTTAAAAATCAGTAATCCCTCGCTTCAAGATGCGCAGCTTTACTACATCACAGATTTTTACAAATCACTGATTGAAAAATCAGTGATTTGTTATTGAAGAATAACTAAGACGCAAAAATTTTTTCAGGTCATTCAAGAAAAGAATTAAAACCTAAAAATTATATAACATCCGTCTGTCAATCCATCTATCCATCCATCCATCCATCCATCCATCCATCCATCCACCCATCCATCCATCCCTTATCTACCATGCAGGTCACGGGTCTGTTGGAGCCTATCCTAGCCAGCTACAGGTGAGAGGTGTGGTACACCCCGAATGAGACGTCAGCTCACTGTGGGGCCACACAAAAGACTCCCACCTATGGACAATTTTGGTATGACCAATTCACACATGTGTTTCGGAAGAAGCCAAAGAACCGAGAGAGAACCCTAGTAGACACAGGTACAATATACAAACTCATAGAGAGGAATCAAACCTGGAACCTTTTTACTGTGAGGCAACAGCGTTACCCAGTGCACCACCATGCTGCATAATCTCATTCATGCTGAAAAATATTGTAAAATTTATGTCCACGCCATTCCATTTTACATACATACAATCTATTTAAATAGTTTTTTTTTTTCAAGTCAAAAATCACTTCAACACACAGACTACCGAAGTCTTTATTGAAGACCTGCTTTACAGAAAAAAAAAGGGAGTTAGGCAGAAGTCAGCCTCCCATCGGACCATCAGGGCAACAAACTTCACACTAGGCTCACTGGTTTGGTACTAGTGCAGTGTGTTGATAAAAGGATGAGAGTTCCCACTAGTGACTGATTTCAGGCCCAAGAAGCAGAGGGCCCGGTTCAGGAGAACCTTTTAGACATTTGCAGCAGGGTTGAACCAGGTGTGCGATTAAGTTGATTGGATTTCCTTTCTCCGTCCCTTCTGTAAAGACTTTCCAACAGAATGAAAGGTCTGCCAAATTCACGACAAATCTATCCTTGAGACCATTGCAGAGCAAATTGCGGAGCTAGTTTGACAATTATAGATTCTATGGCAATTTGAGGAGCAATGATTGTATTCATAAGCTCTGCTGGAGAGAGGTTCCTCTTCATATAGTGATGGGTCTTTCATTAATGAGTCAGGTTTATGAGCTGGCTCTTGTATGAGAACCATGAAAGTCAACTCCTGTCTAAGAGACAATGCTTTCAAAACCTATTTTCTAACAGTAGGTGCAATTCCTAAATTTTAAAGAAATTATTAAACAGTATATAATAATATGAGTGATATGCACATACAGATACCGATCATTGGTCAACATTTTGCTAAATTGGATGAATAACAGAAACCAGAAGGGACAATGAGTCTTTCAGAAGTAAAATGACTCATCTCTTATTGTTGGTTGAGCCAAATAATCTGCCTCACTAAAAATTCTGTAAATAATATACAAGTTTCTGCGCAGAAGCTTCACTTAGTCTGCCTCTTATTTACAATTGTTTTAGCATTTTTAGGTATTTTGTTCTTCTTTTCTAAACTTTTGACCAAGGCAAGAAAATTAATCGTGAGCATTGTAAAGAAAAGCTCTCTTTCTCTCACTCTCTCTGTCACTCTCTCTCTCTCTCTCTCTCACACACACACACTCACACATGCACGCACGCACACACGCATGCACGCACACATGCACACACACACACACACACACACACTCACACATACAAACATGATTTGATAGCCTTGAAATCAATGTCAGTGGTGGCGGATATATATAGAATTAGCCTCCACAGACTACAATAGTAGTAAATAACTAGAACAAGAATAAAAGGAAATTTCAATTGAAAGAATCATATTCAATTTCATTTCATTTTGCACACATGATATCAGCTTTTGATCTGAGAAAGACAAACACAGATTGGTCTTTGTTCCCAGCACAGAAATATCTATGTATATCTGTCTGTCTGCCTGTGTGCCTGCCTGTCTGTCTGTCTGTCAAGGCTGATGTAAGGCTGAAACATTGATAATAATAATAATAATAATAATAATAATAATAATAATAATAATAATAATAATGTTTATTTATTTGACATGGACATAACAAACACATTGCTCATTGCACAGTTGCACAACTTGTAGATGCATCATTTTACAGTGTGTTAGCACGAGTGCTAATTTTCACCACTTGTAATCCATCCATCCATCCATCCATTCTCTTCCGCTTATCTGGGGTCGGGTCGCGGGGGCAGCATTTTAAGCAGGGAAGCCCAGACTTCCCTCTCCCTAGCCACTTCGTCCAGCTCTTCTGGGAGAATCTCAAGGCATTCCCAGGCCAGCCAGGAGACATAGTCTCTCCAGCGTGTCCTGGGTCGTCCCCGGGACCTCCTCCCGGTAGGACGTGCCCGGAACACCTCACCAGGGAGGCGTCCAGGAGGCATCCTGACCAGATGCCCGAGCCACCTCATCTGGCTCTTCTCGATGCGGAGGAGCAGCGGCTCGACTCTGAGTCCCTCCCAGATGACCGAACTTCTCACCCTATCTCTAAGGGAGAGCCTGCGGAGGAAACTCATTTCGGCCGCTTGTATCCGGGGTCTCGTTCTTTCGGTCATGACCCACAGCTCGTGACCATGGGTGAGGGCAGGAACGTAGATCGACCGGTAAATCGAGAGCTTTGCCTTTTGGCTCAGCTCCGTCTTCACCACGACGGACCGACACAGAGTCAGCATCACTGCAGACGCTGCACCGAACCACCTGTCGATCTCCCGTTCCATTGTACCCTCACTCGTTAACGAGACCCCGAGATACTTGAACTCCTCCACTTGGGGCAGGATCTCATCCCCAACCTGGAGAGGGCACTCCACCCTTTTCCAACTGAGGACCATGGTCTCAGATTTGGAGGTGCTGATTATCTTCCCAACCGCTTCACACTCGGCTGCAAACCACTCCAGTGAGAGTTGGAGATCACGGCTTGATGAAGCCAACAGCACCACGTCATCTGCAAAAAGCAGAGACGCAATACTGAGGCGACCAAACCGGACACCCTCAACGCCTTGGCTGCGCCTAGAAATTCTGTCCATAAAAGTCGTCAGTCAGTCATTTTCATATTACCACCGCTACAGCCGCCGCAGCGGGTCACGGGGAGCTGGAGTCTATCCCAGTGGCATAGGGCGTGAGGCACTCCGGGCACGACGCCAGTGCACTGCAGGGCCACACACAAAGACAAACAACCACTCACACACACACACACACACACACACACACACTCACTCCTACGGTCAATTTGGGACCAGCCAATCAACCTGAAGCGCATGCTTTTGGAGGTGGGAGGAAGCCGGAGAACCTGGAGAGAACCCACGCAGACATGGGGAGAGCATGCGAACTCCGCACAGAGCGGGACTCGAACCCGGGTCCGCCGTGTTGTGAGGCGGCAGCGCTAACCACTGCCCCACCGTGCCGCCCTGTCCATAAAAGTTATGAACAGAATTGGTGACAAAGGGCAGCCTTGGCCGAGTCCAACCCTCACTGGAAACGAATCCGACTTACTGCCGGCAATGCGGACATTGGTCGTACAGGGACCGAACAGCCCTTACAAGGGGTCTGGTACCCCATACTCCCGAAGCACCCCCCACAGAACCACCCGAGGAACACGGTTGAACGCCTTCTCCAAGTCCACTTGTAATAATAATAATAATAATAATAATAAAAAAGAACAGCCACTATTCTTCCGCACTGTGATGGGTTGATACCATATAAAATCAATGGTCTTTACAGGATAAATCAAATTGTGTTGTCTATACAAATATCCCTGCAGGTACTGCACTTTAATTTTTTCAAGGATAGCTATTTCTGCACACTGATGGTATGACACCAGCTCCTCCAAAAGAAATGAATTCACAACTGCTGCTGTATTTATGGCTTGTATTCAGTCCTCAAGGTCTATCACAATGGATACGTCCTCCATCACTGTGAGGATTTTTCCTCAGCATCACAATCTGCAACAACTTTGGTTCCACTGCAGAGATGAGATTGAGGACGAACTGAGCAATAACACAGATGACTTTCATTGTGAGTTCGCATGAATAGATGGACAAGCAGGACATCACAATGGAAACACTATTAAAAAAACAAAACAACAATAACAGGACATCATAATCTGAGCTATTGTTCTAGAGGCTTCATATATAAATCACAGTCCAATTAAAACTCTATTTCGTAACTTGTTTAATCAAAATAAGATTATATCAGTTACTTTTGAAGATTTGATTTCATTTTCAGAAGAATAGGCAAGCCTATGAACTTTTTCTGTTTACTAACACAACCTACAGCAAAGGAAGTGTTTTCATAATATAAAATTGCATTATTTTCTTCATCCAAAATCTTTTACTACTACCACTTAAAATACATAATTAGTTGTTATAGGAGACTGAAATAATCTTTATGTTTTAGTGCAGATGGTGTCATATAAAAACATATAAAAAATAATCAATATGAAAAATAATGATGAGATACTTATAATTATGGGGGATTAACGCAGACAATGTTAACATTACAGTCTTTTTTCTGCTGATGGATTGGACAATATTGGTAAGATTGATGAGGAGGGTGTTTGGACTGGAACACATTATACTTTCTTTGGCAATGGTATAACAATTCCTGCAGATTCTTACAGTAAATCTCATGATTTTGGTGCATTTCTCTGGACATAATTGAAATTTGCCAAATACTAAGTACCTCCAAAAGCATGCACTTCAGGTTGAGTGACCGGTCCCAAATTGCCCGTAGGACTGAGTGTGTGTGTGAGTGGTTGTATGTCTTTGTGTGTGGCTCCGCAGTGCACTGGCGTCGTGCCCGGAGTGTCCCCCGCCTCACGCCCTATGCCACTGGGATAGGCTCCAGCTCTCCGTGACCAGCTGCGGCGGATGTAGCGGTGGTAATATGAAAATGACTGACTGACTGACTGCCTAAGTGTATTTCTCAAAACAGAGTATATAAACTGCATAACACTGTGGATGACCTGCCAAGCATGAGATTTCCTTAAAATGTTTGTGTCAAAAGCATTTTTATGTCAATGACACAGTCACTACATCAGAATAAGTCCTTATCATGAACAGGACTGTCAAAATGTTTAGCCATATTGTCAATAAAACAGTTTAAGCTGGAAATATTTTACAAAAATAACTACTTCAGTACGTTTGCATGAAATGAATCAAAAAATGAACAAATGCCTAAATGTTTTTGGGGTAATGACTATTCCATATAAGCCCTGTTTTATCATATTTTGATCAAAATAACAAGACAGATAGATGCAAAATCAAGAAAGACCAAATTAATATTTAAAAAGAGGAGACAATGCACAACTAGCTATATAATGTATGAAAGCTTTCTCTGTTAGTTTAAAATGACAAAAACATTTTTCAGAATTCCAAATTCTGTTCTGAGAAATGTGTCAATGCCACTGAGAAGAACTGCAGCATACTCTCTCAACTTGGCATTACATGCTTGTTAAAAAGCAAAACAAATCAACAACAACAACATCAACAGCAATACACACAAGTTTATTTAGTAAGTATTGTCTTCATATGTAACAGACCATTTAGATACATCATGTAGATAAAAACAGACTCTTTGATTTGAACTATTTTCTTCTATCTCCTTGTCAAGTCAGAGCATGCTGCTCCTGTGTGGAGTGAGAATGTTCATGTTGAGACTGTGCTGTCAGATAAAATGTACCTTCGCAGTATTTATTTCCATCACCACATTATATTAAATCAGAGAAAAAAATTTACATTGTGAGGATCCAACTCAACGATACAGTTACAGCTGCAGATTTTTAAAAAAAATTACAGGTACACCATTAAAAGCTGGATGGTTTTAGTAATAGGATACGACATACATATGGAGCTCTGAGACATACAGATATAGCTTCCATGTTTAATTACAGGTGGGGTCTCCAGATCAACACAAGAATAAACACATATGACGGGAAAGCAGCTCAGGCATCAGGGAAGATTGGAAAGCCTATAAAAAGAGAAGTTTTCATTCCAACCCTCACCTTGAATTCTAAAGATAATGTCATTGTGACTGAAGAGCTGGCACCAGTGTGTTACATAAACGAATGTGTTGGGCAACAGAAGCAAAATCATCCTGTCCCAGTCAGGACTGGCATGAATCCAGATTTTCTTATTAGGACAGAAATAAATCATTTCAAACCCAGGTCTCCTGTCAGATATGCCAATGAGCATTAACAGTCTCAGCTTGACTTCACCATCAAAAACAAGAGGTTGTCCATGCTGTGCCATCAGAGCAACATTTGAAAGATCAAAGTCTGGCAGACAGATATTTGACTTGCCAGTTTAGAGTAACAACTTTTACAGTCCAAACATCAAAACTGCCAATCATTTATCAGATGGTGTGTAATTCAATTGCAGATGGACTATTAAAATTGACAGTTTCAATGAACAGCATATCAGATGCATAATGACACTCACAAATGTGCATATATTCATGTGCTGCTGCATTGGGAGAACTACAACTGGTACAAAAGCATCTTGTAAAAGGAAATACATGAATTGTGACTCAAGGAGATTTGTGATGCTGTCTTGAGCTGCAGAAAATTAATATGTATGAATATTTATACTCCTGGGGTGAATATTTACAGTCTGTTTGTCTGTTTGAAATGTAAATATGTCAGAAAGAACAGTGAACGGCAAAGGAGAAAAGGCTGTATAAAGAAAACGATACTGGCTACAGTTCTATTGTTCAGTTCTTTGGAATGAACTGAAATGAACCGGTCTGTACTTATCAACATTACACTCGCTAACATTTCCCAACAGTAAAAGAGCACACCAATCTCAGTGGTCCCTTGTCATTGCTAATAAAAGGCTGCTAGAAACAGGTCTGGAGGAGCTCATGATTTCAGAACAGACAGGAGCAGAAACCCTGTGAAGACTTACAGCACACAAACCAAATCAGTGAGTCTGCATTTGACATTGTTTTAATGAAAACACCAAAGCTACATACACCTTGAAATATTCCAATCTCAATTTTATATCACACTTTTTCTAATTCCTATGGAGCTTGTAATGAGAAAGAGCAACAACAAAAACTGGCAAGTAACACTCCAATAGCAAACCACTCTTTTATTTACTGTTCAATCAAAATCACATAGGAAAGTACACAAAAACCAAACAAGCAAAACATATGAGATTGTATATCAGTAAACTCAGTTTGAAACTTGAAAAATTTTGAATCTTTGTATGTATCTACAGTGCGCCCTCGCTCATTCGCGCATCAACGCTAGCGACTTCACATCATCGCGGATTGTTGGTAGGCAGTCACGTGATACCGTATGCGCATTCTGACGGCATCCGGAAGTGTGCTATGTTTCGTGAGTCTTGGACTTACTTGAGACACAAAAGTACTTAAAACAGTCTAAGAGTGTGGGAAAAGGTAATGCAGATGGTTAAATTACTACATTTAACCAACTATATTAAATTAGATGGTTTGAATTACTGTAAATGATAAGATAAATAGCTTGGTGTTCTACCTCGGAATTTGTTAATCGCGTGCGGTTCCTGGAACGCAGAGCGCACTGTATATATGTAAATCTATGAACTGCTCACATGCAATTACAATATGGAACATTTGCAATATTGAAAAATGAGGTGTTAAAAGCAGGGCTTTCAACCGGTTCATGGAACGAAAAATGAAAACGAAAAACGGAAACTTTTGGTATTTTGGCAGGAACGAAAATGAAACCGAAAACTTTATATTTTTTAATGTTCTGGAACAGAATCGGAACAGAAAATAATTGTAAAACGGTTAATACCAGGTTATTTTTCATTCTTGAAAAAAATATTTGACCCCATGTTTCACTTCCTGTCATTCACTGGACGCGGGATGAGAGCAGAGAGAAGTAGCGGCTATCAGCAGTAGTTAAGAAAGGGCAGTCTCCCAGTCACCATTTAATCATAACAGGTAAACACTGCAGTATGTCAATCTTAAAAATGTATGATTTAGACATTAACTCATTGGCTGCAGTCATTTTCAGTGCAGTGTGTTCCTGTACTGCCAGCGCTTTGTAGCAATATTGAGCTATGGGAGAAGCACAATGAATTTCTGTTGTTCAGCAATAAATGACATGGTGGAAGTTATTCTTGTCTTATGTCATGTAGTGTCTAAGTAGGAGGCATAAGCCTTAACTACAGTGATACAACTGTCATAAAGCAGTGGTGTAATGCTGTGGTACTGTATACTGTAGGGTAGGGAGATATCTATAATTATAGTCTATAGTATATAAACTAATTGCTTTAGCTGCCAATTTAAAAGTCCTTAAGTTACTGTATTTTGCGCACCATTCAGCTCATTGTACAAATAGGCGCAGTCTAAATAAAGGAGTTTATTTCTGTACTTTAACCGGACACACGGCGCACTTAATTCGGTGCATGCTAGCTAACTGAAGCAAAAAGGTGACTGTGGTTGAACTGTGTTGTACTACGTATTTAAATTTTAAAAAAATACACTGACATTATTTTTTAAATAAGTTTTTATTTCTTTATTTTTTGATAAATCTGTGCTAAATCCTTCGAAGTCCTCATCTTCGGTCTGCATTGAATATCTCGGTAGTTTCTCTACCGCTGACCGTCTGGTTTCCGGGTGTCTGTCCGGTAATGATGCCGGCTTTGGCAAAACATCAGACTAGAGTCGAAGCAGACACGTTAGTCCAGGATCCACAACCCACCACATTTTGTGGGGGTGTAACTCGCTCGGCACTACCTCCAGTCCAGGTAAACGTGTGTTCACGTCTCTCATCTATCACTCCACGACGCACGCAGCTTAACTTTAAAGGGTCTGTTTACACCGATGTCCAGCTGTTGGAGTTCTTTCGTTAATCCTCCAGGATGAAGACAAGCTCTGAATTCAGCCACTTGATGTGGTTTTTTACAGAAGCGGTGGTCTGGGCGTGCATGGAGTCACAGATCAAGAGAGATGGCGAAGCATGAAAAAAGCCCCCCGGTCTCTGTGAACCGGAACAACCAGAACTGATAGCCTGGAGTTTACACGTTGCGTCGTAAGTGTGTCTCTTCGCTGACGTCATTGTCGGGGGTCTTTAGCCAAACAAATGTGGTTAACAGCATACCTGCGGTACAGTACCGGCATATACAGTATATACTGATACCGGTACCTACCAGAGGTGTGCCGGACGTAGCCTCACGTCATGTTCTCTAATTGGTCCATCGCTGCCAGCGTACGAAGTGACGTATTACGTCCTATGTCGGTGGACAATGGTCGATCTGGCGGATCGCTGACTAAAATTACACAAAAACATTTTTACAGATTTTGGAACTCAGTGTACACATAAGACAGTTAATGTTAAAAGGCGCAGCGCTAATTTTTAAGAAATTCTAAGGCTTTTAATCGCGTCTTATGGTGCGCAAAATACGGCACCTACATATTTATATTCACAAGGAATATTATTAACCGGTTCAGGAACTTTAATTTTTGTTCTAACTGGTTCAGGAACATCAGTTTATGGATGGAACGCAAAACCGGAAATGTTATAATTCCATTTCTGTTCGGAATGAACCGATTGGCAAAAAATTCTGGTTCAAAGCCCTGGTTAAAAGACAGAATTTGGAATAAGCAGTATTGTCTTAAGTGATGCTAATGTTTATGACTGCAATTACATTTATGGTCAACGTTCAAGGTTTCAAGCATGACGTCTCCACTGAACAAGCTGCAGCTGTAAGTCCTCATCCTCAATCAAGTGTTGGGAGTATTAGAGACCCAGAACAACATGGTGAAATACAAGCCATAGAAAGCTAGACATGCTCTGCTCTACTTAAAATGGCTGAGCCTTGTCTACGTTTCAACTTGGGAAATGTGATTCTGATAATAAAGGTCACTTGATAATCTTAGTTCAGGTGTTGAATGTAACAAGAAGTTTTGCAATGTGTTGTCCACTCTTCCCTGCCTAACTTGAATCACAAATTGTGTAGTCACAGCAACAAACCTGTCACCAGCTTCATTTAGTTTTTGCGTGATTATGTGATAAAGTTCACACCAGGTATAATATACAGCCTGCTATGGTGAATTCTCGCACAGTTGTGTCTGATTGGTGCACTGTCTGAAGCTTTCTGAATATTTGCTGTTTAACTATGCAGGCAGGGCAACCTGGAAAGAGGACAACTGAGAGGTTCAAATTGTCTTATTTCACACAGCAAAAAATACAAAACAAAACAAAACTAAAGAAATAATGGGTGGAATTGATATGCAGGCAATATACCTGCACACACACACACACACACACACACACACACACACACACACACACACACACACACACACACACACACACGCACACACGCACACACGCACACACACACACACACACACAGACATATGCTGCATTGATCAACCATTGGATTATGACTACATGCCTAATGGTGTGTAGGTCCAGATTCTGCTGCCAAAGTAACCCTGACCAATTAAGTGGACTCCTTTGACAATGTGAGTGATGTCACGTTACAGCAGATCCTTTAAGTCCTGTTAGGTGTGAGATGGAATCTCTGTTGATCGCACTTATCCCAATTTGACTCTTACTCACTCTAATACTAATGCTTGCCAAATTTGTATCATGGCACTTGTCAGCTGGACACACACACACACACACACACACACACACACAAACACACAGATGTTTATGTGTGTACAGGTCAAACTGGGGCGGCACCGTGGCGGAGTGGGCAGCGATGCATGTACTCCGGGTGTTTGTGTGGGTTCTCTGCAGGTCCTCCTGCTTCCCGAAACAGTAGATAAAGTGAATGAGAAGATGGATGGATGGAGGTCAAACTGGTTTCGTGTTTGGCTCCTATGGCACATGTGTACATTATGCCCTTCACACACCGTAAAGTGACCCATAGATCACTCCAGGGGATGTTTGTACACGTTCAATCATATTGTACAATGCTGCAACATCAAGGACAACAGACAGGGAAGCCCAACAGAAACACAGACAGACAGTGTAGCTTTAAAACCAACTCGTTCCCATGTTTCCCAAACGGTACGGGAAACAAATTTTATTCTTCTTCAATATCAATGCCCATCTACTTTGGAATAGCAATTATTAAACTGCTTTAGGGGTCAAACTGCATGTGTTTGTTTAATAGGTGTCTCTGTGTTGTGAGTTTATTTCATAAATGTGGTGCACAAAGCTAATGGGGTAGACAGAAAAACTAGAAGAAAACCTTTTGTTTTCCATCTCGAGCATTTAATTTATTCATTAAATTTTGGTGACTTTATTTATTTATTACTGAGAATGAATCACTTTTGAGCCTCATTAGACACATAAAAGTTAAATGCTTTGCCAAAAATATTGCTGGAAAAGAGGGAGAGACAATCGTGACCATCTATAATCAAAAAAGATTTCTATGTGTGTGTGTGTGTGTGTGTGTGTGTGTGTGTGTGTGTGTGTGTGTGTGTGTGTGTGTGTGTGTGTGTTGTGTGTGTGTGTGTGTTCATAAAGCTGATGTTGAGAATCCATAACTTATAGTGGAATAGTAGCGGAATATCTTAAAAATCATGGTAAAACTAAATGTAAAAAATACAGTATATATATTATACATTTTAGCCCAAACCACATATATCTTATTCTTGTTCTGTAAATCTCTGTTGAGCAAGTAGAAAATGTTGAATTGGATCTATTCATGTATCTGACCATGATCCAGTCTCTTAGGTATGTGCATTTCAAAGAGAAACAGATACAGACTTAATATGAAATGTAAGGCATGGCTTTACAGATTTGTGCTGTCTGACCCAAAGAGAATTGAAAATATGAAGTCTTTTTCTGAAAACACTTTGCTCAGTCCTTGAAGCTGGTGTCCACAAAAGTGTTACCAATGCGAAGCAAAGACCCTGAGGATTATGTTTCTGGTAGTCAAATAAGCATTCAATTTACAGACAAAATTTTAACTGAGCTGCTTGCAATTTGTCTTAATCGTATTATAAAAAATTTTATTAGGACATGACTAAACAGACCTATTTAAATATAAGGAGACTATTGGGTATATTATGATATGTATGCCTTTGATCCAAAAAAATTATTTGATTATATAAAATTCTTTGAAACTTTAGAGTTTGATTTCAGAAAACAATTTATTGAATGTGTGTTGTGTTCCGTACTACAACTATCGGTTTAAATTAATGAAGTCATATCTTCTCCTTTTATTATCTCCAAAAATAAGATAGAAAACAAGTATATTCTTTACTAGCAGGAACCCGTGGAAATTCCATGACAAAACAATAATATCAGACTTCGTTTGTTTTCTTTTTTTTCTTCGCCGTCACAATGAAAAAACCACTGTGTCCGATGAAGCCGTGACGGCTCTGTGTGTGGGACGGACGAATGCGAAGAAGAAGGCTGCTTCGGCATTAAGGTCCGGCCATCCGGGTAGACATGGCTTCATGAGTTCAATCCTGGTGAAAAAAGCATCGGAGTTCCCCACACGACAACTTGGGGTCCGTCACAATCAAAGAATATAAACCGCTATGTTTGACAAAGCCAAAACGGATAGCACCTCATCCACTCATTCAGTCATTATGTGAAGGAAACATTGTTGCGCCACCTTGCTGCTCCCCTTATTCATTCTCTCCACTGCTGTTTCCGCTTCTGCTGGTTACTGGGTTGTTGGAGCCTATCCCAGTGGACTTGTGAGTGACAGGCAGTGCACACTGCAGGCACAACCTTGCTGTTCCACTAGCACTTCATTACTTGTATTACAGGTAGAGGAAAAACACAAAATGTATTTGTACTCAGCTGATATACTTAATTTTTTTAGTAATCCTATGGCTTCTACCCCTACTCTAATCCAGACATTGAAAGAATTTGGGGTGCTTTCTGGCTATCAGGTCAGGTTATGGGAAATTATTGGCTGTCCTGTTTGGGAAATTGAGTAGAAATTGAGTGGTTCTTTTTCTGTTTTTTTCTGTTTCTGATTTTCTGTTTCCAACAATGTTTAAGTAAAGATCAATGTTCTGCCGAGGTTCATGGCAGATGTTACCCAATTATTTTTTAATCATTGCATGGTTTCATTTGTACACTTGTGTGGGAGGGTAAGACAGTGTGGGGCAGCATTAGATCAGTCCAGTAAGTCTTGGACTGGGGACCAGAAGGTCATCGGTTCAAGCCCCATGTGGACCGAAACATTTGAGCCAGGCATTGCCTCCCTATGTGCTGCTCATTTGGGCGCAGCACAAAGTAGCTACCTGTACGTACACACACACACACACACACACACACACACACACACACACACACACACATACTGTATATATGCATGTTCAAAAATGCATACATATAGTAAGAGTGAAAAGACAATTTCCCTAAGGGGACAACAAAGTGTATTTCTTCTTCTACACAAGCTACACTTAGACTGGAGAAACCGCAGTTACTGGTGGACAAAGGGGGATATGTAACTGCCTAATATAATGATTTATTACTGGACCCTTTTAAGAAAGATCATTAGATGAAAGATTCACATCACTGAATGGATTAAAAATCACTCCAATTTTGCATTTTCTGGATTTGGAAGAAATTGGTTGTGAGCCCCATCTGTCAACCATGCCATTTATAAATAATGCAATAACACTACAAGGAATTAAAGATAACAGTATTATTTGCTGGAAATATTTTTGAAGCATGGAGCAAAGTAAATATTTTTGTATTTTGTGCCAGTAGAAAGTCATATTTGTCACAGTTTCTTTCTGATGATTATTTTCAAGCATGAAATAATGTCAGTATTTCTAAAATACACCACCTCTTTTCAGATGGGACCCTTCAATCTTTTACACAACTTGGAGATGAATTTAAACTCATTTATTTGCAATTATTTTGTTATTTGCAGTATCAGGGTTATATCCAATCAATACCAGTATATAAAATTGTTTTCAACATTAATCAACTAGAAACAATATCACAGAAAACCTCTTTAAATGAGACAGTTCTAAACTATATTTGTGTGGAGATGTTTGTTTAAAAATAAGTATTAACAATAAATCCCAATGAAGTGAACAAAATTATCAAATTTTGGTTCCCAGTCCATAAAAGCTAGTAAGATTGTATTTTAGATTTTGTATAACTCTACATTCATGTGACTATTAATTGGCTTCAGACTTCAGCTATGAGCATAGGCACAGACACATAAAATAGTTTTGTATTCCACATGCATTATATTTTACAAGAATGGCTAGATGAAGAGCCTCCTGATATTACAATATGATCCATAAAACATAAGTTCATCTTTCTATTGGAGGGGCTGTTAGATGTGCTGAGAGGTTTTTCAGAGAGACTGGGCCCCAATATCAGCATCCTAGAAAGAAACGTGATTGAGAGTTGTAAGTATGATTTTATCAAATATACAGTATATAAGGCAGCACACTTTAAATTCCACTGTTTGGAAGTACTTCTATTGCTGACTTCATTGTTTTTTGTGCTATTTTCATGTGTTTCCGTATTTGTTTATAATTTGTGGTTGTGATTATGTCTATTATAATGTCAGGGTCTTTGTTTTGTATTACCTTATCATTTGAAAAAAACTTGAATGACCAAAAGAGTTGTAGTATTATTACACATGTATGTGATATACACTATGTCCACTGTCAATCCACTGTATGAAGAAAGTGCCTCCTAAATGCTGGCAGTAGGTTTGGGACTTGATGTTGGGATCCGTCTTGGACCTGAAAAGGTCCAAATAATGAAGCCTTAACAATAGCTGCCCCTAACACTACCCCACCTCCACCTTGCTGGCATCTGACTGGAAGTGGAGCTCTGTGCACAACTGATCCACACACGACCCCATTCATCTGGTAGGTCAAGAATTATTGTCATTTTATCAGTCCATAAAATATTTGAAAAATCTGTCTTCAGATATGTTTTGGCCCAGTTTGGACGTTTTCAACTTATGTCTTGTTCAGTGGTGGTAAGGTCCCAGCCATCCTTAGCTGAGTCATGGCTCTGAGCAACAAACACCTTATTCTTCTGGACATTTCAGGCAGGTTGCAGTCGTAAAATAAGACACTATTGGAGGATAACAAGTTCTTGGTAGCTTCCCATTTGACTCTACATTTTCAATTTTTTTCTCAACATCTTCTTCACGACCCATGTCCCAACACTTTTTTCCCCCACTTTTTGTATTCAGGATGGCCAATTTAGTCTGGGGTAAAGAAGCTACCTAATAATATGTAACCTTGATGGAAGGTGGTGATGTCCTTAGGCCACACTATCCCTCATTGCTCAAATAAATATCTTATTTGATTTAATCCAGTAATATTCAAACTCATATAGCATGGGACTGGGAAATATGCATAAAATCTAAAATTATATAGTTACAATAGTCCCCTGTTTAATAATTGGTAGCACAGTATAGGATACAGTAAAATACAGTAAAATAAAGTTTACATGGATGCCAACAGAGCATGATCTGATGTTCTGTGGTATGTTCAGTCAATTACTACACTATATAACCTCTTGCAACAAGTAGAAAAAACCTTTTTGTTAATCCATGCCTTTCTAATAAATGATCCATTTTCTGTGACATAATCCTAAGTAGGAAGGAAGGAACTTGTCCAAGCGCCGTCTGCAATGAGTACAGGCCCTAAAGCAGAATGTGCTGGTAGATGAGACCAATAGCAGCTTGGTTCACATCACTCTGATTCCCTCCTTTATTTACACATCGGTCTCTTTTCATGTCATGTTGCCTAAGTAATATAAAATGTAAAAAATCCCCACATTATTGTCTTCATCTTCATCCCTCTACAATTTTCTCTGATTTAAATATTTCACAGAACAGCCCCCTTGAACAAAAACTAATAATAAGTCTGTGAATTTTCCCCGTCAAATAATTGTAATTTTCTCCCGGCTAAACATTAATATCAATTTTTGTAATATTGCACAGAGGCACCCAGTCATAGAGAAAATAACATACATAGCTCATATCTATTTCTTAACTCCTTTGGTCATTTCTGCAGTCAGATATAGAATCAGACATCTGGAATCAGATATAGAAGTTAAAAGGAGGTTTAGACCATGAATTGATGTGTGGCAAGTACTATATGTAATTAATGACTGCTGATCTTGGCCCTTGGACCCATCACTAATTATTATGTAGTTGCAACTTTGATAGCATCAGTCAATGGCAAAGCGCCCGATTTGTCTTTGAAGATACTGCCATGATAACGGCCACGGGGAATATAAATTTCTATGGTAACATTTTTAATTTTCTGGAGTAGTGGAGAATGTAAAGCCATGGTGTTTGTTTTGTTTTTAACAAATGACACACTCATCTATTTAAAATACTTCAGCTGGTGCCATAATTAGTTCACTTAATCAATTTGATCAGAGCAGCCCAAGAAAAACAGCAGCAATGCAATAACTATGACACCATAAGAGACTGTTGTTGTCAGTTCTGTGAATGAGCAACATGACACCATCCAGATCTACACATGCTTTGTAACTCTATACCCTTCATTTTATGTCTCTTGTAATATCCGTCAACATTATGGCCAAGATTGAATTGAACACAGTCAGTACAGTACTTATCTCTGGGTTTAATAGAAGATGAAAACCAGCAAGCAATAACAACAGTGCATCTGCACACTGTTCCTGCAGGCACCTAGAGAGTGTAGGCATTGTATTAAGTAGCTATGGTAGTCATCCATCATGGGAGCTTGGCTGGAAACAATCACAGATTTAACCTGCCTCTGTAGCCATGCAGAGCCAGTGAAAGAAATGGCTTGTATCTGCAGGGTGGTGGATAATGGAGGTGAGCATCAGAGGCAGCAAACAGTGTTTCAGTATATGTCCTGAACCCAACCAACAATAAAATTATTCAAGAAGTCTGGACAGATCAATAAAACTGTAAAATGGACTTTCTGATTCAGACACGGGAGCAACTCAAGTGATTCTGAGAGCAACTATAGATTCAGACAGAAAGGCCTGTATTCTATTTCTATAGAGCAGCAACGGAGAGAGAGAGCAAGGACAATGAGGTCGAACAGACACAATTTTTATTTTCTATAGGCAGAAGATGGTTGGATGGAGTGCACAATAACTAGTAATATTTTGCTCCGCTCAGCACAGAGACCAAGCCTCAACCTCTACAGTCAACAAGAAAAGGTTCACGTGAACATTTCTTGTTCAAATTAGCCTGAACAGTCTTCTCATTCTATTAGTCCTCCAGTCTGTTCAGAAGTTGGTCTGGGATGACAGGTGTAACAAATGTAGCCTGAAGGTACAAAATCATTTAATCAAAATCCGAAAGTAGCAACAACATAAATATTCATAAAATCATGACAGTATATTGTAGAATGCATCTTCTGAAATTAGCCAAAAGTCCAGAGTTCAAATTTAGTATATTTAACATGTATAGTTTTAATCACATTTCTTGGTGGAACATAAATGCAAAACTAATTTTTATGACTAGTCTGGCAAACAACTCAGTGTTTTACAACACAAGCAAGCATTCACCCCTTCACACAAACACAAATACAGTGGTGGCAGAGGTGACCATATGAGGCACCACCTGCTTTTTAGAAGCAATAACCCCCCAAACATTAATGGAACAGCCCAGTCTTGCCCATGGACATGTCATTGTGGAGATTACAGGGTCTGGGGATCAACCCATTAAACTTCTGAAGTGGATGACTGATCAACCATTGAGCCAGAGCCGAGACAAGCATAGATTCAAATATATCACAATGGGATATAGAATTCGATTTCTAGTCCTACACTGAACAGAAAATGTGCAGAATGACAGTCTTTATTGCAGATGCACTGTTAATTCTAATGCATGAAAATACTCCATTTAGGTTTTAGCTTTTACTTTCCTTCCTTCATCTTGAAGATACATTCTAAGTACAATGAAGTTCTCGATGAAAATAGTGATTTCTATTTTATCTTCACTCTGGCTGGGCCCAAGCAGAATTAAATTAAAACACATACTTGAACATGGCACAATGCAAGGCAGTGTCTGCAGTTCCATAACTGCTCATATAGGTGTCCGAACTGATAATTAATCAGATCACCAAAGGGTCACTTCTCGTCCCCTTTTAGAGGCTATGAGCACGGCAGTAGCTAAGACACATCTTTTATGGTTGATGAGGGGGAAGAAGGATATACATTTTATAGGATTCATTCTTTGGATGTAAATATTTTGCTTGCAACAATGTCCAGTATGAATGTAGGGTAAAATATGTATATAAAAATAGAATATGTACTGTATATTGTACATCATTCCATTTTCTTGACAATGAGAGGACCATTCGTGTTGCTAAAACGTCTCCCAGTTGGCCACGGGCTATAACGGGGGTACACCCTGGACCCAACGCCAGTGCGTCGTGAGGGCACATGAAACACAAACAACCACTCATGCACACACTCATGGACAATTAGGAGTGAAGAATTCACCTTAGTTGCGTGCTTTTTGGAGGTGGGAAGAAGCGAGAGAACCAGGAGCGAACCCACACAGACGAGGGAGAACATACACACTTTGCACAGAAAGGAATAAAACCTGGAACCTTCTTGCTCTGAGGTGACAGCGGTACCCACTGCGCCACCATGTCACTGATATTGTAAGTGTAGATGTAAATTGCTCATTTATTGCTTCACAACTTAGACTAGAGACAATATTGCAATGACACTGTGTGTATTCAAAGCTTCTGTTTGGCTTTTTTCCGACAGTGGCTCTTGGTCTCCATAGCAGAGGAAAGATTACTCATGGGTTTACTGATAAACAGGCAGAGCCCACTGTGTGCTGTAAAGGCTGCACAATAATCACTCTGGAAGTTGGTGTAATCAGTCTGTGCTTTCACACTATAAAACACACAGACATAAGGATAATTTGCATATCTATACAAATATACAGACATACAAAATGATTGCTAATGCACATAACTTGAATTTTACCCCCTTCATCACCCAATTTAACCACAAGAAAGATTAACTTCATTGATTTGTGTGTTGTCTCTCTACAGGTGACATTTTTGTAAGTGCACATAATCATTTGAAGCTGCACTGTGCTGCTCTGGTAAAAAGCCTTCTGCAAAGATTCTCACAATGATTCATGCCATTTTGATATATTATCTATGGTTAGTTTTCACTAGAACTGAGCTACTTTGTTTTGGCATAATTACAGCAGCAAACTCATCCGGCTCAGTGCTACTGGGCAAAGGCACTCTTGCTGCTGCTCAAAAGAAAAGAGAAGGCAAGATAATTTCAAGGTCATCTCTGTTTTTTTTATCTTGAGAGATATATAGTTCTTCTTTGAGTGACCGCACAAAAACAAAACTTTGCCAACAGGAGGCAAGAACTCTCATCACAAAAATCATTTCATCCTTTATGACAATGAAATAATGTGCTCAGAACTTTGAATATGATATTTTTTTCATTTATATTCTACAAACAATATTAAAGCACAGATGAAATTGATCGTGGACCCACAAATGAATGCCATGAATCACTCCTTGTGATTTTTAAAGTAAAGTTAATTAAGATGGGGAAAAAAATGAATGAAAAATATAATTTTTGCCGTCTAAAAAGTCACGCTTTTACTGTGAAGCTTTAAAGCTTTTACAGTTGCAGCTTTAAATCTAAATCAAAAGACAGCTACATATGTGAACACTATTGCAGCGGAATGACCCCAGAAGCCTCCTAGTGGGGGTTGCTATAGGACAGACTACCCTGATGGAGAAGAAAATAACTTACATGACCGTCTTTCACCTTGATAAGAATAACTGATCTTGGAACATTTCCTACTTCAAAAGTGTGACCTTTTTTAAATCGATATGCACACACACACGCAAGATATTTTGCAGGGCCTGTGTGTGTCATAAATTTCATGTATTACAACTGAGGTTTCATCACCCAATAACAGGAAGGACTGGCGTGTGATCAATGCTTGGCTCTACAAGGCACTGGGGGAATATCAAAGCATGTCACTTATCCATTCTACTTCTGTCCTTCCATTCCGTCTTCCTCTTTTCTGTCGCTCTCATGCACCTTTATCCTTTCATATAAAGGCACCGCCTGGCACGGTGGATGGACAATAGCCCATCAAAGACAATACAAACACACTAAAACAAATCAATAGTTTATTGGTAGGTCCAAATTTTTCATTTAATCAACCTTCAAGCAATATTATTCATGAACTGAGCATTGTGGGTAGGCTGACACAGGCAAGTTTAATTTTTTTATTTAATTTTTAATTTAATTTAATATACTTAAGTAACCCCCGAAGGGAAATTAAGAGCACACTTCAGTTAGTCAAATCCAATCACATGCATATGTTAGGGTGCACAGGCCCTGAACAAACAAACACACACAGGGCCCCTGTATGCACGCAGAGGGAGGTAGACTGGCGGGCAGCTCCTTTGTGGTGCACCCCAAATGGAAGTGTGGAAGGGTGAAGACTGAATATCACACATCTATACCCATCAACAGTAACTGAATGGCCATTCAAAGTCTTCACATGAAGGTAAAATTCAAAACGACTATTTTGTTTTGGGGTTGTTTTGCATCCAAAAAGGTTGTTTATTCCTGTATTTCTCTGACTACAAAAATGTGTACTTTTACTCAACACTCACAGAAACAGTATTTTCAAGTTGATACTGAAAGAGTATCAGGCCATGCTGGTTTCTACAGCTTTAGCAACTACAGCTTGGTAAAGTCATCTCATTCTTCAGCAACTTCTTCTGCTTTGCGGGTCATGGGTGTTCCTGGAACCTATCCTAGTTGACTATGGGCAAGAGGTTGGGTACACTCCAAACATGTCGCCAGTGAGAACATACAAACTCCACACAGAAAGGACTCCAGAACCTTCTTGCTGTAAGGTGAAAGCACTACCCACGGTACCACCGTGCTGCCACACGATTGTTAAAACTCACAATCAAAAACTTGAAATGCTCGACATAATTTGAAAGGCAGTATACGACAGATTTGTCAATGTGAGTGGGGGCCTATAAACTATTAAAAAAAACAATTTGTTTGAGTGGGCGGCAAGTGGATGGTTTATGCGTACGGGCGAGTTATATACATCAATTTGTACATATCTTAATGCTTGATCAAAACTTTGCCAGCTTTTGATTGTTCAACTAGTGAAAAATTAATCAAAATAAAATCATCAAAATTGTCACGCAGGCCTTCTTGTCTTGATGATTCAAAGCTGCCTACCAAGATACCATTATAAGGGATAAATCATTTTAATTGCAGATAATAATTAATAATTATAATTAATTGTATCATATCAGGACTTGCAGTTTTACAATAGCACTGCCAAAACTACATCTAGAATCCTGCCTCGAATCAAAGAGTGATGTATGCACATGTCCAAAAAGGTGAAACGTCCTATTCTTGCTATGTATTCAAATACAATGCTGGCCTCCAGATTGTATAGTAGAATGGTTTTTCTGGTGTTGCAGCATACCTAGTCATGATTCATTCTCTTGTGCCTCACCATTTTTGATGCTGCTTTTAATACCATGGCATTTTCAAATCCCCCAATTTGCATGTTTGTTTTTCAGAACAATAAAATGTCATATATCGTGGACATGTTTTCCATCATACTAAAAGCCTACATAGAGTTGTTGTTGGGGTTTTTTTTTTACATGGTAAAGTCTAAATGTAATTGGTTGCAGTATTTTCCAAAGGAAGACACTGGTAAAAAAAAAAATGTTGCTAAGCAACTAAACTGCTCATGGCAGAACTCAGTGACTTAGACTGGGAAACTACAATGTGAACGTAATAGAAATAAGCAATAAATAAAAACACTGGAGGAAAAAAACTGTGGGCATTACCACTAGAATTTCTCTAAAGAATGCACGATGTGCATGCAGCTACATAATCTTTCTAGATTATTGTATTAGAATGAAAACATTTGTGTTGTTACATCCTACGACCCAATATAGTAACATAACAAAATTTTAATTTCTACTAAATTTTTTGTTTTCTTTACACAGTATTAATGTTATCTGTTCATTCATTTTCATGTACGACCGCTGTATCCGCCATAGCAGGTCATAGGGAGCTGGAGCCTATCCCAGCCGGCATAGGACGTGAGGCGGGGGACACTCCGGGCACAGCGCCAGTGCACCGCGGAGCCACATACAAAGACATACAAACACGCACACACACACACTCACTCCTATGGGCAATTTTGGACCAGCCAATCAACCTGAAGCGCATGTCTTTGGAGGTGGGAGGAAGCCGGAGAACCCGGAGAGAACCCACGCAGACACGGGCAGAACATGCGAACTCCGCACAGAGCGGCACTCGAACCTGGACCTGCCGTGTTGTGAGGCGGCAGCGCTAACCACTGCGCCACCGTGCCGCCCCGTTATCTGTTCACAAGAACATTACCAAACAACATCAAGTCTCATTTTCCGTTATTTTTACTCAAAAGAGTAAAGGTATTCTTTGTCAAATATGACCGTGAAGCAACACATTCATCCTTTTTTCTAAGTTCATTCCCACTCTGGGTCAATTTGCTTTTCATTCCACAACCCAGCAATCAAGACTGATGTGCATGCACAAACTTAGTTAAATGACAGGACTCAAACCTATGCTCACGACACAGACAAACCACTGACCTGAAACAAGACAGTGACCATTTAGAGGATAGACATAGTTAAACAGATGGGAGGCTATTAAAAATGAGATGTGATACGTCTGACCACCAGCTGTTATCTGAAAGTTTTGTCAGGGTTTAAAAGACATAACGAGTCAAGGAGGTTCTTAAAAGTGGTGTTCTACTTCATGTGACGTATTCACACACACACACACACACACACACACACACACACACACACACACACACACACACACACACACACACACACACACACACACACACACACACACACACACATACACACACTCCAGAAACATTAGTACAATTTGCAATTGTACTAATGTACAATTTAAACAATTTAAACATGAGAATTGACTTCCTGTGCCATAGTGGATTCAACACTTCTGCAGCAGAGAGAAGACTCATGTGACTGCCTACCAAATATCTGCGATGAGGTGAAGTCACGCGTGTTGATGCCCGAATGCGCAAGGGTGCACTGTAAGCTAAGTTAGCTAACTTAACTTCATGTTCATTGTTGTTTTTGTTGTTGCTGCTGTCGCAATTATATGACCTCACACATTACACTCACTGAATGAAGCCTCCGCCCCAACGTTGTTGCTATGGCAACCTGCCGATAATGTGGCCCAGAGCAAGATCACATTTGAACACTTGCTAAAAACAGTGTGGACAGTCAGCCCTAAAAATCAGATATGGAAGGAAATCTGATATGCCTGCAGTCTGAATGCAGTCTAATTCAAGATGGTGACACAGACCTGACCGATAAGGACAGGGTAATTTGTGTCAGAGAAACATTTCAACAACATTTATTCCAAGATGGATGTCATGATTACAGAAAGCAAACACCACAAGAATGTGTGACATTAAGCTTTAACCTGAGGCCAAAAACAAAGTCCTTAGAAAGTGTCACTGACAAGCACAGCTTTGGGGGAAAAAAACAAACTGGCCATCAAACCATAACTGAAAAGAAAAGACAATATTATTCATACAAATGTAATTATTATAAAAGTCTGCGTACTGTTTTGGGTGCTTTTTTCTTCTTGTGCACAGCATTTAGCTGCAGGCTTGAGTTGACTTTTCCAAATGCTAAATGTTTTGCCAGCAAAGACCACCCTTTATTGTGGGAACTAGACGAGAAGAGGAAAAATAGAAAAAGCAATCAATATGAGCCATGGGAGCTAACTTGTTCTTTGTTTCGTTGTGTTTGTGCTTATACATTGGTCGTATCGCCTCATAAAGTGTGTAAGTTGCATTGTGGCCCCTTGCCCTGCTTTGATCTGTCCTTTCCAAATAGATTTCAGACAAGCAGGCTCTAGCCTCCGCACTAATGCTGGGCCAGCCATGTGAGGCTGAGCTGTGTGGGTGCCACCTACATACTGCAGCTTCCTGTCTCTACTTCCTTCAGCATCGCCTCCACACCTCCTTAACGCTTCAATAACTACAGAAAGTGCTCATCCTCATCGCAGGATGACACTATTCCTGTACTGCTTGAATAATTGATATGCATTTTAGAAAATTCAAATTTAATTTATTATTTAGTAATTAGAATTTTTTAATTTGATCATAAATCACTGTCACAGGACATTTACGACACCTTGTTGTTTAGCCATTTTAACCCGATGGATTTTCACAATAAAAATGTTGTATTTTTCTTACATTCTCTACGTTTGAACTGGTATGGTTTGGCTTTACGTTTTCATGGTCCACATAGACCGACTCTCTCTATACTTGATCACTTAATGGTCAGAATACTGGTAAGGAAAATTACCCTCCCCATTTGTTGACAAGATTCTTCTCTTCGTTGATGAGGGTACCCAGTTATAACTGCTTGTAATTGGAGTGAAAGTCCCAGCCATTCGAAAATGCCTTTTACATATACCTGTATGTGTTAACAAACTGAACTGAGCCTACATCATTTTGCCAAACCAAAATCTGGCTTTGATTGATGTGCAATTTCAGTTACAAAGAAATGAACAGGTAAAGTAGATCGGCAGACAACATGAAAGCATCACTGTGCTGAAAAAGAAAAATTAAGTTTGCCATTCTCTTCATTTTAATTGAGAACAAGTTGAGCTTGTCCAACTTGTTCTCAATTAATGAACAAATTGAACGACCTCAACTTGTTCAACATGACTAACTTTTCTGCAACAAAAGCTAGTCATGTGTAAAACATCCGTATCTCAACCATTACCCTAACTGTGTTTATTATTGAAAATGTTGACAGTAGTTGGATTTGTGCCTCTCAGTGTGTATATGAGTGCATTCTCATGGATGGTTGTCTTCGTGTTTTCCCACGTGCTTCCCAACTCTCCAGGGACAAACTTTTCTTTGTCAGTGTCTTTTGTCCCAGAGGTACTGTACGGTACAGCAGCACTGTAGCGTAGGATGAGCCTGGAGAATTCACGGCACCTACCAACCCTTTATTAGATTTCTGTCTGCTGAAAATAAAATAGGAGCAAGCTGACATAAAAGTTGTATAGAAGGTACTTCCTTTATTGGAGGAGCAAAGCTTAAGAGTAAAATAATTGGTAGACAGATGTTTTATATTGTCTCTGGGACTTAGATTCACAAAGTCAATATTCACAATGGGATATGAGTTTATATTAAATATAGTGTTGCTATGGCATCCACAGAAATAGACTGTATATTGGTATTGCTGTGGCCAGGGTCAGATATGATATATCGCATGTTAATTCAGACTAAAATCCAATTCCTTGTAAGTGAGCAAGCTCATAAAAATGACAATATGTGCCATTGTGTGTTGTAAATATTGAGATATTTTGATAAATCCCAAAGCTGCTGCAAGGTAGAGATTTTCAACATATTAAACAATCAACAAAGGTTCAGGCAGCAAAAGGGACAAAGAGATGCGTCCTTTTACAAATACTGGCACATTGGCAATAATCACATATACCTTTATGGTCATTCAGCTGCACTCATGTCAGTGGACAGGCATGTTGTGAAAATCCCATGAGATAGCACAGCACAAAGAAGTAAGACAATCATGCTCCGAGGGCTCTTTATATCTATTACACTGAGGTGGATTTCTAAAGCATCCGGCTAAGTGTCATCTACATTTCAATGACCTGTGTCACTGCACCTTTGTTTCTCTGCAATTCTCTCCAGGCCTCTTCTCCCTCCTATAAAAATAGATCTAATCAAGATTCTTACCATCACATGTACATTTTACGGTTATTATTAAAAGTTGATGTTATTTAAGAAAACGCAAAAGACAGAATTTTTAGTCTAAATTCATTTTTGTGAAAATATGAATGTGACTATACAGTGCCTTGCGAAAGTATTGCCCCCCCCCCCAAGAACTTTCTGACATTTTGCTACATTTCAGGCTTCAAACTACAAATAAAAAACTGAAAAGTAGAATGTGCAAAAGTATTGTTCCCCTGTTCTCTCAGCTCAGCTAAATGAAAGGAACACTGGAGAACAAACGACATCATGAAAACCAAAGAACACACCAGTCAGGTCCGGGATAAAGTTGTGGAAAAGTTCAAAGCAGCAATGGGATACACATTTTGAGACAAAAATATCTGCCCTTCCTCCGTACCAAACAACTCAAGTTCCTTAAGGTTAGATGGAGATTGTTTCTGCACAGCATTTTCAGATCTTTCCACAGGTGCTCTATTGGATTGAGGTCTGGACTTTTGCTTGGCCATTCTAACACCTTTACAGTATATGGTTAGTTTTAAACCATTCCATTGTAGATTTGAATTTATATTTAGGATTACTGTATTGTCCTTTTGGAAGGTGAACCTCCTCCCCATCCTCAGGTCTTTTGCAGACTCCAACAGTTTCTTCCAGAATCGCCCTGTATTTGGCTCCATCCATCTTCCCATCAACTCTAACGATCTTCCCAGTCCCTGCTGAAGAAAAGCAACCCCAGAGCATGATGCTGCCACCACCATGTTTGACGGTGGAGATGGTGCTTTCAAGGTGATGTGCAGTGTTACTCTTAAGCCAAACGTAACATTTCGCATTCAGCCCAAATGTTCAATTTTGGTCTCATCTGACCAGAGCACCTTGTTCCACATGTCATCTGTGTCTCCCATGTGGCTTCTTGCAAACTCCAAATGGGCCTTTTTATGGTTTTCTTTCAGAAATGGCTTTCTCCTGCCACTCTTCCATAAAGACCAGATTTATGCAGAGTACGAATAATAGTTGTCTTATGGACAGATCGTCCAACCTCAGCTGTGTATGTCTGCAGGTCATCTAGTGTGATTATGGGCCTCTTGGTTGCTTCTCTGCTTAGTCTCCTCCTTGTTTGGGCAGAACGTTTAGAGGGACAGCCAGGTCTTGGTAGGTTTGCAGTTGTTTCATGCTCTCTCCATTTTGATATTATTGCTCGTACAGTGCTCCGGGAGACATTTAAATATTGTGAAATCTTCTTGTATCCCATTCCTGCTTTAAACCTGCATGGTGTCTTCTTTGGTCTTCATGTTGCCGTTTGTTCTCCAGTGTTCCTTTCATAGACCTCTGAGACCATTACAGAGCATGTGCAAATGACACATATGTGCAGTCTGTTTGTCATTGTTAGTCATTTAGGTCAACATTGGATCATTCAGAAGTCATCAGGGAACTTCTGGAGTCAGTTAGCTGAGCTGAGAGAACAGGAGAACAATACTTTTGCACATCCTACTTTTCAGTTTTTTATCTGTTAACACAAATGTAAAATCTTGAATGAATCTGGTTCCACTTCACAATTGTGTCTCACATGTTGTTCATTCTTGAAAAATATTTTCAGTCTGTTATCTTTAAGTTTGAAGCCTGAAATGTAGAAAAATGTCAAAAAGTTCTTGGGGAGCCAATATTTTGGCAAGGCACTGTAGAATATGGAACAGAGCATATTACCAACCAAATTATAATAGCTAAAAACAAAATAAAAATAATGTCATACTTGTTATATCATATATGCAGTGGATTGAGGCATCGTCTCAGTTTTACATGTACCATAATATCAACCACACTTTATTATCTGATGCCACCCCGTTGTGAGGACCAAGGAGTCAGTTTTGCCCATAACAAAATATATCAACTTTCTGGTTTTCTTCAAAGCTTTGGTCACATGGGAGAACAGTTGAATGCTGATCTGAAGCAGCAGGAATGTACTGTGCTGAAGTGCAAACTGTTGTGTTCAATTGAAGTTCTACTTCAAACATTGTGTTACCACATCACGTAGGGGTTTTGCACATGTTCTTTTCTGCACATAGAGATATTTGTTTTGTTTTTTTGCTGCATTTTCTTCATTGGGTGAGAAAAAGGTAGCTTCAAGTGTTAACCCTTGACCTGACAACATTTTAAAAAAACAGTTTGCAATAAGATCTATATTTTTGAAATGATAATGGAATAGAATAGAATAGAATAGAATAGAATAGAATAGAATAGAATAGAATAGAATAGAAAGCCTTTATTGTGACTATACATGGTATAATGAGATTTGGTCAACTCCTCACAGTGCAATAATGTAACAGTAGAAAGAGTAAGAATAAATACAACACAAATACAAGTATACAATACAAATACAAGTATATACAATCGTTGCTGAATACCGAGAATTTACAGGTGTATATATTGAAATGCAAGAAGCGCCATGCCCAGCACGGCGTATTGCATGTGTGTGTGTGTGTGTGTGTGTGTGTGTGTGTGTGTGTGTGTGTGTGGGTGTGGGTATGGGTGAGTGGGTGGGTGGGGTGGTATCAGTGCGTGCTTGAGTTAAGCAGAGTAATGGCTTTCGGGAAGAAGCTGTTGTGGAGCCTGTTTGTTCTACTTTTGAGGCACCTGTATCGTCTGCCTGAGGGCAGTAGGTCAAACAGGCCTGAACTGGGGTGGGATTTGTCCTTTGCTGTGTTCATTGCTCTGCTGAGGCAGCGGGTGGAGTAGATCTCCAACAGGGAGGGCAGAGAGCAGCCAATGATCTTCTCAGCCGCCTTCATGACTCTCTGGAGCCTCTTCCTGTCCTCCATGCAGCTTCTGTACCATACTGTGATTCAGTAGGTCAGCAGGCTTTGGATGGATGAGCGGTAGAAGGCCAGCAGCAGGGAGGGGTTCAGGTTGTATTTTTTGAGGACCCTCAGGAGGTGGAGCCGCTGCTGTGCCTTCTTGATGATGGCAGTGGTGTTGTCCAACCAGAACAGAACAGATGAGGACGCCAAGGAACCGGTAGGTTGGGTCCTCTCCACACACTCACCATCGATGTAGAGCGGGGCTGGGTCAGTGCTGAGCCTCCTGAAGTCGATGATGAGTTCTTTTGTTTTGCTGGTGTTCAGAGCCAGGTTATTCTCTGAACACCAGGCAACCAACTTCCGGACTTCCTCTCTGTAGGCTGTCTCGTCACCACCGGAGATGAGACAGACCACTGTGGTGTCATGTCATCAGCAAAATTGACTATCAAGTTGCTGTCGTGTGTCAGGCGGCAGTCGTGGGTGTAGAGGTAGTACAAGAGGGGGCTCAGCTCGCAGCCCTGACACTGAGCCAGTGCTCAGTGTCCGTGTGGTGGAGATGTGGGGGCCGAGTCTCACAGTCTGGGGTCGGTCTGTCTGGATGGAGTGGTGTAAAGAGGATTGTGTCACAATACACTAAGAAAAGTGTGTATTAACCTTGTATTTTAATTTAAATAATTTAAGGTACCATTTTGCAACTTATTGGTCATTCAGCGTTTTCACCTACAAGACAACCAGAGAAGCGGTATTACTAGTACTGCGGTATCTATTTCTTTGTCTGTCCACTCCTGGAAGAGAGGTCCCTCCTCTGTAGTCTTTGTGAGGTTTCTCCCATCCATTTTTTCCCCGTTATAAGGGTTTTGGGTGCAGTTGTTCCTTATCTGATGTGAGGGTTATACTGCTCGCAGTACCAAAGGTCAGAGAAATATCATCCATGAGCAGATTGTAAAGCCCTTTGAGATATTTTCTGTGAATCTGGGATATAAAATAAATAAACTTGAAACGTGAAGCAAATATATGGATAGCTAGAAACTGTTGGATATATAAAGATATTTAAAGAAAATCAAGACCGCAATGAAAGTTCATCATTTTAAGATCTATCTATCCTGATGTTGTATCCATCCACCAACGATCTTGAATCAGGGCTCATACCTCAGATTTTGCTTGTACTGTATGTTGAACAAAAATATGGACAGTGGACAGTGTCCATTATAACAGTGGACAGTGGCTCACATCTCGAAAAACTCTCACCCCTGGTTCTTTATATTCACACTAATAGTATTTATACACCATGTGACGTGGGGCAGATGGATTGTAATGAAATGATAATGCACTACATGTACCACACCATAGAGGTTGTATTTATATTGTATTTATATTCAAATTAATAAAAACAAACCTTAAAGTGCATGTTAGGTTTATCATAATTTTATTTTGATCCTGAATGCAATGTAAAGTGCAAATAAATGTCAGGAGAGTTCCATTGGGGAAAAAAGATATATTTGCAAAGCGGCACTGAGATATGATGCTCTACTCTGTTGAACAAATCTGTTTGAAGACAAATTCTAATAGTTTTTATCCCTGCTCTTACACAAAGTAGCACAAATCAAATTATCTTATTTTAATGAAAAAAAATAGCTATTCATTATGTACAATGCGCAAATGTGCCTCAAGTGTGCCTCAGCATTTCTTATGATGCCTTCAAGTCCAACCCCAGCTGAATATGAGTTAACTTAAGGAGAGGGGTCCTCACAGGAACAGTAATCAGGCTTGTTCAAAAATATATAATGAATGATATCTAATATTGCAGACATAAAACAAATCACCTACGATAATGCAATGAACTGTACTCGTTTAAAAGAAGTAGGATTCCTAAAAAGAAAATACAAATCTTAATGTTGTAAATAGAATCCCCTAAAAAATTAACCATGAAAGTATTTTCCGGACAAAATTGGATATTGAAATTGGATAAAAGAAGTCCGCTATGTTGAAATGAAGGTCAATATTATTGACTATCAGTAAACAGTCAGTGCCATTAAATTTCAGGCAATAATGCTTTCAAACCAATAATTGAGGGATGCACCATCCATCCATCTGTTTAACGGAACCTGAGAAAAAGTTTTTTCACTTTATTGCAAAAAGGAATCTTGTTTGCCATTTCCATTGAAATGCAGAGATTAATCACATCTAATAAAAAGTAAAAAATGACAGCAGCATGACCATCTAAAGACATTATATAGTGAATGAGAGGAGCATTAATAATGGAACACTCTTCTCCAACTACCTCAGTGGAGAGGTTCCAATGCATTCTCTGTTGAACAGAGTTCAACTGGGCAGCAAAGAAATCAGTTTGTAATGTTAGAGCAAGCATAAAGAGAAAGTGCTTGAATGCCATGTACTGTAACTGACTAATATCATCTACATTCAAACTGTGGAGCATTTCTGTCTGAAAAGCAGACAAAATACATTGGGAGCCACAAAATTTGTATAGTAGCAGTAATGTCATGTAAAAAGGCTTTCTGATTGGCAGTATTAATGCCTTGGATTACCAAAGCTATCATAATTTATCAACAGTGGAACAAAATGCAAGACAATCTACCTGGTTACTGAGACAAATAGCTAATAATCCAAATTCAAACCACACAATTCATCCTGTGATGATGTTATTGCAAAGGGTTGCGATAACATCACAATCATCAATTGTTTGGGAGAAATGAATCCGCCCAAGCAATTCACAAAAATCGGGAGGATTCATCCTCGGGACACCATAAATACAATTTTAGAAAATTTCATGACATGATTTTCCAGTCTTGACAAGGCTGGCAAACCATCAAATTAATCTGGTAAAAATTTTACCTCCTTTGAACTTTAGCATAATATAGGCAGGATATATAATCCAAAGTAAGAATGCCTCGGGCTCAACCTCATTTGAGGATCTGAAATCTTTCCATGAGGAGTTTGAGTGGGGATCCTACTCACCATGTTTGATTGGGTTCCATTCAGATTTTTAGGCTTCCTCCTAAAGTCACTAGTATGGCCCTCATAGTCAGGATCACTATCCGTAATGCAACCGACCCTTTGAGATGACATCCTTAGTCAATCTGAGAACTTCCAGAATGTAGGCTTTAATAGCCTCCAAAGAGAAGAGCTGCATAAACCACAAGAATAATATTCAATACTGAACACCCTCAGAGCACCAATCGGTGATTTCAACACCCTTCTAGAACACCTGCCCCTGAAGTTCTCTGTGTGTGTGTGTGTGTGTGTGTGTGTGTGTGTGTGTGTGTGTGTGTGTGTGTGTGTGTGTGTGTGTGTGTGTGTGTGTGTGTGTGTGTGTGTGTGTGTGTGTGTGTGTGTGTGTGTGTGTGTGTGTGTGTGCATGTGTGTTGGGTCATTCCAGTTATTTACTTGAGACTGGACTGCACTGTCACACTGATGGAGGAATGAGCCATGTCCGAGGATGCTAATGCTGCTCATCGGTGAAACTTACATCCACGATAAATATAGCCTGTGTGAAAAAATGACAGGGGTGCAATTACCCAGAGACAAAAAACAAAGAGATGGCAGTTTGTTTGCAACAGCATGGACACCATTGCTCAGTGGGAGTAAGAACAAAATCTAAAAGAGACCGCTCTCACTTTCTTCCTACATGTCCCTTCTCTGTGCCATCACACAAGCTCCTACCCTGTTTTTACTACATAATTTTCAGGACACCTGTTTTTCGTGACCCTTTTGCATTCGATCCCACTAATTAAAAAAACGTTAACTTGCTTTCAGCCTCAGCGCCTTCATTGTAGGTTCAGATAACGGCCTCTGCTCAACAGAACTGGCCAAGATGGACCCTCCAGGCACAGCTACACCCACTGTGTACCGCTCATGATTTTAGCTCATGAACCTCACTCAGCAGTCCCTAGCCTCTCAGGGCAGGCTTCTCTGTGAAACAGAATGATAAGACTGTCCATAATTGTATAAGTGCAAACCTTGCCTCTGATTGACTCAGCATTTGAATTACTCCAGGGAGCTAGTCTTTTCCAAACTAGACTCATGCAATGCATATGACAAGCACTAAACAAGCAGCAAGAGGAAGACCACTGTCAACACCCCACTGGGCCATTCTGAATTCTTTGCGGAGCTGTTTGGACTCACCAACATCACTGCATTATTCCAAACCATAATGAATGATGTGCTCAGAGTCTACTTTAAACCGGGTTGTGTTAGGCTATTTAGACAACATCCTGATTTTTTACAAGGGCAGAGAATACGATTCCCACATTCAGCCAAATTCTCATTCATATTGTAGAGAACAATATTATTGTTACAGCTGAAAAGTGTGACTTGCATGTTGTGTGTATCACTCCTAGGGTTCATCATTTAGAAAGGGAGCATGGGAGATCTGTGTAAGTTTGAAGTCATCCAGGTTGAGGTGAATCAAAAGGAGATACACACACAAAAAAGAAACAACTGTGTTTCTTTTTTTGCATTTATCAGATCAAGACTGGATCAATACTATTGTGGAGTAGCTGTTTCCCAGAACCGGGAAGGAGCTGCAGCTTTTGGGGGATTTGCAAAATGGTTCATCATTGACCACAGTAAGGAGGCTGCACCGCTCAAAACACACATCTGTAAATCTCCCATTTTGCTGGTCTAATGAACTGCAGGTTGTCCTCAAGCTGAAACATCTCTTCACTGAAACTCTCATGATAATCCAGCCTGACCCTGACCTTAGTAATCAATTCATTTTTGAAATTGACATTGGGATTTGGGCAATATATCTGGTAATGATAAGTTACATCTATGAGTATTCTTGTCTCATTCCTCCTGAGCGCAGTTATCTGCACACAATATCTGAGACCAAGAACTTCTATCTGTCAAACTGACATTAGTGTGAACACAGTGGTTGGAACGTTATAGCAGCAGTTTGTGCTATGGACTGATCATATGAACTTGCCATATATTCAATGCACTTGTTTCACCCTTTCCAAAAACTATTCCCCAGGTTATGGGAAAACAAAGTTAGGTGCTTTGTCCTTCCAATAATCCTCTGTGGAAAATAGCTCCCCTCCTGACGCAATCCTCCCTGCTGACTGAGTGGTTACCTCACTTAACTGGAACACTGAGAAGATGATCAGGGAGGAAAAACATCAAGATAATAGCCCAGTTAACCACTTGTTTGTTCCTCTGTGCACTCCAGGGTGCTGCTGTGGGAGTCAAATTATCCATTGCCCCGCTCCTTCAACTTTAACCTGATCAGGGATTTTCACAACAGATATAACAATTTTTATCACTCACTCAATTATGATAAAAAGTCGCATTTGTGTTCTAAGGATGGAGTTTCAATTTTTGGCTCGCTCATTCATGTTTTAAAATGCACTGACACACATTGCAGATTTTTAAAATGATATATATATCACATATTTTCCTCAATGAGATGTAGGTTTTATCTCATCAAAGACAAGGGAGAGAGCAAGAGGCGAAGTGTAAGTGTCTCCCATGAGCTGTAGTCATGTGATACAGTACGGACATACTATTGGATGCCAGCATCCATGTGTGCATTCCGTTCCGAGACGAAGGTTCCTCCAGCAAGTTTACAAAAGTGTTTTTAACAGTCTATAAGAATATAGGAAAAGGTAATACAGATATAAGGTAGTTTAGTATCAGTATGGGGAGGGTTCATAGTTGTTTAAATTATACGTAAATAATTAAAAACATTTTTGGTCGTTATCACACGGATTTTCGCTTTTTGGAAGTGGTCCTGGAATACATTAACCTCGTAACAACGGTCAGTCAGTCATTTTCAGATTACCACCGCTATATCCGCCGCAGCGGGTCATGGGAAGCCGGAGCTTATCTCGGCTGCATAGGGCGTGAGGCGGGGGACACTCTGGGCACGACGCCAGTGCACCGCGGCCTCGTAACAACGGAATAGTGTAATTTAAAACATGGATTTCCATTGTAATAGAGGCATACAGGAGTGACATTAATGTGACATTTTATCTGCAGTGACATTAACTTAAAACAATAAAGTGTCAAATTGTATTTTTTGCTGTAGCATTGAATATCATGGCATACTGTAAGGGAGCTTTACTTGTGGGTCCTATGATAGAAAATGACAGATCTAATGCTCCTGGATGAGATTTACAGACTTTAAGTAGCATGGAAAGGAGGTCCACTCTCATGCTTTGCCCTGAAAATGACAAGTAGATTTTTGTTACTGGTGATTTTCACCAAAAATAGTAAGTCTTCCGTTTAACTGTAATGCTTAAGTTTGTATAGAGTGCTACAGGAGAAAGGTCAGATGTGCTGGCCTTTTGCCAGTCTGATAAGCTGAAGCCTGAGGCTCCCTCTGGGTTTGACATCATCCTCTATCAGGTTGTGTGTGAAGACTATATGACACAGTCTATTAACAAATGTGTGGCTGTGCTCTGTGAAGATATGGCTGCACAGTAAGCCTAGCTGTCAGAACAAAGATAAAACAGTCATGTTGAATGTCAGAGAATGTAAACAACAAATACTGTATATGTTTGATGAGGCAAATCAGGAAGCGCAGTTCTTGAGATTCAGATAGCTTTCTCTCCTCAGCAGGATATGGACACCTGAAATTTATGAGTACCTATAAACAAGGGTTAGTTTGTTCAAATTACTGTCCTCATAGTTTCATTTGAACTTTTGAACATTTTAACTAAAATAATTCACTCCACTCCAGAATAATCTACTCACAGTATTAATAATATCTTATTAAGATGGTGTCCAATAATTTACTGTGTAATAATATCTGATAAGCATTTCTGTGTAATACAATCAGAAAAAAATATTTTTCAGTAAGAAATACACTACTACAAAGAAATAAATTCAAGCAGTCCATTGAAGAGTAAATTTACAGTTTACAGAACAGTAAACATCTCATAGATAATGTATTTAAAGTTTATTTAAATTAGATTTTCCATGGCTCGCCTCTGTTTCCTGTACAGTACTTTCATCTGCCTACATGTTAAAGTAAATAAATGGCTATCAGGCAATTATCAAGCTCTTTGCACATGGCCAAGACCATCAATCACTTTGCATTACAGCACATTACATCTTGTCTTTAAATATTCTCAACTATAGGTTTTGGGGGCGGCAATGGCTCAGTGGTAAAGCGGGCGGCAGAGCGGGTCGTCCAATGTGGGTCGTCCAATGTTCTGTGATCGGCGTTTCGATTCCCGCTCCCAGTGGGAGGTGTCAGCTCACCTCCGGAGCACTGCCCAAGGCGCTCTTAAGCAAGGCGCCGTCACCCCTCACAAGCTGCTCATTTGGGCGCTCCACAAAAAGGGGCTGCCCGCCACTCTACCTCCCTGGCATGCCTGCAGGCCCCCTTGTGTGTGATTGTGTGAATTACAGGGGCCTGAACACATTAATATGCATGTGATTGATAAGACTAACAAAAATACTAGAGTGTGCATTCTTAATTTCTCTTTGGGGATAATAACAGTATATAATTTAAAAAAAAAAAAAAAAAAATTCACTGAACATGAGTAGTCTGAACTAACCTGGTAAGTTCCAATTCCATTTAATGAAATCCAAGACATTCCTCTCATAGCAGAGCGTGAGGTCAGCCTTGTTCAGCTAAGGTCCCAAGTGAACCATTATCCACATGACAGCAGAAGGACAGTCTGTATTATAGTGCAGTGATTGATTCTTACAGGAAGCAGTATTACTGGGCCCCTGTGCACTTCGGGGAGCCGATGCTATGCAAACCCTATTGCTCTTTTTTGTTTATGTTTTATGGGGGGGAATGTATATGAGACAGGGAAATGTATGACATATATTTTAAAATTACTAAAAGTCAAACCTCTTTAAAAATGACATGAAAATCATTTCTATAAATATTAACAGAATGTGTTGTAAAGAATGTAAAGAAATGTTACTCACTTCGAAATCCAACACGTAACTCTGAAATTTGATTAAGATGCCAATGTTTGAAATATACCCTTGTACAGTTTGCTTGTGTTTTGTTTTTTAATAAATACCAATAACAAAACAACAATGGAGTTCATGCTTCATTTTTTTCATTTCATTGGATTGAACAGAAAATATGTTCAAGTCTGACTGTTTTCTCACATTTCCTGTTGCTCTCCTTTGGGAAATCCAAGGTTAAAGCTCTGTGTAGAAAACATCGTGAATCTGTTTAACATTCATTCATTTTCTGAACCACTTCTTCCACTTTCGCGGGTCACCGGGGTTACTGAAGCCTATCCCAGTGGACTTAGGGACGAGAGGCAGGGAGATGCTCCGGACACGTTGCTAGCGCATCACGGAGCCACTCAGGCACACACTCACACCTACAGGGAATTTGGAACCAAAAATCCACCTGAAGTTCATAACACACATGTTCAACCCTTGCACCTTAAATTCATAGCATTTATATAATGAAAGTTGCTGCTTTGAAAATGTCTTTTTCATTCCATGCTTCATTCCACCAATTTATTTATTACTGATTTTAAAGGAGGTGACCAGACTGGACAGGAAAAAGGGTCAAGAGGGTGGGGGTCAACAGTAAACTTTTTTTGATTGTACAGACTGCTCAACTGAAAGTGTTTGTATTCATCCAAGTACATCTCTTGATGGCATTAGTCAACGCATGTTCCTTAAGTAAAACAACATCTCCTCAACAAAGAAATACGATGGAGACAATATCCATCCAGCTTCTTAGAGAGGAGGAATAGCACTATCTATATCTCTATCCGTTCATCCATTATCTTGTAATCATCACGTCCATAGCTGCTTATCTGCCTCAACTGTCACATGTTTGCTGGATCTCATCTCACTATGGTTGAAAGGCGGGATACACACCAGAAAAGACACCAGCTCATCGCGAGGCAGAGACAAACACTCACGCCACTCACACCCACTGATAATTTATTGTGACCAGCTGCATGGTTTTGGAGGTGGGAGGAAGCCGTGCATCCCGGAGAGAAACCACTCTCATGTTGTGAGGCAACAACACTGCCCACTGCTCCATTGTGTTGCCCTGGAGACAATATGATGTTGATAACAGGACATTTAAGATGCTTTTCTTATTTTGAGTGAAAACATTTTCTTTCAGTTTGTTTTAGAATTCTGTAAAAGTTTAATACAAAATAAATACACTGATGCAGAAATTTTGATTCATGCCTTTGTGTCCTCTAGACTTGACTATTGTAATGTTCTGTTATCAGGGTTGCCTCGGTCTAGAACTAGGGGCCTTCAGATGGTTCAGAACACAGCAGCAAGAATATTAACTAAAACTAGGAAATTTGACCATATCACCCCAGTTTTGGCTGCATTACACTGGCTCCCGATTCATGTTAGATCCGATTTTAAGGTACTCTTACTAACATACAAAAGCCTTAATGGGCTTGCACCAACCTATCTGTCTGATCTTGTTAAACCTTATACGCCGACTAGGGCTCTCCGCTCTCAGAATACTGGTCTCTTGTGTGTTCCTAGATTTAAAAAGAAGTCAGCTGGCCAGAGGGCCTTCTCCTATCGTGCCCCTTTCTTGTGGAATAACCTCCCTATAAATATTAGACAGTCTAAATCTGTAAATGTCTTTAAATCTAGACTCAAAACATATCTGTTCGACCTAACATATAAGTAATATCGGGGATGGCGGTCTCAATGTTTAGGTTTAGCCTAGTCCTGCCGACGAGTCATAGGATTTCTTAGTTAGGCCCCTGCCTCCCATTAATTCTCTGCTATTCTGGTCCCTCTAGCACCACTCTCGCCCCTGCTATCTCTGCTATCTCTGTTTCTCTTCCTTCTTCTGCTGTTCTCTCTCACAGGCTTTTGTGTGGTGGATCATCGGCAATCGGCTACCTCTGTCTGCTTCCATGGCTGGCGATAGCACAAGCTGTACAGTGGTCCTGTTTCACCATCCACTAGGGGAGTGCTGGTTCTGCCTCATTTGGTTCTGCTGTGGTTTTGGGGTTTTGCCAGAGTAACCTTGACTTTAACTTTTTTGAGCTCAATGACTTAGGCACTGTTTGGTCTGTCCTCAGAGTGGTGGATCCTCAGCAATCGGTGACCTCTGTGTGCTTCATCGGCTGGTGGTGACTCGCTCTACTGGATGGATCGGCATGCCTTTGTTATACATTTATTGTTACTGTTATTGTTACTGTTATTATTATTGTGTTGTTAATCTGTACATGCGGTATCTATTGCTTCGTCTGTCCACTCCTGGAAGAGGGGTCCCTCCTCTGCAGTCTTCCTGAGGTTTCTCCCATCCATTTTTTCCCCTGTTAAAAGGGTTTCTGGGGGGAGTTGTTCCTTATCCGATGCGAGGGTCGCACTGCTTGCAGTGCACAAAGGTCAGAGGGATATCGTCCATGTGCAGATTGTAAAGCCCTTTGAGACATTGCTTGTGAATCTGGGCTATATAAAAATAAATAAACTTGAAACTTGAAACTTGAAATACAGGTAGTCCTCCAGATAAAAACATCCGATTTAAGAACATTCTTAGATACGAACAACCGCGCACCACAATATCCGTCTGTTTGCAGTTCCCATTTCTGCAGCAATTCTTACCGAGCAGCACCACTGCGAGCAAGCATCTCCAACACTCATCTACCCCATCTTGTTGTTGTACATGTCTCCCTGAACAACTCAAAAGCTGACTCTGGCTGTTGTTGAGTTCCTCAATGTGTTTTCTTCCACTTCATCTCATGTATTAAATTATAAAATTAAATTTAAAAAAAAAAAATCTTGTTTAAGCAAGAATAAAAAAAAAAATTCTTATTTTATTATTATTAAGTGACATGATGTTGTGTGCTTTTAAAGGTTTTGTACTGATTTTTGTGATTCCAATATTTGTGGCGGACAGATGTAAAGTTGAGTTTTCGTAAAACCAATGCATGCTCAAAAGAAGTTGTGTTTTATTTCATTATTTGTTGTTTTTTGTCCTGCAATTGTTTCTGGTAAATCTTTCATATATCCAGTAGTGATGGAATTTAAATTAACTCAAATGGTGATTATAGAAATACATGCTTACAAGTTGCGCTCCCTCCACTTGTGTGTGTTTGTGTGTGTGTGCTGGGGGGCTTGCTCATTGGTGCCTTGGCAGTGCTCAGGAGTGCGAGCTGACGCCTCCCACTGTCAGCTCACACTCCGGGTGGCTGGATAGGAGCGGTAATCGAACCGGCAGTCTTGTGATCATTGGACGACCCACTCCACCGCTGAGCCACCACCGTCCCCAGTTACACAGAGATTGCCATTTCCCTTTTGTTTGGACAGAAAATGAGTGATAATAATAAATCCCTTTTTTCAGATCAATACTACTTACAGTATATGTATACTATACTGCAAATAGTGATACAAATCCCTTTGTTAAAGGTTGTCACCAAACATGGATCAAAATTACACAGATTTTACTGATTTATGTCAACAGTGAATCAGTAAAATTTGAATTTGCAGACAGGCAATCACCTTTTGGAAGCTCAGGATGCTGTTGATGATTAGCTAAATCTGTCTAATGCTGAAAGTCACAATGGAACCTTTTAAGAATGCTTCGCATATTATGATACTGGAATAACTTGTGAATACTTATTCTCTATAAAAAGCACTGGAACTTGGAAAAAGAAAACTGGGTGTGTGCTTATAAGTGACAAAGCAAAGGAGACAAGAAAGTCAGCAAGAGTCAGAAAGAAAGTGAAGAGCTAATGCAAAGGCTACTGTTTGTGATATCACTATTCACCTCATTTAGCATAGAAAAACTCTGAAGTGCAAGGTCATTGCATCGGTGTTGTTTATGTGGAAACATGTTGAAGGGGGGAAAGATGACTTTTCAAAGACGTATTTTATTGAACTTGGAAATACCCAAATAGGAAAGGGCCCCAGCACAATTGGTCTGTCACTATGCAGCATTTTAGATGGAGTTAAATTTTATATTTGCAGTGAACTGATTCTTATATTAAATACCAAATCTGCCGGTGAAACTACAGAAATTTAATATGATGGCTATTAAGTTGTTTTTCTCTAAATAGCATTAGCTAAATGTGTGCTCCCAATTCCTAGGTAATAAACCTTGTTTACTAAGTTAGGTATTTCACCTTAATCACGTATAATAATCTCATGATGAAGGGTGTGGGTAGAAAAAGTCTCATTCCAGAGTTATCATTATATACGCTCTGAAGGTCTGTGCAGAATTTTGTAGCTGTCCACATTGCAGCTGCCACGACCTTCAGAAACAAAGTAGCTGATTGAAAGCAATGAATCTCATGTCAAACAAAACACAGTGTCCTTGTCAGGTGCATGTCATGAATCTTCCAAAGCAAATTAATTTCCTTAATGTAATCCTACCTTATATTGAAATATCTTTAAAACATTCAAATGTTTATAAATCATGCTACTTAGGTCATAGAAACAGTCTTTTAACTACTGCTCTTTCCACTTGTGCAGGTCACAGGGTTGCTGGAGTCAATCCCGGCAGGGTTAATGAGGCATGAGGCAAGACATGTTCCAGACATGTTACCAGTGCATCGTGGAACCACACGAAAGACGTACAATCATTCATGCACACACTCACACCCACGAACAATTTGAAACAGTCAATCCACCTGAAGTGTTTGTTTTTAGAGGTGGAAGGAAGCTGGAGAGCCAGGACAAAACCTTCGCAGACATGAGGAGAACTTACAAAACTCCACACAAAATAGGATTGTGACTGTGATTATTATTATTATTATTATTATTATTATTATTATTATTATTATCATAAGATATATCTCAAAATTGAGTCTTACATTGTCACATTTCTTTGATAAACAGGTTGAGCCAAATTTGCACCTGGAGCAGAATATGTCATGTTCCTTATGACGTGTTGATACTGGTACAGGTGCACATATGAGAAGGTAGAGCATAAAATCTCTAAATTAAACATTGACTTTAGCGCTTCGCCTCCTGTCTCTCAAAAGATCCATTTCATAGCTGAATCTGCATGCTAAATGAGTTCAGAATAGAATCCATAAGGACACATAAGGCATTTGTTTCATAAGTTTACACTATGAACTTCCAAGAACAAGGTTTAACTTCCCAGACAGGTAATGATTAAATACTGTGATACCTGGCCTATACATGACTTTAATAATTACTAAAGTAATTGCTTGATCACATAATCCTGAGATATGGTTTTCAGTTATAAATAGAAAATGTACTTATTCTGTGATTTTATGCCTTTAATTCACCATCTGAAATACTGAAACAAACAGAGGAAATCTTTTTTGAAGAGGTATCACTCATCTACTTTTGAGTTTTGCGTTCATTAAAGATTACAACACTGGATCATCAATGTATATAAAAATCCTGTCAAAGTGCTTTTTTTTTTCTTACCACTGTCACCAAGTGCTTGCTAATATTGAAAATACTGGGTCTCTGTAGAATTAAATACTACACATCATCAAATACAGAAGGAGCGTTCGATGACTACATTATTGTAGAGTAATTATAAATTTGGGAATCCTATTAAAGAGCTTACTGGTATACTACATATTACACGGACAAACCAGAAAAATATTATTGGTAATGGTTGGGGATAGTGTAACTACAATTCAGGAAAGGCACAACAAAGATGTAACTCTCTCTACTCATATCTCAATGTGCCTGGTGGTCTCTCACTTTTGTAATTACACTTTTGCTGCATTTTGTTGACTAGGTACATGATCAAATCAAATTTGTTGTTGATTGATTCACCATTTGAAATGGGAGTAGCTGATGTCACAGATAAATCGAGTACATAACTTTAAAAAGTGCAGTCTAGACCTGTTTTTTAGGAGAGTGCCTGGAGATAGCTTTTGTTGATTTAGAGCTATATTAATATAACTGAATTGACTTGACCTTGCTCTCTCTCACCTTTATTCTTCTGCTATTTTGAGGTTGTTGGGTTTTGTTTTGTTTTTGTTTTGTTGTTTGCTTGTTTTCTTTTTATTTTATTTTGGAGAAATTTACATCTCTTCTTCCCTGGTTATTAAGTGTTTTGGTTTGGTGGTTTGAAAATAAGACTATCAACCATATTTAAGGTTGCAGGTATATTTATAAAAAGCAACCAAATCAATATGCATTGGTGTTTTAATATTTGCATTTGTTTTTTATTACATTATACAGTTTTAAAAGCTGACCCAGGCATTGCAAGTTAGCTTAGGCTTTAAATGTGATGAACAATGGCAGTTTACAGTACTACAGAATATGATTAATAAAAGACACCGCAAATACTGACTACAATCTGTGATGAACTAGTGTTTTACTTCACAAGCTATATATGAATAACATTTGTATTAAAGTCAAGATTAAATCGGAACTTTAAAGCTGTTTAACTGACTCCAACTAATTTGCCTTCCTCAGCATAGCTGAATGCATATTTTACCATTCCTCTGAGTCTGTAATCATGATCCCTTGTTATGTTTCCACTCCTAGGATGATACCAGCAACACTGTCCCCGTCACTGTCAAAGCCCATCTGGAAGTATGGAAGTGATGATTGGTCTAGGGGGTACATGGCATAATCTGCCGAGGAAAACTAATTTCCTTAATGTAATCCTTTGCCATGATGGAAGGTCTTTAAATCTTGGACTTAGAAAGTGATAAACTGATGGTCATTAGCATGGGCTCTATCACCATTACTTCATATCTACAAGCTCTTTTCCTACAACATGTAATCCTCAACATCCGAACATAATTGGTTCCTAGAGGTTGTTCGTATGTTGAATTGTTCGAAAGTCATTATTCATCAAATTTCAATCTAGATTTGTCATTTGAGGTCATTTAAATACTATTACCACAATAAATACGGAAGTACTATTCCCTAAGACCTACCAGAAATAAGAACAGGACATTTAACAACACATAAACGAAATAAAAACTTACATCTCAACCGTTGCTGAATGGATTTTAGTGGGTGTAAGCTACCTCAAGCTTTAAGTCACTGAAATATACCACCGCACTTACAGTACAGAATGACGCGCTGATGTGCTTCCTTGTAATCAAAAGCCCGACATGCCTCTTTGTGCTTGATTACTCTGTTTTTATTTCCATTATGTTTCTCAGTTAATGCTCAGTTTCTCAGTTAATGCTCCTGGGCAGACATCTCACCTGAAAACTGTGGCTCCTGTATAATTTAAAGGACAAATTGACAACATAAAACAACACGTAATAAAATAAGATACAGGTACAGGTTGTGGCAAGTTAAGCTGTTCTCGATTATACGTCAGTTTAAAAATATACTGTAGATGGAAAAATAATAATCAAGTTTACATCATTTAACTCGATTTAACATCTATCCTTCACACTTATTGGACTCAAAATCACTAGAAAACAGTTAAAAGCACATAATACCATGTTACTGTATAATAAATAGAAATAAAAACATAATCAATTTAAAAAATGTGATTCAGGCTTTTGTTTTGAAGTCATAGCAGTTTATGTACAGTATATTTTTGCTCCTCATAATTACATGTGCACATAAAATATGTGTATATTGGATGCATTTTTAACTCCAGAAAAGCACACTTTCTTCAGTTACTACTGCGAGTCTCATGGCTTGTCCACTGTGAGCTATCAAGTTCCTGTTGATGAGCTTCTCCCTAACATCATTGCTGGCCTCAAGCAATCAACCAATTCCTTGATTAATGGGTCTCTTAACTGCCATGGAGGCAACACACAAGGATGAGGGAAACAATAACATAAGAGACTTTCATCAATCGTCACTTATTGCATCAACAGTGATCAACCACTCAATATTGATTGCAACACTATCTACAATATCCAACTTACATTTTCAGAAAGGGCCATTTCAGACAATAAGCTTCTGATAATGTAAGTTTATGCAGGTGTTTCCACAACCATGTGAGTTTAACAAGGTGATCTGTTGTACAAAGGCAAGCCATGGCTAATGAACTACAAAAATGAAGTTCTATGGAAGTGGAACAAAGTTAATCAAAATTAATCATGTGCTATTATTAAAAGAATTGTTGCACATGAGAATAATACATGACATTTTTTTTAGTTAAAGACTAAAAGAATTTCCCTTCAGAACAAAATCTTTGGTGCATTTCCAAAAACAAATAAGGGATTATTCAGAGTACACAAATGTTTGTAAGTTTGTATGTGGATATTTAATATCTCATTCGAACCAATAAAAGCCTTCAGCCATGTGTTTTTAATTTACTGTATACCGAATGCGAATCCAATATTTGGTTTTAAAAAACATGATTGATTCTTGAGAGAAAACCCCTGCTTCTGGTAAAAAAACAAAGGCAAATATTAATGACCTTTATACTATCTTAAGCCTTAATGTCTTATACAAACACCCACAGATAGACACAAGCCTGAAGTCTCAGTTCTCAGAAGGCTATGAAAATGGAAGATTTCAAACAGGCTGTACCGTTGAGACAAAGTGCTTAAGAAAAACTGAAAATCCTTTTGTGGATGTCCCACTACATGCTACCTTTCTTTGCGTCTGGATCTATTTTTCAACTAAAGTTTCTTCTCTGAACAGTTTATTTTCCCAAACTCCTACCGTAGTGATTATAGCTTAACATTGCATCTACTTTTTAACTCACAGGAAAGCGGGACTTTAGAATCAGGATGTTACCCAAAAATGTATAATTTCTGGTTACCAAACACACTAATAATCTGTCATCTACTATCAAAAGGTTACTTTATTGGAATGTACATCTTGTTTTTTTTCTTTTTCTCAGTCTTTCCACATCTCACCTCTTGAATCCTCTCCTCAATTGAGCTTAAGAGGATAAACCCACTGAGTGCTGACATGTTCCCTGGACATTTTAATTAGTTCATCATTAATTCTGCCTGACCCCTTTTCAGTTTGGATCAGCCAGCAGGAACTCTGATAAAGGCCTGTTACTCATGTGTCCACAGCTTATTCATGGCAAATTATTTCTTCATTTGCCAATTCTTTCAACCTGCGATGTCAATGGAGAGTTTTCCCTGGATCAGTGACAACTACAAGTCCAAGGATAGCAAAAAATAAGGCACAGATGAGCCGTGTTCATTCATAACAACTCTCCATTCACTGGTATGGACTGTGACAAGGTCGAATACAAATGGGCGCACTGATTATGAGTCAAGAGACATCAAGGGTGTTAAATGATATAAATAAATTTTAGAAGCAGCTCCAAAAGAAAGTCTTGATATAATAACTTAATAAAGACTTTTAGTAATTTTAAAAACAGTCCTCCTAGTCCATACATGACTGTCATAAGTGTGCCTTTCTAAATGAAAGAAAAACTCAGTGTCAGAATTTAAACCCACTTCAGAATCATAGTTGATTGATAAAAAATGCTGCACTTGTCTAAATCAAACATTTTTTTTAAATTAGCAATTATTTAAGTACTTACTAGGTATAATAAATTACAACACTGCGTTTCTTCACTGTGGTAATGAAAGCAGACACAAGACACAAGATTACTATACAAGTGGTTGTGTATCTTTGTCATTCTAAAAGCTAAAGTCAAACCTTTGTCATGTTAAATGGTTGGAAATTTTCTATAAAGTAAAACATTAATTAACTGCACAGTTCTGGATCGCTTCACTGTGATAGAACCAAAGTCACAAGACAAATTCTTCTCACAGTCCTGTTTAGCAAGCTGAGCCTGGCTCGTGTGTGTGTGTGTGTGTGTGTGTGTGTGTGTGTGTGTGTGTGTGTGTGTGTGTGTGTGTGTGTGTATGTGTGTGTGTGTGTGTGTGTGTGTGTGTGTGTGTGTGTGTGTGTGTGTGTGTGTGTGTGTGTGTGCATTCAAATGAAAATCCTCTTGTCTCACGGTTTAAACAGACTATTTCAAATAGTACTCTTTCCAAAATGGGGTGACAGTGGCTCAGTGGTAGAGCGGGCGGTGCAGCAGGTCGCCCAATGCTCCAAGATTGGCGGTTCCATTCTCACTCCCGCCCAAAAACCACCCGGAGTGTGAGCTGACAGTGGGAGGTGTCAGTACACCTCCGGGGCACTGCTGAGGTGCCCTTTAGCAAAGCGCCGCACCCCTCACAAGCTTCTCATTTGGGGCGCACCAAGAAGGAGCTGCCCTCCACTCATTGCATGCATGCTTACATGCTACCCTTGTGTGTGGTTGTGTGTATTACAGGGGCCTGTACACACTAATATTATTTAAAAAAAAAAAATATATATATATATATATATATATATATATATATATATATATATATATATATATATATATATATGCACCTTCAGGGATCATATGCACCTTCAGGGATCATAACAGTATTTTTTTTTTTTTAAGTGCATTTCATTATATATTGTTTTCTCATTTTCCACCTCTTTTGTAGAGTGTCTTATTGTAAGATGTCCACACTGTATTTTGTATTGATTTTCTGGCTATTGATTGAGTGATTTAAATACAGCTTATTGATGGATAAATATCTCTAACCATGTATAACTATCCAATTAATGGCAGAGTCAATTGAAACACGGACAAAACTAATTCTATCAGCACCATTCATCATTAATCCACCAGACAGAGACACAAGTCATATCCGAACTCTAGCCTTGTCTACTTAACTATCATCAGACCTTCCTAAAAAATGAACCCCTCCATCAGCCAATGAGAGAAGCAAGTTGCTTTCTTACTGACTTACTGGTGGTCTACCCTCTAGTCCTATTTGTAAATGGAAATGTTAATTAATACCCAATTTGTAAATGGGAACAGAAAGTGTATTCAAAGGTTGAAACAGTACCAAGCTTCATCAGACACCACTGGAGCTAGCTGTCTATCCTCTTCACCCACTGCCGATCTTCATTCTCACATTGATTGACTCTGGAGATGCCTTATTGATTTTGTCCATTTCACACCCTCATCAAACTCCTTCTGTATCTCTTCTACCACTTCCAATATCTGAGACATCATATTTCTTTCTCTGCATCAGTTCCTCCAGCCAAATATGCTGGCAGTCTATTGTCTCTCCCTCCAAACCCATCACTATTGTCCTTGTCATCTTACATTCTCTGCCGCTATGCCTCACACCTACTGTCTTTACTTTGTCTTTTTTATGTATCCTACAAGGACCTCCATCCCTTTTCTTTCTAAACTTAGGTAATTTCAGTCACAAATAGTATTCATTAACATTCAACTGCTGATATGGTAGTTCACAGCAGAGGAAGATATGGCCATTAATCCTGGAAAACCAGAAAAAACAGAACAATGAATTATTACAACAACAGAATTTTGCCAATGACTTAAACTGTGAATCTTTCACATACTTCCAAGAATAAATAACAGAAATTACAGTGCGGATTCATAAATAACAGTGATACAAGTGGTAGAAAAGAACTTATATGGTCATGTTTCACGGGTTTGGATTTTCCAATTACACACTGCAATGCTCAGATATAGCCCAATAGCAGTAAATAATGCTGACAAAAATCACTGGTCCATGTCTGTAGGCTGTACAACACGGTAACATGAAAAGCCAAAAATGAAATTTTGAATTAATGCTGAGTCCTTTTTTGAAAGAGTAATATATTTTTAAACTACTGCCATGTTAACACTTTAATCATAGAGCCAAACAAGGGTAACATATCAGTCATCAGTAGGTGTTGGTGATTTGGCATTGATGTGGTGAATTGTAATACCAAACTAAAATGAAATACTTCAGCTCAAACTTTCTTAAAGGGGTCCTGCAAAAATAAACTTTTTCCTGGTCTCTCCATGAATGTAGTGGTTCTCCCTAACCCTACCAACTCCTAGAATATGGAAAACAAATGGCCCCTACCAACTGTACAGCCCACAAACTCGGGAAAAAAGCCAGAAATTACAGGATTAGGATCAACACATTTGTAATGTAGCTGCAAGAGGACACAAGCCAGTGTCTTATTGTACCGGGCATCTGGCATAAAACTTTTGCCAAATCAAACATGCAAATCAAACCTATGACTTCCATACTGGATCGGTCGAGGCCCGGGTTAACAACGACTGCCATCGGTGCTGTTGACCTACAGGGTGCGGGCGGAAATTGGACTACTGTTGGTCAACGAAGGACAGGAGGAAAGTGTGTTCGAAGGAAGAGAGAGAAGAGGAACGCCAAGTGTATAGAATTGAGAGCAGGGACGTTAAATGTTGGAACTATGACAGGAAAAGGTAGAGAGTTGGTTGACATGATGCAGAGGAGGAAGGTAGAAATACTGTGTGTCCAGGAGACAAGGTGGAAAGGAGCAGAGTTCAAGTTGTTCTATCATGGTGTAGATAGGTAGTTGACTTTGCAAAAAGGATCAAAATGGCTATAGTGAATACTTCCAGAAGAGGCAGGAACATAGGGTGACCTATAGAGTGGAGGTAGGAACACACAGGTAGACTACATCTTGTGTACACGGTGTAATCTGAAGGAGATCAGTGACTGCAAAGTAGTGGTAGGCGAGAGTGTAGCCAAACAGCATTGGATGGTGGTGTGTAGGATGACTCTGGTGGTGAGGAAGATGAAGAGGACAAAGGCAGAGCAGAGGACGAAATGGAGGAAGCTGAAAAGGGAAGAGTGTTGCATGACTTTTAGGAAGGTGTTAAGACAGGCTCTGGGTGGTCAGGAGGTGCTGCCAGATGACTGGACAACTACAGATAATGTGATCAGGGAGACCGGTAGGAGAGTACTTGCTGTGTCATCTGGAAGGAAAGTAGATAAGGAGACTTGGTGGTGGAATGAGGAGGTACAGGGGTGTATACAGAGAAAGAGGTTAGTTAAGAAGAAGTGGGACACTGAGAGGACTGGGGAGAGTAGACAGGAATACAGGGAGATGCAGCGTAAAGATAGAGGTAGCAAAGGCCAAACAAGGGGCTTATGATGACTTGTATGTTAGGTTGGACAGTAAGGAGCAAGAGAGTGATCTATATAGGTTGGCAAGACAGAGAGATAGAGATGGGAAGGACGTGCAGCAGGTTAGGGTGATTAAGGATAGGAACGGAAGTCTGATGACAGGTGCCAGTAGTGTGATGGGAAGATGGAGAGAGTATTTTGAAAAGTTGATGAATGTGGAAAATGTGAGAGAACAAAGACTAGAAGAGGTGACTGCTGTGGACCAGGAAGTAGCAAAGAATAGTCAGGATGAAGTGAGGAGGGCATTGAAGAGGATGAAGAGTGGAAAGGCAGTCGGTCCTGATGATATACCTGTAGAGGTATGGAAGTGTCTAGGAGAGGTGGCAGTAGAGTTTCTGACTGGGTTTTTCAACAGGATCTTAGATAGTGAGAAGATGCCTGATGAATGGAGGATAAGTGTGCTGGTGCCCATTTTTAAGAAGAAAGGAGATGTGCAGAGTTGTGGCAACTACAGAGGAATAAAGCAGATGAGCCATACAATGAAGTTATGGGAGAGAGTAGTGGAAGCTAGACTAAGGGCAGAAGTGAGCATTTGTGAGCAGCAGTATGGTTTCATGCCCAAAAAGAGTACTACAGATGCAGTATTTGCTTTGAGGATGTTGATAGAGAAGTACAGAGAAGGCCAAACGGAGCTGCATTTTGTTTTTGTGGATCTGGAGAAAGCTTATGACAGGGTGCCCAGAGAGGAACTGTGGTATTGTATGAGGAAGTCTGGAGTGGCAGAGAAGTATGTTAGAGCGTTGCAGAACATGTATGAGGACTGTAAGACAGTGGTGAGGTGTGCTGTAGGTGTGACAGAGGAGTTCAAGGTGGAGGTGGGACTGCATCAGGGATCAGCTCTGAGCCCCTATGATGATAGACAGGCTGACAGATGAGGTTAGACAGGAATCCCCATGGACTATGATATTTGCAGATGACATTGTGATCTGTAGTGAGAGCAGGGAACAGGTGGAGGAGAAGCTAGAGAGGTGGAGGTTTGTCCTGGAAAGGAGAGGAATGAAGGTTAGCCGCAGTAAGACAGAGTACATGTGTGAATGAGAGGGACCCAAGTGGAAGAGTGAGGCTGAGTTTTGAACTGCCAGGCAGAAGGCCTAGAAGAAGACCAAAGAGGAGGTTTAGGGATGTAGTGAAAGAGGACATGAAGGTAGTTGGTGTGAGAGAAGAGGAAGCAGAAGACAAGGTTAGATGGAGGCAACTGATTCGCTGTGGCGACCCCTGAAGGGAAAAGCCGAAAGGAAATGAAGAAGAAGAGGATCAACACATTTGTGATGTCACAACAGCAGTGATTAATAGAAATGATAGACATACCTTGTTCCATTTATGCGGAAATACCCCTTCTCTCCCCGAATAAGGAATTGTTTATTCCCGAAGCGAAATACGTGTTCCGTGGTAAGCTGTTGCATGTAGTGTTGCAATGCCCTGGCTCAGAGCAACACACACAAGACGCTCAGTTGTTGACGTCTAACTACTGTAGTTAGCTCCACTTTGGTCTATGTATGTGTAACCTGTGTGAGTGTGTGTGTGTGGGTGTGTGTGTGTGTGTGTGTGTGTGTGTGTGTGTTCGTGTGTGTGTGTGTGTGTGTGTGTGTGTGTGTGTGTGTTTGCATGTACATGTGTTCACGTCCAGGGTATCCACGGCATCATAGCAAACACACACTAAGCAGCACATTTTTATATTATTTACAGCTGATTGTGAGTATGTTGAAGTCAAGCTGAGGGATATGAGTGTTGGAGATATACGTATGGAGCGTTGTTGATCAGTGTGCGTTACTGCAGAAAGGGCACAGTTCAAAATACAAACCTGCAAACGCAATAAGGCATTTTATGAAGATTTAGACATGAGTCAGCAGTTGTTCGTATCTAAGGGGGACATCTGGTACACCTGGTACATCAATCAAAATCAGAATCAGCATACTTTATTGATTCCGAATGGGAAATAGCTTTTCGTTATAGGTGGACTGCTCCAGAAAAAAACATGGATAATGTCAGAACATTAACATTAACACCCAATAGATTGAGATTTTACGTCAATTCTTTATGACATGACTTAATGTGGTCTTGATGACTTCATTATGACCATGAGAAGACGTGGCTTTTATTATCTCCTCTCCATACTCAACCATTGTCTCCTTTGCTAATATCTTTTACCATCAGCAAATACAGTGTGTTTTTCTCCACAATTCCTCCAGGATTTCTGCAGGCCTTGAAAAAATGCCAGTCAGCTTCAGTTGGATCAGTGTACACAGTAAGCCACGAAGTAGTTATGGTCACATGACTGAGAGTGAAAGTAACTCCATGATTACCATAGAAAAATTAACAAGTATGTAATGAAAAAGAAGAATGAAAAATAACAGAGGAATAAGTAGTAACAAGTTAAAAAAAGTAAAAGCTACCGCAGCAGATGACATGCACGGTGGCACATGTGCACTTATGCACATCTACATCAACAGCGGTGCGTAGCAGGCATTGACAGAGAGAGCTTATTAACATTTAATGGCCAGTCCAGACAAACAGTGTTATATGACTAGAGCTAATTTTAAACAGCTGAAATTCAGAACCACGGATCAGTTTGGGACAATACACTTCCACTACAGTGTGAGCTGGATGTCTCACAGTTGAAATTAATTAAAAAGAGAATAATATGGTACCTTAAAATAAAACATGATTACAACATACTTTTTTTCTTTTCATTTGAACATTTCATACACTAAAATAATATATCATGACAACGCTATCTATTGAAGCAGTTGTAGACCTGTACATCCCCTACTGCTACTTCAAACTTCAGTTCTCTGGACCAACGCTAATAAAAACTGCACCAACAATTAGCTGCAGACACGGCTCATGCTTAACGACAATCAACGTATCACTCATTAACTACAATATGTTTCAACAATACAAGGCATGTATTTACACATGCTGAATACTGATAAAGATATATAAAGCTGGACATTCACTATATACCACAATGCTGCTCTATAGTCTTAAGTAAATAATTTTACATTTTGATTATCAGAGGTCAGTGAGTTAACAACTACGGTTATGTTTTCTAATTCAGAGTATTAGTTTTACTTTAGTGAGGTTATACATTACCTTAAAACATATTGTTTAACTCTTTTGAAAATTTGTATATCCACTTAACTATTTCCCCCTAACATATTTGATATGGTAAAGCTTACTGTGTGTGAATCATGATCTAATGTGTATACCTCTCTTCCCTTCATTTCAAATCCAGTGGATATGCTGTATTAGACATGAAGGGATGTACTCTTTGTACCACATGGTCTGAAGAGCAATGAATGATGTTTTCTTTACACAGTCAGACAAGGTAGTGATCATATTGGACTCTTTAGTCCAACATTCATATCAAATGGGAGGTAACATTTTGTATACATTGTATACATAAAAGAAAAGACCAAACCAGGTACAAATGAGTAAATTTAGCATCATGATACTGTCAAGAAAGTGGTGGAAATACGTTTTCTTTGTTTCGGTCACTAATTGCTCAAGTGACATGAGGAAATCCATGTTATCCCCCAGTGACATTAATTCGAGCAGATCAAAGCACGGTCACTGGTGTGAACGCGGCATCATGGGTTATTGATCTATTCATATTCTCTGCCCTTCTGAGGTTTTCTTATGAACTGTCTCAAATTCCATTTCAACTTTGCTACTATGATACCTAAGATCAGCTTATGTGTTGTTGGAAGGCAGTTATTTCAAGGGATTTCAACCATATTGTTCCTTTATGGAGATCCTTCAGTCTGTTGTTTGTGCTACCAAACACTTAAGGAGTTGTTACAGGGGTTTCTACTGTATATACAGGATATAGATGTAGATGTTTGATAAGTGGATGGTTCACTGTTTATGTTATCTTTGGAACAGCAAGTGAGAATATGAGAACCGCTCAGAATAAAATTGGAAAATGTGACCAGTTATCTCTGTAAATATTATCTGTCTTTTCCTGTCAGTCAGCTGGTCTGAAGTTCTGAAATGGAGTGACAGAAAAATCTCTCTTTAAGCATGTGGGATTATGAAGCTATTTAGCCAATTACTGATTCAAGATATAAATTAATGACTTTAACTTCAGCCAATTAGTATCATCAAATGAAAAGCCAGAGGGATGATTATTTTATCGCCCTATGCCAGCTCTAGGTTCGCCTAAGATGGGAATTTTCACTGTAGTTGACATATTTACTATGACGTATTGGTACCTGCTTGTGGGGGAAAAATCTGATGTATGTTTATAATGGGAGCTTAAAATATAATCGTTTTTATTATCTAAGTGCAAAGTATTGTGTAATAGTAATGTGTTTTTGATAGCTTCCATTTTTTTTACATTAAATCATATTGAATGCAGAAAAAATAAAATCCACCACACGCAGGCGACTATTCTGCCCCATACCCAACAAACTGCAACACAACCTTTTCCTTCCACTCCTTCCTTTCCACTTTTGATAAACACTGACCACTACAGAACGGCAACGCCCAGTAAGAGCTAGAGTTTTGGACATGCTCTTTGTTATCCAGTCAAATCGCAATTACAATTTAACATTTTTTACATGTGCCCATTTTTTCTCCTTTCACCTTTGAGAGCAACATGTTCACTTGGTGCCTGATATATCCCACTCAATAACAGGTTCCATGATAAAGAGATAATCAGTGTAACTGCACCCGACATAATTTTATGGCTGATCGGTGTATCTTTAATCGAAAAAAGTGGCAGCAGGAGCTCAATTTGAAATATAATCTGGGTGTCCTCAAGCATGGCATAAAACGAGGTGTCACACTGTTCCTGGCAGTTTTCTGCATTGGCCCGAAATTCACCAGCCACATCACCACAAAGACATAAGGCTGTGTATGAACACAGTTAATCAAATGAGAATTGCTGATATTAAATTTAATGTCTATTCAATACTTTCAAATGTTCCTTTTTCGAATCGCCACCACACAATGTCAAACTAACACTTATGAAAAAAAAAAGAAACAAAAGCATAAGATAAGCAGTATCAGCCTGTATAAAGGAAGCCAGACGTCATTCAAGCTGGAAAGGTGCTGTGGTTACCTTCAGCATCGTAAACAAGTTCTTCTTTGGCCTCCAGTATACTGTAACTGTCTGCCAGACTCCTTGTACGTCTGCCTCAGTAATCTGCCAGGGAGCCGACAAAAATCGGTTGGCCTTATCTGTACTTCCAAGAAGCAGACAGAAAAGGAGGCAGAAAAAAGGTGGGTGGCCAAACAGGCAAGAGCAGACTGAGGCAGACTCATAAATTCAGTCAACTCACAGGCAAAAATAGCCTATTATACACACACACGAACACACACACATTCACACTCACACACACACACACACAAACACACACACACACACACACACACACACATACACAGCCCTATGAACAAAAAATGGAATTCATGTGGATATTGACATACAGTTATGAGATCGAATGTCAGGGATTTGCCAAGTGCAAAAGCTGATACACACTGACGGGCCATTCCGCACTATCGTCATCAAAGTATTCCCTAATAGATTTTGCATGTAGACTATTAAATTCTCCTCAAACCAGTTTCCTTGAGCCTTAATCAGTCAAAGTCCAATTATTGTACTTTTGCATTTTGGACGTTACCGATGTGTGCCTTTATGACATACTATAACATCTAAACTTTATAATAAAATCATACTGGAGGTGCCTGTCAGTGAATATTGTGGTATGGAAAAAATGACATGCTTGTTATCCTACGTGGAATAACAAATAAGGTTTTCAATCAATAGCATCCACAAAAACTTGCAATATGACTAGGCTAAAAGGGCAAGATTAACATGTATGTGTGTGGAAAAAAACTCCATCATACTTTGTGCTCACTGAACATATCATATAAGAGTGTTGCATTAGCGCAACTAAAGAACTTTCCAATGGAATGAACATGGTTTTGCAGTTAACATTTGCACAAACACATAAAAAGAGAAGAATCCACTTTGATAATCTGTGATCTTTGCTCTGGAATCACATTGGGTGAAACAGATTGTGAGAAACAATCGCCTCTTTCTTCTAACCTTATTTGCTTCGTAAAAACACACTGAGATGACTATACATGGTTTGGAAGAATCCAGAATGAATGTTGTTTTAACCTATCAGAGTAAGGTGCTTTTTCTTCTGTCTTACCAACACCTATTCTGTTGTCTGATTAAATTTGACCTATTGTCGTCAAGCTATATCAGTTACATCCAGTTCAAAGGTGCAATAAGCAGAAAATGTATGTAGAAGAAGAAGAAGAAATGTACTTTACTAATCTCATTTGGAGAAATTATCTTTTCCACTCATTTATTCATTGTTAACATGCATATACAGTATGTGTATACAGGCCCCTGAAACCGACACCACAGCAGTGCTCAGGAGGTGAGCTGGCACCTCCCACTGCCAGCTCACACACTAAATGTTTCGGCTCATCCGGGTGCAACGTCCGGTCCCCAGTCCAAGACTTAGTGGACTGAGCTACTACTGCCCCTAAAAGTGACTCTCCCCATCGGGTTATCGAACCGCTTTCTCCTGCGTGACAGGCAGGGATACTTACCACTATACTAATGAGGAGTGGCTATGTAGAAAGTGAAAGACCTACAGTTTTCATTCAAAATGGGAACAAAGGCTTTTGCTGACTTTTGACAATAAGACAACAGTTTGCTTTATATGTAAGAAAGCAGTTACTCTCATGAAAAAGCATAAATTGAAGTGCTATCACACCACAAACCACCCAAGAGATCTTACGTCCTAATAATAATAATGGATTAGATTCATGCAGTGCCTTTCCAAGCTCCCAAAGCCCTTTCCATTGAAACCCATTATTCATTCACTCTACAATCACACCAGTGGTGGTAAACTACATCTGTAGTTACAGCTACCCTGGGGCAGACTGACAGAAACATGACACCAGAATGGGGGAACAGTAGGTCAAGTGTCTTACCAAGACCACCAGAGAATGAGTAGGACGGATTTTAACCGCCAACCCTGAGTTTATTGTACAACCCACTCTACTATATACGTAAGGCAGTGTCACTCCTACAAGCACAGTCATCTCCAACAAACTGACCAAGTTGAAAGTCTGCAAATAAATATTCAGGAGGTTCTACTTTCCAAGTCTACTAATGAAAGGCTGGTGTGGAAACATTGTTTAGTGGGTGGGACCTGTCAGCTCAACAAAAAAACATTTACCTATGGAAAGGAAGCAAAGTGTGTCACTGTTGATACTTTATTCAAAGACTGGGAAAACCAGGAGATATTAAAAGCATGTATTAAATGTGTTCTTTGACCCAGCGACATAAGAATGGCATCACTTTAAGAGGATGTGTTCTATCATGTGCTTTATGTTATATCTATGTGTGAGTGCTTCTTGCTGCAATGTGATTAAATCATCAAAGATGACAGACACAGTTAATGGTAGTTGATGGGATAGTTTTTGTGGACTTCATTATGAAGAAGGATCTCCTCACACTTTTGTCATTAAGGAAAGGACAAGAGGTGAGATCATATAAAAATGTTATGCATGGGATGGAGTATAGTTTTATTCTTATGGGATGTACAGTCGTGGAGTTTCCTCAGTTCCACAGTTCCATTATCACTTTTTCTCAGGTAATGATGCTTGTTTCAAAGCAGGGTTTTGAACAATTTAGAACAGCATTCTATATCATATTTCATGTTATTGTAGTTCTTCCTGATATATGATGACCATGATGATGTTTTTGTTGATGATGATGATAATGATGATGATGATGATGAGCTACAATTGAAAATTGGGTTGTAAAAAAGAAGTACTGTACAGATTTACTTTGCAATGCCATAATAATTCATTCAACTTCATTTTTGCTCATCCTGTGATTGCAGTAGTGCAGTGGGGACACGGCATGAGGCAGGGTACACCGTGGACAAGTCAACGGTGTATCTCGGGTTTATATGAAAGACAAGCAATCACACTCATTCTTGCCACGGACAATTTAGAGTCATCAAAACACATGCACGTCGCTCAAAGTGGAATTTTAGTTATTTTATGGGCAGAAAGTGATCACAGATCATAAAATTTTGACAGTTTATGAAGAGCATATGCAGTAATCACAACTTTCACTTCTGAAAAGAACCTTCCAACTGTTTGTGCTTGTGGCTTTTTTCATAACTTGAGCGACAGTAGCTCAGTGGTAGAGCAGCTGTTTCATGATCGGAATTCGACGATTTGATTCCCGCTCCCGCAATGCCATCCTCGGGGTGTGAGCCGACAGTGGGAAGTGTCAGCTCACCTCCCATCCACTGCTGAGGCACCCTTGAGCAAGGCGCCGTCCCCCTTACAAGCTGCTCATTTGGGGCGCATCCCAAAGTTGTGACCCATCACTCTGCTTCCCCCTGTACTGATAGTTGTTATTAATTACATGCCTATAGGCCCCTAGTGTAATATATATATATATACACACACACACATAATTTACCCGCTGGGGATAAACAAAGTGGATTTAATCTTTTACTTTAAGGTTAGTGAACATTAATGCTTTCATAATTCTATGACACGGTCATTCTTGCTTTTCCATTTGTGATCTGTTTGTGCTTTTTTTTAAATTCTTTTCATCTTATAATTGCTAATTGAGGGCAAGAAATTAGTAAGAAAGAAAAATTGTACCATGATGATATTTAAATGCACTCCAGACCTCATTGTTTAACATATAATGTAAAGATGACAGACAGGGCTTAGTCTGAAGTCCTTGTGATTCATTATTTCCTCCCTCCTTTGCTCTCCCCATGCCATGAATGAGTAGGCAGTTGAGTGGCGGCTGATTTCCTACCTTTGATCGACTGAGATGTGGGACTCTAATCCATTTTGCAGCATGGCAGCATGTCTGATCTTGGTGGTTGTGGTAGACACTCAGCTCCTCCTTATCTCAAATACACATACAGTGTGTGCTTCAAGCTCTCACACATGTATGTATACACACATGTAGTTTGGGCTCTTCAGTGAAAAAACACTCTGCAAGACAAAAAAGACACTTGGGTCAGAAAACACAAAACAGGGCAAATGGAACTTTAGGAATGGGTGGTAAGACTTCAAATGAATATCACCATTTTTTCCACATGCATTTCAGTTACAATTATTGGATGATTGTATCACACAAATGTTTTACATTCCAAGTAAACTACAAAGTCTGTATTCTAAATACAAAGATTATAGATGGGATTGTGGTATCTTGTGGGGAGTGCTTCGGGCCATCCGAGGCCATGGTTCTTGACTGGAAAAGGGTTGTGTGCCCTCTTCAAGTTGGTGGAGAGTCCTTGCTACAAGTGGAGGAGTTTAAGTATCTTGGGGTCTTGTTCATGAGTGAGGGAAGGATGGAACGCAAGATTGACAGACGGATCTGTGCAGCTTCTGCAGTGATGCAGTCGCTGTGTAGGTCTGTCGTGGTGAAGATGGAGCTGAGTCGCAAGGCGAAGCTCTCGATTTACCGGCCAATCTACGTTCCTACTCTCACCTATGGTCATGAGCTTTGGGTCATGACCAAAAGAACAAGATCCTGGATACAAGCGATTAAAATGAGTTTCCTCCGTAGAGTGGCTGGATGCACCCTTAGAGATAGAGTGAGGAGCTCAGTCACCAGGGAGGAGCTCGGAGTAGAGCCGCTGCTCCTCCGCCATGAGCAGAGCAGCAGAGCCAGCTGAGGTGGCTCAGGCATCTGTTCCGGATGCCTCCTGGACGCCTCCCTGGGGAGGTGTTCCAGACATATCCTACTGGGAGACCTCGAGGAAGACCTAGGACACGCTGGAGGGACTATGTCTCTCGGCTAGCCTGAAAACGCCTCGGGCTCCCCCTGGAGGAGGTGTCTAGGGAGAGGGAAGTATGGGCATCCCTGCTGAGACTGTTGCCCCCACGACCCGGCCCTGGATAAGCGGTAGATGATGGATGGATGGATGGATGGATGGATGGATGGATGGATGGATGGATGGGATTGTTTTGTTTTGTTTTCTTTAGGTGTGATTTTCACGGAAGCAAACATGTACCCGAGGGATGATGGTTTATTCATGTTGGCTATAGACCTCAACTCACTGTTTGCAATTATTTCAGCAATGAAAGTTTGCTTTGACTAAAAGTGGATGTCAGCTGAACAGAACAGAGGTCATCCCAGGTCTCAAAATTTAGCATTTGCTTTCATGATTTTCTTGACAGGCTACTTTCTTCTTTTTCCTTTCCATTGCCTTTTTTTTTTCTTTTACAAAAATAGTCCTACATTTTTGTTTCTTCATATATTTTCTATCAAGAACATTTATTTATGTTGTATCTGTCAGCAGTTCAAAGCTCTGGTTCTTGTCCCGCCATTTATTTTTTTTCTTTCATTTGCCCCGTTTCTAGAAATTGCCATTTGGCTGGAGTAATGACCTAGAGAGAACCAAGAAGTGACTAGCTCATCTGGAAAACAAGACATGGTTGCATCATCAACTGCAGTGTAGCCAAATGTTCCGTGTGATGAAGTGTAGAAAGTTACAAGGAGGTGTCTCCACGTGGAAAGTTAGAATGTGTGGCTGGGAAGCTCCAGATGTTAGGGATGTACAGTACCTGTCAATGGTGCGTGGTCACCTTCCTCAAAATTGTCAGTGTCTGACCAAATGTCAGTTGTGCATTAGAAATGTGTATTTGCAGTTGCAGTGCTGTTATACCTGTTTTTTGAATGACTCTGTTGCTGCTCTTTTCACGGCTGTACCTCTAAATGACATTTCACATTTACATGGTTAAAATTTATGGTACATGTAAGGCTGGTCGCCTCTTATGCCTGGCAGCAACCTGCATATACACGAGCGTTCAACATTTTTATCACATACATTGACAGGCTAGGGTTCTGTGTCAGTTTTTTGTGAACCAGTCAGGTCCATCACAGCTAACATGCACTTTTTCTGACCTAAAAGTGAAATTGGAAACCTTCATTCACCTGTCCTGCGGGTGTGAGTCAAGGTGTACTAGAGAAGTCACCAGATCATGCAGGGCCATTATTACTTAAAGACAAACATTCATACTCACACCTATGGGCGATATAAATTCATCAACCAACCTTAATTGCATGATTTAAGATTGTGAAAAGAAGCTGGAAACAGAAGAAGAACCCCACGGATACACAGGGAAAATGCCACAAAAAAGATTCCAGGTTTTGGGTGGATTTGAACCAACAATCCTCTCGCTGTGAGGCAACAGTGATACCCACAATGCCACTTACAAAAAAAACACATGAGATATGAAAAAAATTTTCAATGTGTCTGGCACCTCCACTATACTGTATCCAGCTCTTCCTGGGTTTCCAGCAGCTAACCTGTCATATTCTTGCCTTACTTTGAGTCAATCCAAAATAAAAGTCTGCTACATGTATCAAATATTGAGAAGCCACTTCCTTAAAAAAATGTGTTTCTATTCTAGTAACGTCTACTGGAATGATCAGTTGACTCCTGATCCTTCTGCTTCTGCCATCCTACATCTTAGGTCTCAAGTGTTTTCGCAACTCATCTGAACTCATCCATCTGCGTAACCTCATCAGCCACTACTCTTAAAATGTTGGCTGACATGCCTCTGACATTCTTTTTTGTCCTCGTAGAGATATTTTCTAAAATTATCAAATCACAAAGGTGTTGTTCAATAAATATACTTTAATGGTTATTTAACTTTTTAAAGATGTCTTACAACCCACTCTTCAGCCATTGTTTGTCGCTGTAATAGCATTGTGGTTTGGCGTTAGCAGGGGAAAAATCACTACATTTTGCTTTAGTAACTACAATTTAGCTGCATATATTTAAATTATTTTATCAACAATAGTATGTACTGTAGAACTGTATGTAATAAGTACACAGTGGGTAATGCTGTTCCCACCCCCAAAAACATACAGCTGTGGTGAATTGGTCACACCATATGTGTGAGGGTGAATGTGAGCTCTTGTTTGTCTTTCGTGGTGCCCTGCAATTAGCTGGCGTGTAACCCTGGGTGTACCCTGCCTTTTGCCTTTAGCCAGTTGGGAATGGCTCCAGCAGACCCATGATCCCAAAGGCAGAAAGGTGGCTGCAGACAAGATAATTCCAAATCATCTCATCGAAAATAAAATAGATGGATGGATAATATAACTACTAAACAAAATCCAGTTAGGGTCGACCACGTTGTAGAATCAGGGAGGTAGAGGGAACATATTTAAATGATCATGTGACTCCAATTCTGGTACCTAACAATTCTCTCCTTGTTGCATAAATGTCAGGTCTACCCTTGTATTTTTATGAGGATGTTCGTACGGCAACAAATCAGGCATTAATCACAATATTCGACAGAAGTAAGTCTGCAAGAGAGTTAAAATGTGGTTTTAAACAACCTTTACAAACAAATTATCAAAGAGCACCATCAACTTAACACTGTATGGAGTTTTGTAATCCTGAGATATAGACATTCAGAGATATATAGAGATACAGAAATTCTGTTGTTTTATGTGCTGCTAAATCATAAAATGAATAAAGGCTTACAACTCTGAAAGTCAACAATATTTTTTTTTTAAACTGTAGAGCAATGTTACTGCATTATAAATTATATTTCTGGCTGTGTATGAGTGCCTGCAGTAAAATTATTAATACTGAGGAAGTCTGGGATCTGTACTGTAAACTGCAGTTTCAAAGTTCTCTGGTCCATTTTGCTGATGGTCTTGTTTTACTGTTTGTTCCTTACTCAGCTAGATACTCTTCTTTATACAGTGCATCCAACATTTTTCATACTGTCACCACACAACACTTTGAGCAACTACTGAAACTCATCAGCATTCAAACGAGATACCTGACATAATGTTATTTAAGCCAACTTCCACAGTAAGTGAGAAAGTAAATGTCACTAACAAGATGAACATTAATCATGTTTCATTCTATTTTAATTACACCTTTATTCAGAGAGAATTAACACCCCCCTCTCCCCGAGACACACCTACTACTGCTCAAAACCATGATGAAATCACCCTCTTACATAAAAACAGATGTAGAACCTGACATCTGTTCGTGTGTGTGAACTACACGCATTCTGTGTGTTCACATGAACACACACACACACACACACACACACACGCACACACATGAACACACACACATTTACGAAATAAAGGCCTATGATTTCAGCTCTACCCAGTAGTTGAACCAAAAAAGCAACATGCAGGTTGCCACATGCTCCTGCTTTTTACCTGTTCTACCAAGGGACAACAAGAGCATTAGCATTCAAAAGCCTTTTCACTGGTGATCCATTTAATTGAATTACTGGAGTAACAAATCCTTTTTTTTCTGTCTGAATAGCAAGAAATATGTTATAGTCAAAAGAAAACCAAGGATAATCAAAGAAACTGACTGCAAAAATCATGATCTTCAGGGATGCAAAACAATTGATGAATAATCCCTAAGCAAAACATTGTTGCAGCAGATAAAACACACTTTGATCACTGTTCGCATCATGTCCATTCAGGAAGAAAAGTGTGCGATAAGTAACGGCAGTTTAATACTGGTGATTTGTCTTTGTAGAGTTGAATTCATTATAACTGGCTGAGTCTTGTGCTGTTAGACAGATCAATATTGTTACTCTGCAAAGGTACAAGGAAACCTACAGCTAGCACTGGTACATCACCAACATGTATTTGTCTTTGTGTCCTCCAGTGGCTCAAGTACGTTGACAAGGATAAATCAATTTTGCATACAACACACTGTTTCATTTGGCTTGGAAATCCACTCCTCTGCAATTACTTGCAATAATTGTAAAAAATGCATGTTTGAGTTCAGACAATTTACAGTAGGCAAAGAATAAAAGGTTAGATCAAATGAATATTTGAAGGGGGTGTGGATACATAACAATGAGGACACTTTTGTGCTGACATATGGTAAGTTGCAGCACAAAGAATATTGGCCAGTATTCCTTCGGCCTGCTCTATCTCCAACTCATTTCCCCTCCTCATCTCACCTCTCTATATCTATACATTCCCCACTCTACCTTTCCGCTTCAGGCTTCTGTATACAATCCAATGGTATGGAGTCTATTTCCTGTCAAACACTGCCTAAGGAAAAGAAAACTTACAACTGCACTCACAGCATTAAAGAAATACTAATATGTCACTGTGTGAAGCAATTTCACACTATGTAGTCTATGATTAAAATGCTGAAATTCAAAAAGTTCTATTCTTGAAATGTATTGCTGAGAAATTATAGCACTAGAAATTCTACTTACTGTACTCATTTTGTTCTTAAACAAACAAACAAAAAGTCGAATCAATGTATGCAAGGAAGTTTTGCAATTTACATTGGCTATTAACCCACTGACTAAATTATGGATAATGAACATGTTTACAAATAACTATACCATGACAGGTGCTAAGTGGCCTTTATGTGAAGAGTTTACATTTTCTCTTATTTATGGTAAGATAAATTATTTTCCTGCAAATAATATGCCATCTTAAAATACTGTATATACAAGCACTACACTGCAAAAGCCACATAATGAAAAGATATTAGCAAATTAGTATTGTGTAATTTGGACAATCTGCACCACAAAAAACCTAAAAAATACCTTAAGGCTTACATGTTTTCCAAAGGCATGTTCCCAATGGAAATGTGGTTTGTAGAAATTGCAAATCTACTGACTAGACAAAGTTTTATTCATACATGATATCCACTGCATTTGACAGAACTCTTTGTTCATGAATCCCATAAGTACAAATCTCCAACCCCTGCTTTCTGATTGTCTATTCCAAGAGCCAGATTGTGGTCCATATCTCCACAATGGTCCTACCCATCTGTCTGCCTGTTTGGTTGTCTAAAGCTCCAATGATAGTGTAGTTGTCCCCAACCAGAGACCACCAGAAGAGCTCCATCTGGATTGCCATGGTCTAGGCCATGGGTCACCAATTAGTATTCAAAATAAATCTACATTGCCAGAGGTTTATATCTGGAGTGAAAGGTTTTTTCACTTAACGGGGAAGAAAATAACCACATCTCAACTTTAGTCTTCATAAGTAATTTTGAAGAGTCACAACAGTCAGCTCAGAAGAGCTGCTGGGTCCTGTCTGGGTTCTTCTGCTGCTGGGAGCTAACAACTGTTACATCTGTCAGTACACAACATGCCTGAAGGTTATCCACTCTAAGAAAAAATATTGAAGATGAATTAAATCAAAAGTACATATTTATTCTTCCACTACTGAGCTCTACAAGGTTAGTGTGCCTAAATGGCATGGAGTCGAACGCTGTTGTGAAAAAGTGGAAGTATTGAATAACATCAAGACAAAAGTCAATGGTAAAAACAGGGGGAAAAAAAACCACTCCAAATCTATTTATACTTAGTTTTGACAATGTTGGCCTTGGAGAGTCCTTTCTTTCTGCTTAAAATTCCTTTCTGGCCAGATACATTTTCACATTTTGACTGGAGATTAATCAGATCAACAAGTGGGCTGATGCTGGCTCTCCACAAATGACATGTATTGATCTGCAATGAAATGTATAGACAAGCAGTGTGAATTGTTGGGAGGACAAATGATGCATCTTAATGAAAACCAGAATAATTGGACGGGATGATGTAAATGAACAAATTCAATAATAAGTATACAGTAATTTCATGTTCATCTTTAAGTGCTTGTTCAGCTTGGTTGATCAGCTTAGTTTTTTTTAGTTCTCCTTTCAGAATATTATGTAGTTTTGTTTTGCAGTATTTATTGACAATGCATCTCAAAATCCAATGCAAATATGTGAGACAGTGAGTTTATTGACTTTGCCATTTGTATGCTATATACACATTTTCATTTTAGCTCATTTATTTCAGAAATAATCAGAAGAAATGATACATCCTTAATATCACAATGGGGCAATTCTTTTCACATAATTTTAACTTACTGTCACACCAAGCCTGTATACACCACCTATAAACATGCAATCTGGAGAGATGGTGAAGCAATGGTCAGCCACATTGTGCCCTGGGAGCAGCTGGCGTTTGCTCAAGGGCACCTTGGCAGTGCCTGAGAGACAAATTGGCACTTCTCCACCTACCAGTCCACTTCCTTCTGTGGTCTGTATTTTTCTTACACCAGTCACGTTCCATTCCACATGCCAAGTCCCCGGCTGACCAAGTTTCTGCTACACCTATTTATTCATTTATTCAAACATTCACAAGTATAGATCTTTACCAAAGCAGTTGTAAAGGTGTTTAAAAATTAAAACACATTGTATACCATACATAACATTTGCCTAGGGTCTGTGGCTATACCCTGGTCATGAACATTACCACCCAATCAGACTGTAGCGTGATTGAAAATCAGTGCATATTTTTATGCATTGCTTGCATCTGTTCTTCTTTTTGTTTCTCAAAACCTGAAGAGTTACCCCTCTTGGCCACAAAGGACTGAAATTTTGAAATACTTTGTCTGAAATGGTTCCTTTATTGTGGAAAAGAATGATTCCGCATCTGTTCAGGGATAATAGTAGTAAGTATGTCATCTTCAACTACCTTAAAATTTAGTCATTGAGTTTGTCACACAGTTGACATAGAATTAACACCAGCAGGATGAGCAACACGTTAGCTTCCAAATGTTTCAAGTAATGTTATCGAGAACATTAGAGTATGTCTTTGTTTTGAAATGTTGAATAAAAATTTGCAAACACTGATGCTGCTTCACACACAGCTTCTGTTGGGTATTAGCAGTTTTCCTCTTTCTTCTCCTTGTGTTTCTTACGCGTGTCTCATGCCTGTCATTATTTTCTGGTCTGTGTCTCTCCTGCAGCATTGTGTAGCTGACATCCCTCCAACTCCTGGTCATTTCCACCTCTACGGTTTCTTCAGCACATCGGCAGATCATTGTCTCTCATCCCTCAGAATGATCCTTCTCCACTTTATTTAAACACTGGCTGTGCTCCCAAGATTCATCAAATCACCATTTCCCTTTGTGGTAACAAGTCTGGCCTGAGATTCTTCTGAATTTTGCTATCTGCTTGTCTGTTGGTTCTACCTTTGGTGTGTGTGTGTGTGTGTGTGTGTGTGTGTGTGTGTGTGTGTGTGTGTGTGTGTGTGTGTGTGTGTGTGTGTGTGTGTGTGTGTGTGTGTGTGTGTGTGTGTGTGTGTGTGTGTGTGTGTGTGTGTGTGTGTGTGTGTGTGTGTGTTCCCCAGATGGACCTGTTTGGTAGGACTTAACCTTCAGCCTTTTTGGAGCTGATCATATTTTCCTGCTTCACCATGTCTGGTTTTGCTGGGGGGGGTTTTTTGTTCAGATGGTCTGCTTTTCCCCAACATCGAAGTTTACTTATATCTATATTGCTTTGATCTGACACTAGGTCTAGATGCCTATTAACAGATTATACAGTATATTAAAAAAAACAAACATGGCACATATTTAATTCTTTAATAGAGATGTGGATTTTGAATGTTCTTCTGTATGTAGTTCTAAATGTCCTATGTAGAAAAGTAGAGTTTAAGCTATTTCTTTACATTAAAACTGGTGATCAGGCTGATGTAGAAGAATGTTTTATTATCCATCTGAGAAAATAATGAGGAAAATATTATGGGGCATACTATACACAATAGGCCATCTATGAATAAAAAACACCTTTATTATTGATGAGAAAAAAGGAGTGCCAATTTATAATTTTGAGTTTCTTTGGTATTACTGTCAACACACTATTATATATTATATAATATATAGATATTATATAATGAAACATATTACTACTTCGTGTTTAGTTAGATTTTGCGCTTAAATATGTACACATGGATCTTGCATGAGAAAATAAAATAAACATTCAGGTTGGACATTTTTTTAATTCAAGTTTTGTCCTTATCCAAGAGAATAAAAATCATTCTCACAAGTAAATTGATAAAAAGTTGTCCCAAAGAAACTTTATGACCGTTCAACTATAACTATGCGTTGTATTATTCTGACCAATACAAAAATACGTATGCAGATTGGCATTTCACTATGAAATCAATGTCAAATGGAAAGGGCAGGAGAGTGGTGTGGATTTTTCCGTTTTTACTTTGACATGGCCATCAATCCCTGTAGGTAAACTTGAAAAAAGGACAATTGGTGAAGAACAAAAAAGAAAAGCTAAGAGCTGCTGTGGCTGAGCTGATGGGTGAGGAGGTTTGGTGTAATTTATTCAGACTTTGTTGCTCAGTCTGGCAACCCATCACTCCAATATTTTTTGTGGGGAAGCAGGAGGCTTTCAAGACTTGCTTTTTATAATGTCCTCAAAAATTCGGAATATATTTCATCTGACAAGCACATATTAGCACTAGTTCCAATCTTAAAGCCAAGTCCGTTACAGAGCCACCCAGTGTTACAAAAAAATCTGATTTAGTCTGATGGGATACACACAAGTTTGATGCTTCTCTAATTCATACAATTTCACCTTTCAATTTATCATTTTAATTTAAAGCAAATCAAGACAAGGTGTACTGCAGACTGGAATCTCTCAGAGGAAAAACAATATAGGAGAGCATGTTTCTGTAACATATTTTCTTTCAACCTTACCTCCAGAGACACTACCATATTTAGATTTTAATGCTGCAATGATCTATTGGTGTGTCATTCATAAATAAATAAATATATTTCTAACACCTATTGTTTCTATAGGGCACTTGCTGCTTTTCTCTGCCATTGTCTCAGTCTCTGTTATTGAACTTCAATCCACTTATCCTCTTCAGGGTCACAAGAGACTGGAGCCAATCCCAGTCGACATTGGGCAAGAAATAGAAAAAATTTGCACCAGTTTGCGATTCTTCACACCAGCACACAGACGGACAAAAAACATTAATGCTCACATTCATACAGTACCTATGTCAATTCATACTCCAGAGGCCCATGTGGACCAAAGATTTCAGAGCGTGAGGTCATTGTGGAGAGGTGCAGGTTAGCCTCCTGAGCACCGCCGGGGTTCCCATGAGCAAGACATATACAGTATGTTATAAGTTGCTCATTGGGCGCACCATGAAGGAGCTGCCTGCCACTTAACTTCTCATCTGCATGCTTAAAGGCTACTGTAAGTGTGTGTGTGTGTGTGTGTGTGTGTGTGTGTGTGTGTGTGTGTGTGTGTGTGTGTGTGTGTGTGTGTGTGTGTGTGTGTGTGTGTGTGTGTGTGTGTGTGTGTGTGTGTGTGTGTGTGTGTCACTGGCCTGTATACACACACAGTATATATAGTATATATACTGTATAGTGATTTACTAACAGTACATACAGTATATCCACTCTAGTGTCAGTTCTTGTCCACTCTTGTGTTGACAAGAACATGAGAGTGGACAAATAATAATTAACAATAATTAATAATAATTAACAAATAATAGCTAACAAGAACATTGGAGTGGACAAATAATAATTTCCCTTATTTGGGGATTAATTAAGTTGATTTCTGTCTTTCTTCTTCTACATTATTAACAAGCTAAAAAAACAAAATGATTGCTAATCCAAGGGCATTATAAAATAAGAATCCTGAATTAATAAATATTAAAATAAATAGATAAGTAAATAAATAGCAGTTTATTCCAATTCTGTCCTGACTCAATTGGACAGGGGTATTCAAGACATTTACTATTTTCTGATTCTGTGGTTCAAACATCAAAGTCAATAATGTAGCTGTAATGTTGCTTTATATGAATTAATAGGTACAAACAGCTTGACTCATTGGCTTGAGGCATTAAGCTGGAAAGCATGCAGAAAAATGTGATAATATGTTGTGATTTGACCACAGCTATTTAATGGATTTTGAGGTGAGATTGTTCGGTCAACAGACGTCTTCAACAGTGGAGTTAAAAATGATGAGCTGAGCTGAAGCTGAGGCAATAAGTGCAAAGGAAGACATGTGGTAATTTAGTTAGATATTGATAACATTCAAGTCAAAAATTTTAGTATAAAGTTTGAGACAAGAGCACAGGATGCTGCTATGAAACGGGCATATTATCCTTTTCTCCAGGGTTTATACTGTTGGTGAAGGCTGCTTGGTAGATCAGCCAGCCAGTGCTCAGACCTGTCATCTCTGTGCTACTGGTGTTGATTCTTAAATCTGCCTCCAGGTATGAAGGAATATGGTTTCCTATCAGTCGGTGCATTGACCCCAATTGGAGAGCCATATTCAGTGCAACACATAAGAAAGATGAGAGACAGCAGTGAGCTGCCCAAATAGGCTGCAGGGGACTGATAAAGCTTTTAGAATTCCGGAGCTGTCATTAGATTGTCTCTATCCCAACTCCCTCCTCCACGTGTCCCCAGATGAAGACAAACGGTCACTAGATAGATGAAAAGGTATGTGCAATGACACCACAAATATGCGGACATGACAAAACAAGTCCTCACTGTTGTCTACTCACCCACATAGTTATATCTGACTTTCTTACAGTCTGTCACATTTGATCAAAAAGAGAGCCCTAACCCTATAATTGTTTGTTACTTTAGCTCCAGGAACATTTTCCTCACATTTTCAGACACAAATGGTAGTATTTTTGTCGAGACAGAATGGATGCCCTCTTGCTAAAAATAGTCAAAACCACATTTGATCTCACGGCGAACCAGAAAAAGAAAGATCAAGGAATGTTAAGCAAAGAAATAATCAGTGGCAGAGCACAAAGAGAAAATAGGTGACAGACTAAAAATGGGAACATTTTACTTAAACTAGAAACCAGTTTGATGGGTTTTCATGATGAGCGATCCTTGACTAGACAGTGAATACTTTCATTTGAGAGGGATCTGTCTCATCTGACTGTACACTCAGTTAGTGGTAAGTCAATCTGTGAATTCTCTGGTCAGTGGGGAATGTGTTCAATAACTATGATGGGATATTTCTTTGTCCAAGTACTTTAAAACATTTTCACCAGTTATCTTGAGCTGAAAGCACAGAGAAACCCAGGAGAGTAAAGTGATTAAAGTAAATTGAAAGGTTAACATAACATGCCCAATGTTTGTATTTTAACAGGTACAAAACAATTTTTTTGTCACACAAGTTTCTTGCTTCTATTTAAGTGGCAATGACACAACAGAAGCTAATCAGATGATGGACATGATGTACAGATCTGTTAACATAGAGATAAACACATAGAGAGAAAATGCACTGGTATACACTCGTACAGGTTGTGTGGGAGAGAAATAAAGTGTGATTGAAAGCAGAGATATGGGACTAAAGAGACTGAAGAAGAGAAGAATGGACTGGAAGATAGGATAGGTAAGTCTCAGCACAAGGGCAGGGACATATTAGTACCTGGGGAAGCTGAGTAAGTAGCGGACTGCCATGTTGGGCATTGCAAGACAGAACAGACTCATTTAGGTGTCTGCAGTCGACGCTGCTGAATGACAATAGTACTTCCTCTGCTGCTGGTTTCAGGGACGTGCCTGGAGTGTAAAGTAACCTTCTTCATGTGGCCTGGGGCCGTAATTCAGTTCTGCACCAGACCCACCAATGCACAGCTGCAGACACACTCTCTCCCACTGTTTCTGTCCCTCACCTTCTTTCTCATGGCCAACAGAGATACTCAATTTGTTCACTGTAACTCCAGGGAGGGACTAAAGAGTACAAATTTTGGCCTTGAACTCCACAACAGTCAAGGGAGAAAATAAATTCTGTCACATATTTGGTAATAGTAGTGGTAAGGTATCAGCCAACGGACACCAGATATGACAGCCCTGAAGACATGTTTGAGACAAAGCTCTAACTGATGCTGCAGACATGGAAGAACCTGTTTGCCTGAGGTGTGCTTGCCAGAAGAGAAGGTTTTCAGAGTCTTACCCAATCCAAGCAGCCTGTGGACACATCGAGCAATAGTGAGGGCAGGCATCCATACAGCTGGTGTGTCCTTGCTTCTCTCCCCTGGGTGGTCAAAATTATGAAAGCAGCATGACTTTGAATCCTTTTGGGGTTTAACCTAACTTGAGGATGTCAGGTGTTTGTGTATTCTGCTGTTGTTCATGTTCATTTATAATGCATGACCTAGAGTACAAGATTCTTCCCTGAGGGTACACAAAGGCATATGCATAATTTACTGGTTTCCATGAAAGCAGACATCCCACCCCACTACCTCTGGAGAAGTGTGTTTGGAAGGAAATCCTCCTGATGACACTGCTGTTAGCAGCAGGTATTTCAGTGGTGTGTTGAAAAACGAAGTTACTCTTAATTTTAAATGTTAAATTCCTTGCTTATTCCCACTCACTGAGATGGCATCATACAAAAGCCACTGGTATTCAGGAACTATAAAAATACCTACATTTTTATCCAGACAAATAAATCCTACATTTAGAAATGGAATAATTGATGAATAATGTTTGCCGAGAATTCACAGATGTTGATGTGTGCAGTTTTATGAAGAACCACTTATATTTACTCATCTGTACTATATCATCGATGAAATGTCTGCTTATGGTCAGGATGTTTTTGCTTATGACAGAAAAGATTAAAAGCATCCTCACTGGTTGAGCTGTAACAATCATATACTTTACCAAAAGGAATGTACAAAACATCTAGGTTAAGGTAACATATCACTCCATTATGACTCATAATGAATTAGCTAATGGCAGCAGAAAAAAACAAAAAAAACAAACGCACCCAAATCTTGTTTTGTCTATTGCTATGAAATATTTAAAAAAAAAAATTCATTTTGCTAAATGTGTTTTTTATGTGTACAAACAAATGATTGAGAACAAAAGTAATTGCTGACATTGTGGAAATTAGTCTATCCGTACTATATTATGTTCCTAAAATTGAGAGACAATTAATTTGTAATCAAACACAGAAACAGTAAAAGCAAGAACCAATGCAGTCACATCCCGCAACATCCCTGAATTCAAAATTTTACCCTGACCTACTAACATAGATCAAAGCAGCAGCTTTGGCCTTCTCCCTCGTCTGTTTATCTTATCCAGTTCCTGAGTGTACAATTTTAAAATTTGACCTTGACTTAGTTTTCTCAAGGTCAAGAACTCGAGTAATGTGCTTTTTGTTTCATCTTTCTATCTGCAAGCGTAGCGAAGATATTTGGTGGGCTAACGGACGGACTAATAGACGAACAAACACGGAAACACTGACAATTACAATACACCGCTTTGAGGCAGGATGTCACATGCTTGTAATAGTTGTTATTTTATATACACAGTACACTATCTTCCTCCTCCAGCTTCCAGCCTCATTTCTCCCCTCATAATCAGGAATCTATTAGAGCTTTTGTGTACCATCAGCTAATTTATACACTTCTGTGATGAATTTCAAAAAGTATGGTATATTCATCTCTTGTTCAAACCTGTTTGCATAATCCCAGCCAGTTTCAGTGTGACACACACAGACAACAGCACACACTAATGGATCTTTGATGGGATGCTTTGACCATGAAGATCAGCTGTGTCAGTGCCTCCGGTGAGTTTAATTCATGAACGTATAAAATGATTTATTGTCAAAGTACCCTTGCATTTGTTTGACCATGACGTTGTAAAGCAAATCAAAATATTCATCAACACACACACACACACACACACACACACACACACACACACACACACACACACACACACACACACACACACACACACACACACACACACACACACACCACTGCTCAAGGGCAGTGGCATATGCCTTAATACCAGATCCATCCGTCCACTTTCTTATAGATGAAACAGTTTAAATTGATATGGCTGCTTAAGCACCTTCTAGGTCACGGGTCTTTTGGAGCCTATCCCATCTGGCTATGGGCCTGAAGCAGGGTACACCCCAGATTAGACGTTAGCTCATTGCGGGGCCACGCAAAAGACAAACCATGCACACTCTAACATGCACACATACTGACAATTTGGTGTGACCAACTCACGTAAATGTTGCTTGTTTCTGGAGAAAGTCTGACAATACAGAGAGAACACACACAGATGTGGAGAGAACACACAGAAAGGAAGGAAACCCAAAATCTTCTTATCATGAGCACTATCCACTGTGCCAACATACTGCTACTAGATCACATACATAGTTTATTATTTACAAGCAGTGACTATTCATTTGTATGCAAACAATACAATATTTGCTTTCTTAGCTTTGAAGTTGTTGCAATATGCACAGAACAATTCATTAGCTTGAAATTGAAAAATGATAACTTATTATAGAAATCATTCATTAAACTTAAGTAGCAGCTATAAAATACCAAGATTTGACTGTCTATAATTACTGTTTTCATACTTTTAAAACAGAGAAATACAATTCAACAATTTCATTTTTACCAAAACATAGAAACTATCTGGCATTTCAAGTGTTAAATATTTCCACAATTTTCTTCAACTTTCAAGAGAAGTCAATAATTGCTTTGAGGAGAGTCAATATCATAGCGGCTTCAGGGGTCAATATTTCATTTATTTATTGCCTCATTAAATTTTCATGAACTTTCTCTGTTTGGTAAAATTGGCATTTAAACAACGACAAACGATAGTCTATATCATGATTTGATCCTGCAGGATCAGATTTTATGGGTCAGTCTTGGCTAAAAAAATCAATAGCTTTAATGTAGTGTTGATGAAAAGGTGTTTTTAAGAACCATTACACATCTATTGTTTTGTTTTATAAATGATCCTATAGTCATGCAATAATTCATGCTACCACCATTCTAAAGCAACTGTTTCATTTCTGAATTATTCATTATGTGACCTAAATAGTTTTTTGTTAACCACTACTTCAACATCTGAAAGTGTTTCCATCCTGGATCCCCTCCCATGTACAGTATCTGTTTGTTTCACACCTGACCCTTCCTGACTTCCATCCTTCCTCAGCCTCTGCACTAATTTGATCATCTCAATTTTGTATTGTCTGGCAGCAACTGGAAGCTTTAGCTCAAAGCAAAATGAAGTCTGAATTCAAAAGAGAAGAATATGGTATGCGGTTCAAAATTAGGGTAATGCATGCTAGTTACTATGATACAAAATAAATGAATGTTCACTGACACAATTTCTCATCTTATTTCCTGTGTTGCCATTTTGTAACTCCCCTTTGTTGATGCACCAGACATACAAATAGAATCTATGGGTCAGGAAATTACTGTTGGAATAACAGATAGACACAACAGAGAGTAAATGAATGCTAAATTTGACACTTCATACAGAAATTGCTAAAAGACAGAGCAATGATTTAATGGGGAAATGTTGTAGATGTGTTCAATACCCAGTATGACAAAGACAGACCACAGGCAGAAAAATGTCAATAACATGGCAGCAGGCATGAATCACAAAGTTGATCTCATAATAATGGATGTGCACTGAATCTTGAAGCTGGTGTATACAAACTATAGTAGCGTAGTTTTAAATGATAACTTTTAAAAAATCCGTTATTAAATAAATAACATCTTAATATTATTAGAATGAATAAAAAAGTACCTTTCTATAATAGTTCTGTTACACAGCATAAAAAGAACAAACAAACACCTACAAAATATCAGCTCGAATACATGATCAGAGCAGCCTGGAGAATATAAAACAGCTTGTATCAGCCGGAAATTCTTACTTTATTTTTCAAAATCAAGTCACTTCAGAGAAAACAAGCCCACTACAAAATAAAAAGCCATGCTGCAGAGACTCAGACGCCACGCTGGTACATGCATCGCACAGCTACTTCTGTGTAAACTAACATGAGAGGCATGAGAGGAAAATAGCTTTCATTTTCCTTCCAAGTAAAGAGTGTCATTGTCTCCACTGATTACATTCTCCCTCAGACACAACTACTCCCAGGCTCTGTGCACTGGCTTACAGCTTCAACCAGAGGAGCCTCACATGAAGAATGGCAGCACAGCCAAAAAATGTGATATTTGCTGTTTGGCCATTCTTCTAAAAAGTCCACCCTTATATGCAAACAAACACTGTTTTCATTTGTCATGTAATGCTCATACATCATTCCAATCTGTTTTATTCATGTTTACAAAAACACAGTTACATTAAATCTTTAAGCATTGATCTCTGGCTGTTTTCCAGTTGCTGATGTCCACATCAATTATGGTGAGATTCGATAAGCTCGCTGTGAAATAGAAACTATTTCATAACTTTTCATTTTGGCCAATTTATTATGCATGTGTCTATTAGTAGCATCCTTGCTGAAACAAAAAACGATGACATCATACTTGACTGAAGCATCATTCATCCTGTTACAGACTATGATATCTATTTTACCCTTCAATACAGCAAGACATCTGAAAACAGCTGCTATTACTTTAACACATGACCTGGGAGACATGGCCACCACAGAGTCACAACATCTTTTTCACGTCTTCCAACAGCGATGACTTCACTGTCAACTCTATTGTCAGCACAGTACAAGTCTTCCTCAAACAACACAGAAGGGTTTAGTACTTCAGAGACCAGTTTAGAGATTAAAGGGGATAAAACCCAGAAAGAGAGAGAAATACCACTCCTCACACACACACACACACACACACACACACACACACACACACACACACACACACACACACACACACACACACACACACACACACACACACACACACACACACACGCAGGAGCATAACTTATCTGCTCTTCAATCCTACAGCTGTTGCATCATGTCAGTGACTTGAATTTGATCAGCTTTCACCCAAACAGAGAAGTGGCCACAGGCAAAAGTGTCTGAGAGGAGATCGGGTGAATGAGGAGCATGGTTTGATTTCTAATTATGAAAGCAAGGCCAGACTGACAGTGATAACATTGTTATGATAGTCAACCTCACCCAGGGCATTTGTGAGTGAGACATGGGGGGCATGGGGTCTGTAAAGACTGATGGGACCAAGGCCAGTTCATGTCAGCTTCAAAGTGGAGATCCATGAAGAAATCAAACCAAGTTATTGGAAGTGTTTAGACATCATCGATCTCATTTGTCAAACTGAAACACAACATATTACCCAGCATTCACAGTGTCCATCATATTCAACAACCAGTTTTGTAGCACTGCTTCTGTTTCATTTGTACTCTTCAGCCTGTTATTAGCATAAAGTAATTACAGATTTGTTTTCAAATATGTACATAGATTAATTCAGTTCAAAACATTCTTTTTTACATTTAGTACCAAATCGCAACATAAATTATATCAAAAGTGATGTTATCAAAAGTTTTATAAGCATCTTTTAAAAAAAAAAAGATGGGGGATGATGTGAGAACTTGCAAAGTAAAACACAATCCATGATTTTGAATATGTTCATTAGTTTGCATTTTTTCAATAGACTGTCATCAGGCTGTCGCCATCAAAAAAAAAAAAAATCCCCAAAAAGAACCTGCATGTTTCAACCAAAGTAGACACATGAACATTAATTACACTGAACAAAAGAACATTGCTCCAGCTCTCTATTTTAGGAATTTAAATTAACTCTAAAAAATTTCAATATCAGAGGCATTCTGCTGACCCACAAATGAAACTCATTGGAATCTCCACCTCTCTAAGTATTTCACAGCCACTCTATCACAACGTATGTGATTAATAGCCCTTCTCTCTAGAACAAACAATTATTTTGCCTGAAATAATCTATGTTTCCATTTCCCACATTTGCATAAGCTTAGGTAGATGGATGCCATCATTTAAAAAGGTCTATCACGGATGTGTGTTATCAAGTAGGAGGAGATTGAAGGGAAGCATTAATTTCTCTGCAGAGTATATGATCTGTCTGTCTGACTGAATGACTCATGTTTTTTAGCCCTTCCATTTCACAATTCAGAAATGTTTTTAATGACTTAGCTGGTTAAATAAAGGTTAACCAAATTATAACAAATAAATTATAATAGCGGAAAGCACGTTAGCTCACTGAGTAGCACCGCTGCCTCCCTTTTGTTGTTGTGCCAGCTCTACAGTCATTGAATTTATCCTCAGTGCATCCATCATGGTTTGATTCAAAGCAGCCATATAAAAAAATAATAGGGGTTCCCCTGCCTACCATCCAAGGCCTTTACTCCTCAACAACTGAGAAGCAGAAAGGTAAAAATTTTCCTCTATACCTGAAAGTTTCTTCAAATCCAACCGGCTGTTACACAGGACAGAACTATGGCCATCAAAAATTAGACATAGAAGCAGTTTCTATCCTCTTACCATCATCGTCCTTAAAAGACCAAAAAAACCCAAACAAATCTCACCTGATTTTATTTTGTCTTTATCTTTTTTATCTTACTTTTTATTGCTCTGATTATTTGCTTTTGTTTTTATCCATATTTTATGTTTTGTGTTTTTAGTTGATTAACTTTACTTATAATATTTGAGCCATTTTGTCTTTTATCTATAATGTTTGGTTTTTTTTATTCATTCGCCTGTACAGCACTTTGGTCGACTGCAGTTGTGGTAAAGTGCTCAACAAATAAAGTTTGGATTGGATTGGCTCTTTTATGAGAAACATATAGCCATTTATTTGTAAATAACAACTCTGACTGTAAAGAATGTATATGGTATATGTTCACATCACTTACATAGTGCCTCTGCCGCACAAACATACATAAGTAAAAACGTGATTCTGAGTCTTTGCATATACACGTATCATTTGCTGTAATAAACTACAATACATCCTCCTTCTTTGTGGTAAATGTGTTCAAGGAACCACACGCGATTAAGGGAGCCGCGATTGAGATCGCAATCTATTTAGCTTATTATCTACGGTAATTTAAACGTTTATGAACCCTTCCCATACTGATATTAAACCACCTTCTATCTGTATTACCTTTTCCTACACTCTGATAGACTGTTTAAGCACTTTTGTGTCTCACAAAAGTCAGAGACTAACAGAACAGAGCGCACTTCCGGATGCCGCCAGCCGATAGAATGCACGTATGGTATCACGTGACTGCCTACTAAATATCCGCAATGAGGTGGAGTCGCAATCGTTGATGTGCGAACGAACGAGGGCGCACTGTACATCCTGGTCACACAGCTCTGCACAGCCGCGACCCAAAGAAATTTATTCTTGGCCACTAACAACGATGATTTAATGTGTTTGACTAATTAAGTCTATATTGAACCATAATTAAATTTACAAAGACAACCCACTCTGTGACGAATCAGTCTCCGCGGCTTTAATTCTCTAAAAGAGCATCACATTGAATGTTTAACGGATGCATCAATGCAGTCGTGTCAATTCAATACCAGATAATTGAAGAGACATTTAATCTGACATGAGAAACATTATGAACACTGTGCGTTTGTGTGTGTGTGTGTGTGTGTGTGTGTGTGTGTGTGTGTGTGTGTGTGTGTGTGTGGGTGTGCGTATGTGTGTGTGTGAATCATTAACAGTTTGTACAGACGCTTTTCTTCAGATAAAGTTTAAATTGTTGTCTTGAAAAAGCTAATTGTAAACCAATGTAGATATGGACATCCATTTTTCTGCCGCTGTATCCGCCGTAGCGGGTCGCGGGGAGCTGGAGCCTTTCCCAGCTGGCATAGGGCACGGGGGACACTCCGGACACGACGCCAGTGCGCCGCAGAGCCACACACAAAGATAGACAACCACACACACACACACACACACACACACACACACACATCTACGTTTCATACTGTGGTGTGTTTGATGTGCATGCATGGTTTATTGAAGATATAGTACGTGACCGATTTTCACTTTGCAAGGCAGAGTCATGGCTCCATTTTTAGATGCAGTGACAAACTGTGATTTAATCATCAATCATATTCTTAGTCGTTCCAGAGAACATGTACAGTTGCAACAGCCTTCATCATGTCAGTTTTTAATTCAGAGGGATCTGAAGTCACAGAAATTACATTTAGAATTTTGGTGTCGCTGCGTTTGTGCATAGCTTTTCAGAATGTTTTCATTAAATTATGAATTAAATATGGTGAAATTCCAAAACTGTTTGCACTTAAATTGAGGCATGACTTTCCTGTTTTTCACACAGAGGTGAACACAGCATCATCCTTATGATGATGTTCCATTTGGCACCAATGACTATCACTGCTGACCAGTTGATCCATTTACCTGCGGGACATTCCAGTTAGGTGTTTTGGAGAAAGTTATTTTGTTTCCAATGTATCAATTTGTCTGAATTGAGTTGAAGGTCTCAAATTCAGACAAATTATGTATATTTTGCCATTGCTCTGGATTCAGTTGATTCAGGTTATTTACAGACCATAACATTCTTGTCAAAATTCACTGAAAAGATTTGCTTTTGGTGTCCTGCATTTGGGTCCATATCCCGCCGTTCGTGACAGAATACAACATCAAAAGCATGATTGCAGGTTGCAGGTGAACATCGCAATATCTCTAGGATTTGATTTTGACATATTTCAAGTATGGTTTTGTTGACTCAAAGAGCCACCTACACTTTGCACAGACATGGCCCAACATCACAGCGAAGAAATCAAGATGAGACAAAATAGCAGTCCATCCCAGTGGAAATAAACAGTGAAATAAAAAACATAAAATAAAAGCTGAACAATTGACTTAGTTTTCAACAGAAATACAAAACATGGTTTAAATGTGGTTAAAACCTTTCAGAACCTAGGGGGGGGGGGGGTAAAGGCATTTTGATACTTTGATAGCAGTTCTACTCAATAAATAACACCATAAATACAACAATTCAGCTACATGTTCAATGGGACCAGAAGGCCATGCACATATATGAGAAACCATTATATCTCATATCACTTTGTTCTTGAAACTCTCTCTCCCCAACTGAGTGCTCTATGACAGCTTTATATGAACTACTGCATGTTTTTCAAGCACTGTTTGAAATGAAATTATTGTACGCTCATACAGTTGATAGCTGAAGGACTATCACGTGTATAGCAAAAATCCCAGACGTCACCAAAACAAAATAATTAAGCTGACCTTGGAGAAAAACAGTTATAAAAAAGGGACCACTATAGTGTATGGTTGTTATACTGTATATGTATAACTACTTTTTAATTGTATTTAGTATGTATATAAATATATGTACAGTATGTTTATACAGTAAATACATATATCAAGATTCTGAGTTTCTCTGCATGGACATAGAAAATGTCACTATGTTACACGAAAACTAGAAAAATAACATAAAAATCTTTTTTTTTTGCTACATGCATGCATTTGTTTACCAGAAAGACACTAAACTTTAATGAATAGTTAAATAACAAGTCAGCACCATGGTGTTTTAGTCAGGCTAAAATGAAATGTAAGGATAGTTTTTGTTGTGACGAATGAAAATTGATTTGAATATCATTTAATCCAAGAAATCAGTTTCAACATATACAATGTAAACAATGAGTAACTTGCAGAAGGTCCCAAAAAGAGCTTCACAAATTTAATGTACATTTAAAAACATTTCGTTTCGAGTGAGTACACTGTAAGTGATGTGTTTTCCTCCATTTTTATATGTAAAGACAAAACAGCTCAGTAATGGCCTTTTCAAATAAGTTTTGTTTGTAAAGTTTTGCTGGAAACCAAATAAAGCACTAAAAAAATGTTTCATCTTTCGTCAAACATTATTTCACCACATCGAACTATCATGTAACATATAGAAAGACAAGGAGAAAGAAGGGAAGACCGACAGACAGAGAGCCATAAGCACCATCTGCATTATCAGTTTGTTTGCTGTGTGTTCATAGGCCATGCTTTCATATAGCACAACCACCAATGATGTGTTAATGACTAAATTATGGAGTAAAAAAATTAACCCTTTACCAGTATTTACTTCGCTTTATGTTTAGAACATACTAAATAAAAACAGTGAAAGAAAACTCATATTTGAAAGATAACTCCCAGAGAAATATTAATCTCAACTGTGACTTATTTGTTTTTTTGTTCATGCTTACATGAAATGTGATGACAACCACAGTACAATAACCGCTCACAGCAATGTACTGTGTTATGACAAGCTGACAGGTGCTATGACAATAAGTGTTAACCTTCCTATCTACTGAATCGAGAACAGTGGTTGCCCTGGGAACAGATAACAGCTACAGTAATGTGCTACTGTTATATATAGTTGTGTTATTGGAAAATAATTTGATAAGATCAGGCTGCAGATGAAAAATTAACATATGAGTAAAGAAATCCACTCTGCTCCAATACATTATTTGATGTTGGCCCACTATATATATATATATCAGGAAGTTTGCAAAATTATATGTAATGCATTTTAAAAATGTTATAGGATTATAGGATTTGCTGTAACAACAGTTTTCATAAATGGATTGAGGGTTGCAATATGAAATAATTAGCCAGTCATCAAATTCAGGCTCCAAGCAAACCGGGGCAAAGACAAACCGCTATTGACTGTAGCTATAGCTAGTTAGTGGTTAGTTCACCCAGTGGTTCAATCAAGGCCCGTTTCAGATTTGTTGTATTGGTTGTACTCTACCCAACTCCACTCAGAGGTTTTTCATTTTTATTATTTTTTTGGTACATTTGGTGAAATGCTCATGAGACAGTTAATCACCTCTTTAGTACCACTTCCCCTAAAAGTCAAGGGAACTGGAGATAAGGTTACATATTACAGAACACTGACTGATCAGAGAAATGTATTTCTGCATTACTGCCTCATTAATATCAGGTATGCACTGATTGTTTTTTTTATTTTTATTTTTATTTATTCAGTTCATTTTTCTTCTTTCCAGACATATTATTACAACATATTTCACTTTCATCGGTGTTGAAACATCATCAGCAACATCCGAAAAGAAAAAAAAGGGTTGATGGGTAGAAGCCATTGGCTTGTAAGATTCCCGTCCCCTAAATTATCAACAAAACATCTCTCTCATTATAATATGTAATCAACAAACTCAGACATTAAAAGTCTTCAACCAGCTCATACATTGAAATTTGACAGATGTTCATACCCTTCTCCACTTCCAGATATTAGCCTTTTACCCTAGAGTATAACCATGTTTACATTCTTCCTAGGAACACAAGGTTTGTTAACATCATGGATAGTCAAAACTAGATGTTGACCTTGCCAGTGTTCTCCACAAGAATATAATGATCACATTAACCTCTTTCAGCAGACAGTGTTCATACAAGAATTAACCAGTTTGTTACAGACACTTGAACAGTTTCACATGGTATTATATTGTCAAAAGATATCAACATGCTCTTTAAAGTGTCAAGTTAATGTTATCACAAATACATGTTGTTGTTTTTTTGTTTGTTTTTTTGTTCATTAGTCCATGTTTCTGACATCAATGATGTTGATTTTTTTGACTATTCTATGAAATACTTGACGTGTCCAAAATTGTAGCGCTCCCAATATTGAAGTGACTCTGTTGTACTGATCTTTGGTGTAATAACAACTCTTGTCCGTCTTTATTGCTCATATTTCCCCAACTCCTCTGCACTCCTGATCACCATGGTTTTCATCTGGTCTGGAGAAAGCCCCTTTGTTTTGATGAAGATCCTGCAGTTGTTTGTCCAGGTGTTGTCGATCAGCCCATTCTTCTTCAGTTGTCGAGCTTTTTTAGCGATATCAGCAGTCTTTTTAGTGAGATTCTCATTAATATAGACATTTTTTCCTTTCAGTTTGAAACCTTGTTTCAGAAGAGCTATCTTGTGTTTACGATTGTTGAATTTTATCAGCACTGCAGGTGGTCTCCTACCTCCAGATGGTTATGGGTAACATGTCTCAATCTGGTCCGGATCTATAGTTATCTCCAGGTCCCTCAGTTGAGAACTCACTTGTTGCTCCAGAGATTCGATGTCAGCGCTAGCCATAGCGTTTCTGTAATTCCTCGGCTTGATTTTGATTCCAGTGATGATCACATCATTTATACGAATACTTTGTTCCAAATCATCCATTCTTTGTTGTCCCTGTTCCAAGACAACAATTGTTCGGTCTTTTTCATCCATGTCTTTCTGCATTTTCTTCATTTTGTCCTTCATTTCTTCCAAGGCATCTAGCACCGGTTTGAGCTTTTCTTCCAACTTTTTATCAAAGTCACTCCCTAACTTATCAAAGTTGCTCTTTAACTCACTCTTTAATTCTTTCATAGAAACCATCTGGTCTTTAGTATCCTCCAATTTTCCTTTTGGTTTCGTCATTTTGCAGAGAATAAGTGAGAGTCAGTCTGGGTATGAGTTAGAGAGATAGCAACACCAGGAGACAGAAGAAAGACGTCAGCTCCCATTGAGAGCCGGAAGTCCTTTGTCCTACACACACTAATCAATGGCTGCCAGACTTCAAACTACCTACTCTGCAGGTGTTCAGGCGTAATATGGACTCTGAGGCCAATAAGGCCAATCTGATAACACAGGTTATAGTAAAGGGGTGATATACACTGTTGTGATCAGAACTTTAACAGTAGTAGTACACATAAAGACATATGGCAAGTTGAGGCTGGACAGCAAAGTGGTATTGGTAGACTGGATTGTAGCTACCTGCTATTTTGGTAGTTGCCACGTGCCAACACCAGGACAGGTATTGGTCTCATCAACACCCCTGCCTGCACAACTATCTGTGCTTGTCTGTGTTGTTACTTTCTTTTTTTTTAAATACATATTTAGACAAGGCTTGGTCATTTATTGCCACCAATCATGCTGAAAGTTCCGAATATGGCATTGCTTTATCCGCCTGTACTGTCTTCATGCATCTGGGTTTGTGGTCATCTGCTGGGAAAACAAGAATTCTGGTACTTCTATTACAAGTCAAACAATTTAAAAATTTTCCATCATGATGAAAGGGAAAACAGCTTCTGTGTGCAAAGTGATAGATGCTACATATACTGTATGTGGAATGAAAATAGAAAAAAATGAAAACAAGGAATTAGTAAATTATTACTGAATATTGAGAGCAGGCCACAAGGGAACAGTAAAATTACGCATTTCTGGTTCTATACTTGTATGTGTACTAAGTGGGCACTTGTTTATATAGTCTTATCAATCACTGAACCAATACTGCCTGTAAGCAGTTCTATACATTTACCTCTTGGGAGCTGGTGACTACCTTTGGATACACATCAGATTTCTTAGTAATCCTTCTTTGTAATTCCTATGACAGCTTAAAACAGGGGTGTGCTGTCAGAAAAGGCAATGCAGACTAATATTTTTGCCCTCATAAATAAATCAGAAAATAGCAGTTATATTGGCACATTTTCATCAACAATTCCCACGGAAACACCAAAAACAGCTCAAAACCAGACCAGTGGAACAGCTTGTAGCTACAGTATAAATCTAAAATACTATATGAACACTTTTTAACTATGTAAACACAAATATGGTAAATGTCTGTCTGTATTTATGTATTATATGTAGGGTGCAATTTGTTGGAGGGTGTGATCCCCACTGTGGAGGATGTGCAAAAGTATTGGCCCCCTGTTCTCTCAGCTCAGCTAAGCGGCTCCAGAAGTTCCTTGCTGACGTCTGAATGATCCAATGTTGACCTAAATGACTAATAATGACAAACAGAGCGCATCTGTGCGTCATTTGGTCTCACATTTGCTAATCCTACTTTTCAGTTTTTTATTTGTAAACACCATATAAAATGGTGTCTGGTTCCACTTCACGATTGATTCTCACATGTTGTTGATTTTTGAAAAATATTTTCAGTTTGTTATCTTTAAGTGTGAAGCCTGAAATGTGGCAAAATGTCAAAAAGGCTGGGGGGGGGGCAATACTTTCAGAAGGCACTGTAAATAAATCAATAACAGGCAGGTTGTGACTGAGTTTTCTTATAGTAGCTTCTCGTCTATATTTCAGGAACTAACTTTCAACCTGACCTGAATTGTCAGCCATCTGGATGTTGGTGAACATTCCCATGTACATAAATACACTCTAAGCGTGTTCCTTGATTAGAATTTAACAGAGATGCGGAAAAAGAAGGATGAAACACTTCAGATGTGTCAACAGGAAACCCAAAAAGTCCACATGAAGTCCGACATCAGAACAAACTGTTCACTTAGTCTGATATTTGCCGAGTGATATTTTTGTCATGACATGAAATCTTAATCTATGGAGTGTTAAAATAATGTTTTACCGTTTGAGTTAGGCTAAATCCTCTTGCAATATTGGTATGATCTGCCATTGTTGGGACATCTTCCACATTGTGGCTGGCAAAGAAATTAAATGTTTCATGTCTTTTCAAGTTTGCATTAAGGTTTGTATTAAATATGAGTGTTGCACTGGTCAAAATTTAGGCCCATAGGGCTTATTGATTCCTTACTGATTGGTTATTTTTTCGTGATTAAAAATAAAAATACACACTCGCATACACACACTCTGTTTTTTTGACAAATTGAACCATGTATGTATGTACATAAACAAACATCAGAGACGGATGCTCACACATATTTAAATCTCATACTCAATTTGTTTTTATTAGAGACATTTGCATGTTGCTCCTCCATTTTTTTAAATTTAGATGTACCTTTATTTATAGTGTCATCTCTTTTTTTAAAATAAATGAATCAATTTTTACAGTTGGAAGAGGGTAATTTAAGGTTTCTAACTTTGAAATTTTATACAAACTCAAAAATGTACTACTGTTTTACTTTTTAAAAAATAAATAAAGCACAAGACAGCAATAGATAGACAACATGCTAAATATTGGTTTAAAGTTTAGGAGTATTTAAACCCTTAAAGTCTGAAAATTACAAAATGTTCGTCAGAAAAAAAAAATTTTTTAGAAAATGAATACAAATTTGGAAAAAAATAACTAAATATGAAAGTGGTCTAAACATGAAAACCATAGAGTCAAATAAGCATAAAATTTAAAATATCAAAATGCTCCACTGCATAAAATGGCAATGCAAGAATGTGTGCTGTAAAAAACTACCCTTCAAAATATTGTTTTCATGTAAAAAACAAAAATTAAATTGAAAAAAAATTGAATCATCAAAAGGTGTGACTTGTGGTTAATGTATGATTAAAATAAAAGATTCTCAGCAAGGCACTGAAAAAAATGATTACATACAACAAATTGATGAACATACAGACTGCTATAGCCCATTTCTACATGTATATCATAGTGATGAAAACTATACAGTGCGCCCTCGTTCCTCTTGGGTAATGCATTCCAGGAACCACAGCCGATGAACAAATTCCGAAATAGAATGACAAACTATTTATCTTATTATTTACAATAATTTAAACATTTATGAACCCTCCCCATACTGATATTAAGGGTGCACTGAGGGTGCACCCTTAATGATCTACAGTGAGGGTGCACTGTAGATCATCTTTAATTATGTTCCACATCTCTCAAATGCCCCCGACCCGATTCCGGAGAAGCGATGGAAGATGGATGGATGAATGGATCTCTCAAAAGTACATTGGATCTTGTTAGAATGTGAATGGATACAATCGAAATATTGTACTGCATAAAAAATAAATAATTAAGTGTCCTCAGATGGGTCCATCAGTGCAGCAAATGTTATCGTGAAAATGTTCTGTACCTGCATGTTTTTGTCCCTCCCCTGGGTCCCATCTCAATGATCCAGTAACAAGCCATCTGTCATTGCCATTATAAATAATCTGGTGCCATTTAGTGGATAATGAGATACTGTTGTGTGTTTTGTGCAGCTTCACTTCCCAGAGACTTTATTCCTGTCTCTATTGGTGCATAGAGAAGAAGGAAGAGATGAGGATGGAGAGAATTCAATAGAGCCATTTTGCAACACGTAGGCTGTAGTTGGTGTCAGCATACAGATGGACAAGATATTTACTTGACAATGTTTACCTGCCACCGTAATTGTGACAAAAGCACTTAAAGCAATCAACACCAAACTGAGTTAATGTCTAATGAGGCTTCTAGCAACTCATTTTCCATCCATATGTGACATGTCAGATGAGATAGGTTGATGGTATTATTTGTAAGCATGATTGTGGTGACTGTTCTACATTTAATAGATTATTTATGAGAAAGGTGCCATTCCTGCAAAAGATAATCTGACAGATTTGGAGCATCAGTCACCTCTGAGAAAAAAAAATAATTTCCAATCACATGTGAAAATTACCACTGGATGGAAAAGGCTGCTCCTGCAAGGCTTGGAAATTGCTCTGCCGCATGTAATATCTCATGCTAAGGTATTTTTTTAGACATTCACATCATTTGCTTTTTTCACTGAGAATTGCTCGGGAGATTAATACATTTTCAATGTCCCACAGGGATCTACAATGTCAGGATTCACAGGAGATCATCACCAATCTTCCCATACAAGTTTACTGGGGCGCATTACTGTGGCGCAGTGGGTAGCGCTCTCACCGCACAGCAAGGTGGTTCTGGGTTTGAGTCTCACTCTATGCAGAGATTGCATGATCTCCCCATGTCTGCGGGTTCTCCGGCTTCCCCCCACCTCCAAAACATGTGCTTCAAGTTAATTGGCCGGCCCCAAATTGTGAGTGTGTACATGCATGGTTGTCTGTGTCTCTGTGTGGCTCCGCAATTCACTGGCGTCGCGCCCGGAGTTTGCCCCGCCTCACGCCCTAAGCCAGGTGGGATAGGCTCCAGCTCCCCATGACCAGCGGATAAAGCAGTTCAGAAGATAGATGGATGGATGGAAGTTTAATGTATTCCACATTATTGATTTAATTTTTTTAATTTTAATTTATTTGTTTATTATTATTCATTCATTCATTTTCCGCAGGGAGCTGGAGCCTATCCCAGCTGACTGAGGGCGTGAGGCGAGAGATTCGATTAAAGGACTGGATGGTATAAATCCCGGGACTATGGAATTTGTACCATCTAGTCCTTTATTATTACTATTACTATTTATTATTATTATTAGTAGTAGTAGTAGTATTATTGTTGTTGTTGTTGTTGTTGTTGTTATTGTTGCTGTTGTTATATTTTAGAGTTTTTGCTAATAATATGCACATTGTTTTGTATATTTCATAAGTGCAATCAGAGTGGTGAAGGCAGAAAGGTTGCTATCAACTTCTGTAGAACGACCTTCTTTAATAACTACTCCTATCAATGGCTCAGAGACTAAGTCAAATCTAGAACCACCTCACACTACCTGAGAGATAAAGCGCGCGCACACATACGCACGCACGTACACACGCACACACACACACACAAAAGCACCAAATATGTCGTAATCTAATCAAAGAGCTGTTTGATCCAGGGTGATGAGTACATGACCCAACAGCATGTCTACACGTCCTCACAGCAGTACCCTCATTGACTAGATTGATGGTTGACACTGGAAGGTAGTCTGTTGGTGCTGGAGTCAAGCATCATTACTGTGGCCAAGCACCCCAGGTATGTGGTTAATGGCAGTAAAGTGTGCAGCGTGCCAGCGTGCCAGTTGCTCAATGAGGCTCTTCAGTTTGTTGAAAAAGAAAAACCTGTGATCGCCACGCTGGGTTGCAATATAAAGTTATCATCACAAGCCAGTCGGAGCATGCAAATATGCCATCCAACCCTTTGAGATTATGTCAGTTATATCATGACGGAGCAAAGAGTCTCATTACTTCTACATTATGGTGCTCAGATATTTTAGAAAGGAGTATTTTATTAGCCTCTAAAAAAAAGTGCTGCTTTGTAAGAGTTTTGGGTGACGATAAGCAGCCAAAAAAATCTTAGATCAAGGCAGAGTGGAAATGTGCTCTGCAGTTATAATGTGTGCTCTCATTACATTTCTATCAGAATAAGAACCTAAAGGAGTCTAATGAGTCCAGAGAAGAAAAAAAAAACCTATTGATAATATCCGGCATAAAGTGTTCCTAATGATACCAAAAAGGGCCGTTTTCATTAAAATGACAATGTTGCTAGGTGAATCCTGCCTTGGTGGAATACACACTTCAGATAAGATGGTACAGGATGACATAGGAACTCAGTTCTTCCTGTTTGTTTTAATGGGATTTTTGTATTGCTTCTGCTTTACATTGGTAGTATACAGATGTCTAGGCACGTTAATAAACAAGAGGGTCTCCACATCAGTAGTAGTATGAATGATCTAATGTTACAGATTGGGATTGCTGCTCCTATGATGTAAGAGATGTAAGAGACAGCTTCCTGCTTTAATGTACAAACCATTTTTAGTATCTCACCTAACTGGCCAAACAAGTTCAGGTTGCTTTGATTAAATTATGTGTCATTTATTATTTATCTATATGTCTGTCCTCTGAAAAAGACAACAAAAATAAGAAACATACTTTTATAATACCCTTGGGGAAATTATTTTTCCACTCCAGCCTACTTTTTACACACACACATACACACACACACACACACACACACACACACACACACACACACACACACACACACACACACACACACACACACACACACACACACACACGCAAAAACTTGCATTTACTATATATTTGCATTGCCTGTAGGCTCCTATCCCACATTTATGAGGTGAACTGGCACCACTCCACTGCCAGTACACACTCCAGATGTTTTGGTACATACGGTACTTGAACTGGCCACCCTCCAGTCACCAGCCCAAGATGCAGTGGACTGACCTACCGCTGCTCAAAAAACCCCAACATAAACCAACTTTCTTCATCATCCATCCATCCATTTTCTTGTAGATGAGGCAACAGTAATCATCTTGTCTACAGTCACTTTTCCACCTTATTGGTCATCGAAGTTTCTATAGTCTATAAAAGCTTGCTACGGGCGAGAGGCGGAGTACACCTCAAATGCAACATATAGTTCATCTATATGTGGGGCCATATATAGACGAACTACACAGTCACTACACAATTTGGTCAATCCAACAAAGCTGCATGTTCTTGGAGGTGGGAGGAAGCTCGAGAACCCAGAGAAACCCACATAGACTTGGGGGAAACATACAAACTCCACACATTAAGGAATTGAACGTAGTAACTTCATGTTGGGAGGCAACAGTGTTTGTCACTCCACTGCCATGCAGAGATTTTGGAGTTAGAAAAAAAAACCCCAACTGTTTGATTATTTTTCTTCCACTATTGACTTTTTGTCTTCTTTGTTATCTAGTAATATCAATCATGCAAACACAGGTGGTTAAAACATTCCAATGAAAAACTGATTTACTTTATTTTGCTTTGGATATCTACTAAAGCTCATCTGGTCACTCTTTGTCCTTGTCTGTCCCATGAGTTATTGTGTTTCGGGTCATTGGGGCGGGGCGGCAGTGGCTCAGTGGTAAAGCGGGCGGTAGAGCAGGTCGTCCTATGATTTGAGCTCGGCGGTTCGATTCCCGCTCCCGCCCCCCCAAAAATACCCGGAGGTGAGCTAACAGTGGGAGGTGTCAGCTCATCTCCGGAGCACTGCCGAGGCACCCTTGAGCAAGGTGCCGTCCCCTTTACAAATTGCTCATTTGAGGCGCACCAAGAAGGAGCTGCCTGCCACTCTACCTCCCCTGCATGCCTACAGGCCCCTTTGTGTGTGTGTGTGATACAGGGGCCTGTACTCACATATATGTATGCATGCGTTTGTAATCAGTAGCTAGAGTGTGCTCTCTTAATTTCCCTTCGGGGATCAAACCAGTATATAAAATTTAAAAAAAAAAAACCCAAAAAAAAAAAAAATTGATGTATTGACCAGCTCACCACTTTGCACGAATAAAATATAAACTTCACTTAATTTACAATATAATCATCAAAATCACCCCAAAGATATTGTACTTTGTGGTTGTCTCAAAATATAACACGTCATAAATGTTTTTTGACATATTTGTCAAGTGTTTGTCATGTGTTTTTTTTTATTCATGATGTAGAAGGTAAAGACACAGATATTCACATTGAAGAAAATCACAATCACAATCAGAGTATTTTAATGATCTAGGGGAGGATAAAATACAACTATTATCAATTCTTTCCATGTCAAACGTAAATGTCTTTATTTTCATGGAATTACATGCATGGAGTGATAAATTATAGTGGCCATTAATAAATCATAATTACATGTGAAAGGAAATTAACGTAGGTCTGCACAAAAGGAGTCATAATGTACTGAGGCCCATTCAAGATGTGGTCTCATACACACACGCACACACACCACACACACACACACACACACACGCACACACAAATTTTTTCAATTGTACTGTACATATAATCTCATACCCTGAAGCCTGAAGCCACTCACTGCGTCAGCTGCAAGTTGAAGAGTTACTTCTCAAACGCATTAACTTGACAGCTGGTGGACGATCTGTCATACTTATGGAATTCAAGATTTTATGCGAAAAAATTCCTATTCACTCGTTATGGAGCACTTCTCAAATGTTCATATTTTTTCAGTGGCCCATTAATCCTTTATACTCTGAAATAGAAATGTCTTTCACCATTCTATACACTCACACAGTCTTCAACTTTTCAATCACTGCTCCTCTATCATTCATAGTTTTCCCACAATTTCAATGTAAATTACCAATTTAAATTTGGATTTTTGCAAAGTTAGAGCGATCAAGCAGAGTGTGGGACTGTGTGTGTTGGACTGGACAGAAGAAATTGTCATCATGCTCATCATCAACTTTGACTCGACAGCTACAAAGCCATTTCTCAGACTGTGTTTAAACAGTTACATTTATTTTGTAGTGCAGTTCAGTTTTAACTGAGGCAACTTTCCTGCACATTTTTGCATTTGGGTTTTCTGCATTCAATTGTTGTTGATTTTTCTCATTACATTATTTCTTATTATGTTATATTCAGCCAATTCTTTTCACCTTTATACATTCACAGTCTCTGTTCAGCAGACAACATTCACATACATTTTCTCTAGGAAATCCAATTTTCTAGTTGCATTTAGTACTTCCAAAAGACAATACGCAGTTTATTACAAACCAAACAGCCGAAGGGCAGCTATCAAAAGAACTGGATGGAGAAAGATTAGGGCTTATTGAGGTCACCCTAAAGTAACACTGGCTCAATACCAAACATTTAAATATCAAATGATAGATTGCTTTAATAATCCATGTAAAGCAAAGAAGAGCAGTCCAAAAATAACAAATCTATGCAATCCCAGCGTTGAGTGTATGAATAATTATTAATCAAATTGGGTGAAACATATTGACGACTTAAGTTTTGCAATTAATTAATAATCAAATGTTTGTGTTATTAGTGTAACAATTAAGCTGAAGACTTCTCACAAATTTGTGTAAATGAATGCAAATCTCTGTCGGATTATGAAGCAAGAATATTGTTATATTGAATTATTACCACACATTACCACAGATTACAAAGTGTAACACTTGTAAAATTAATTGTAACATGGGCAGCATAGTGGAGCAGCCATGTTGCCTCACTGCAACATGATTCTGGGTTCTAGTCCCACTATGCTGAGTTTATATGTTCTCTTCGTGTCTGTCTGGGTTCTCTCTTAGTTCTCTGCCTTCCTCCTACCCCCAAAAACATGCATCTTAGTTGAATTGGTTAGTTCCAAATTGTCCGTAGATGTGACTGTGTGGTTGTTTGTCCTTAGTGTGGCTTAGCGGTGTACTGGTGTCATGTCCCCTGTCTCTTGCCCATAAGTTTGCTGGGACAGGCTCAAGCAACCCCCGTGACCCACAAAAGTGGAAGAAGCAGATTGAATGAATGACATGAATGAAAAATTGTAACATCTTTTGCTACCAATAGATTGGTTCTCTGAAGTGATGTGGGCTTTGGACCTGTTATGTCACTCAATAACAGATGTACAGATGTATAATGAGGAAACCAAAACTACACCTTCTGACTACCTGGACCTTGGAGTCAGGAAAGAGGGCTCTGAATAGGGAGCACCTGAGCATTCAAAGACACTGCTATTAGCTAACAACACAAGAAGAAAGGGTAGAAAGTCATGCCCCAAGAGAAAGGTAAAACACACACACACACACGGTCAAATCCTCTGGTCAAATCAGACCACAGCCTGGTCTACATTAAGCCCCTTTATATACCTGCAGTGCAGCGGCAACCTGTTATCACCAGAACTGTAAGAAAGTGGTCATAGCTGACTCTTCAGGGCTGTTTTGAGATGACTGACTGGAATATTCTCTGTGATGCACATGTGGAGGACTTAAATGCACTTACAGACTGCATAACAGGTTATATCAACATTATAGTTCCTACAAAAACGGTACACTGCTTCCCCAATAAAAAGAAAGGAAGAGAAGGAAAGGAAGACGGGTCAGGGGACCTGCGATGGACCAATGAGTTAAATTTGTTTTTCACCTGCTTTGATGATATGGCCTCTGCCCACCAACCCCTCAGCTCCCTTTATGATGCCCCCCCACACACACACACACTCACTTCAAACTGTTTTGTCTGCATCCCTTCCCCAGCCCCCCCTCTCCCAACTCAGAATGCCTCTCGACCTCAAAGTAACTTTTACTGTACCTCAGCTCCTCTCCCCTGGACCTCTTCCACTGCACCATCATCCAACCATCTCTCCTCTATACCTCGCTTATTTCTGGTTCTCACATGACCCCCTAACGTGCCCCCTGTCATCAGCATCACCACAGAAGACGCAATGAAGGAGTTCAGCCGCATTCGCCCAGGAAAGGCAGAAGACCCTGATGGACTAAGCCAGGTTGTGCTACTCAGCCTGAGCTTGAGAGTGGTCCCGAACTTATGGAAAACCACATGCCAGGTTTCCTAAGATGAAACACTCCAATGCACACAGTGATTACAGGCCGGTGGCTTAAACATCACACGACATGCACCTTTGGGCAGTTGTGAGACTGTCTTAGGACCTCCTGTGGTTCGGTCATCAGCTCCATATTGAAGACGCCATCATCTTTCTCCTGCACAGGGCTTATTCACATCTAGAGGAGGCAGGCCACACTACAAAATAATGTTCTTTGATCCCTCCAGTGCTTTTAACACCATATGACCCACGCTGCTCAGGAATAAGCTTTTGCACATGCAAGTGAATGCTCCGCTTGTGGCCTGGATTACAGGCACCTCAACAGGCAGCCCTCTATATGTGAGGCTGCCTGTTAAGGTGCAGTATGTGAGGCTGCAGAACATCACCTCTGACATGTTATAAACAACACGAGGGGTCTTGTTTCCTTTCCTGATTACACTCAACACTTTGAGCAAAAGCTGTTCTTCTCTCAGTCCTGCACCTGTAGAAGTTTTCAGATGAATCTACTATTGTGGGCTGCATCAACAGAGGCCAGGAGGTTGAGTACAGAGGTGTAGTGGACAGGTTTGTGAAGTGGTGTGTACCAAACCACCTCCAACTCAACATTTCAAAAACTGAGGAGCTGGTGGTTGACTTTAAGAGATGGAAAACCTATCTGAGCCTGTTCTCCATTCATAGAACAGAGGCGGACATAGTGAGTGACTATAAATACCTGGGTGTCCACATCAACAAACTGGTCAAGAAACACTGATGCAGTTTTCAAAAAAGGTCAGAGGCACCTGTTCTTCCTCAGGAGGCTCAGATCTTTCAGCGTCTGTGGCTGTGGCTGTTCTATTACGGTGTCCAGTGTCTTCTTCTTTGATAAGGGTGTGTTGGGACAGCAGGTTGGCGGCAGCTGACACAAACTAACTAAATAAACCCATCAGAAAGGCTGGTTCTGTCCTTGGAGTGGAACTGGAGTCCTTTGTGGAGGTGTCTGAGAGGAGCCTGCCGAGGAAACTGATCAGCATCCAAGACATCTCTCACCCCCCCGCATGCCACCCTACAGGGTTATAGGAGCACCATCAGCCATAGGCGGAGGCTACTGAAAATGACAACACCACAAGAAGTCTTTTGTACCCGTGGCCTTCAGACTGTGTAACCCTTTCCTCCCCTTTCTATAAGGAAGATGGCTAACAATCCTCACCCATTGATATTACTGACCTGTACTTGATAGTCTGAATTTATTTTTTGACTTATTTTGTGTTCTATTGCCATTTCAAATGAAAAGCATGTGATTATCTTTATTCTGTTTGGTGCATACATGAATATTTTTTAATGTTCCTGTTTCTTTTTTCTGTAAAATAAAATTTCCAGGTTTTAGCAATCTTATCTTATCTTGAGAAATATTACACACTGTGGAAAATACTGTTGACATTTAAAATAGATGTTGTCACATGGAACTAACATTGTGTAAGGTGTAAAGACATTTACCAATAAAAAAAAAAGGCCTCCACTTGTACAACTGCTGTCCACTGGTTAATGCAGAAGCAGGGCTTGATGGATTTCTTGGGGATAATTTGGTAGAGGTCAAATGTGAGGGACATAAAGTTAATCTCTCCAGGACATCCTGTCCACTCTGGAATAGACAACTAATAAGGAAAAGGAAATGCACACTACACTGTGTGGGATTTAAGTGGTAGACGAGTTAAAAACGAGTAAAAATAAAAAGAATTAAAAGTAGTGTTTCTTGTTTCAGTGTCAAGTCCTCTGATTAAATGGTCCTTCTTATTATTTTATCCATTATAGAACAATACTGAAGTCATCAAGACACGTATGAAATAGCTTTTTGTCATTATTTGTATTTGTCAAAGTAACATTAACACGTTGACAGCTGACAGCTTTGTCCACTATTGGGATTGCTGCTATATTCATGAGGGACCTGGGATGCTTTTTAATTCATAGGTCAAAGGAGAATATTATGAGTCATTTCACTTCACTTTCAGGATTTTTCAGTTACCTGTTTGGTAAGTGACTTCTCTGTCTTGAACTTGGTGTCCAAGATTCTCACTGGTGAGCAGTGTTCCCTCTAAACTGCGCGCTTGTGCACTGATTGCACAGTCTCAGCGCACAAGAAATTCTATGGTGCGCATAAAATAAAATTTGATATAAACGTATTGTGGTATCCCGTGTGTTGTTGCTGTTGTGTTGCTGCCCTGAGTTTGCGTGTGTGGCCACAGCGCACAGATCTGATGTTGCTCACAGTGGTCCTCAGTGTGCTCAGGAAGCTTGTGTGTTTGCCCAGATACATGTAAAATTAGAGGGAACATTGCTGGTGACTGTCTCCTTATGTGGCCTTCTGGAACTTATACCCATGTTTCACCATGGGTCCTTCACTGTCATAAATTGAAAACTCTATCAATTAATTTTGAGAAGTCTTCCTGGAAGACAAAGAAATAATCCAACTGTGGTGAAAACATCTCCACCTTGAAGTAACAATAAAACCCAAAAGGAATCTGGTTGAAAGGATAAAAGAAAGATAAAAAAAATAGCAAAAATGCAATTAAATAGGTTTTCACGTAGGTTGCTTCAGAATTGTTGCCTGCAGTGGAAAGTCACAAGATGAGAGATGATTGAGGCACAGCGTCATCTCGGCAGGTGGGGGCAGGAGCTCAGACAGACAACCTAACTTAACACTTGTGCACTCCTACAGCTTGGCTTGCTGCTTCTAATTAAATGAGCTTTCACATTCCATTGAGCAGACTGCATCCCATTGGTTGGCCACTCAAGGATGAGGAAACAGCACAAATGAGAGATTCACCTTAATCCTGAGCCATATACACTGTATACTTTTCTCACATGCCTGGAAAGCAAAGGAGGGGTGGAGCAACTAAAGGAAGAGAGAGAAGCAGGAAATTTGATGAGTGGGCTAACAGGGAAGAATGAATTTTACAGATTGGGAAAGGAAGGGATTAAATGAAAGCAGAGTAAAAAAGGGAAAGGGGTGGAGGAGGGGGAAGGGACAAATGCTGTCTGTATACTTAACTATGAGTGAAGCCCCTAGATTAATCAGGATGAGTCATTGTGTAACAGGGGTCATCTTTTCAAGCTGTTAAACTCGACAGCAGGCTGAACGATATTCACATTCACTCTAAGGCCTAATTGCAGTCTGCAAACTGTCCTCACCAGATTGTGCTCCTCATGAAATGTACATTGTATTTACCCATATTCAAACCGAGTAGATTTTTTGAGGCCAGTCCAGTGTTGCTCTACTAATTAGTGAAGTACTGTGCAACAAAATTGACTTATTATATAACATATTTTCTAAATGAACTGGGATGAGTTCCTTGAATAGCCATAAATTCACTTGGCAACTTGTATTTTTTAAAGTTGAAACCACAGGACCTGTAACATGTTCAGTTTGTTAAATTTATTATCTTTGCATTAATCCTAACCCTATTCAATATACATTAAAATGATAAATAAGTAAGAAACACTAGTTAAATACTTAAAATGTCTTGTGTCAGTGCTTAAATTCTTTCAGTGTACCTTAAAGCTATGACTAATAGTAGTACTAGTACTACTACTTTTATGCACCTGCTCTACTTTAGTGTTTTTTCCTTAAACAAAAAACATAATAATTTTATAGAAATTACTAAAGAAAAACTTGCCAGTTTCATAAAGCGTTTCGATATCGAAGCAGCCAAAATCTGGATTTTGCTTCCTGCTGTCATCCGAAACGCTGACAAAATGCAGTTTTAAAAAAAAAAAAGCTTCTACGTTTTGAATATAACTGATTGCATCTCTCAATCATTCTGCTCTGTTGTAAAGTGTCCTTGGGATTGAATTAGGCACTATGGAAATCTCATTTTATTATTATTATTATTATTACATAAGACTAAGCTGTGCTCCCTCTCCTTTTGAGAAAGTCGTGAATGCAATCCCTTTAACGCAGCTCAATCTAGTGAACGCATAATGCAACTACAGCCACTACAGTAGTTTCTATTTTATGCGCCTGTTACGGCCACAGCTCATGTCTTTTGTTTATATTGTGTATTCATCTGCGACCCTGCATCTGAGCTGCCAGCACTGCACTGCAGCTCCTTTGTGGTGCGCCCAAATGAGCAACTTGTAAGGGGAACCGCGCCTTGCTCAAGGGCGCTTCAGCAATGCTCCTGAGGTGCGCTGACACCTCCCACTGTCAGCTCACACTCTGGGTGTTTTTTGGGCAGAAGCGGGTGTCGAACCACCAATCTTGGAACAATGGATGACCCGCTCTACCAACCGCTCAACTACTGAGCCACCGCCGACCCATGACAGATGTAGGTCTCATAGATATGTGACAAGAAATGTTCTTTAATGAAACACAATACATTCCCTATTCAATATATACAAGAATCAATTATTTAATTGCCATTAGCATAGAAAGGTCAAGTATTACAAATGCAGATATTGTCATAATAAATAAGACTGATGATGCCTCGATATATAATCTTGAAAAAACAAAAGTGAAATACAACAGTACTGAGCCTCCCCAATGATCTTTAATATGACAAGAAAATGAACAATTAAATTGAAATGTAAATGAAAATGAAAGGAAATAATAATGGACAGACATCAATGTTGATTACATGGGATGCAGCAAGTCGTGTATATTCTACAAATTGAAATTGCAGCATTTGCAAAACCAGTTGAAGCTACTGAATGATTGACATTCACAAGGCCAACACTCAGAAGTATAGAAAAAATACAGAAAATTAGGTAAGAAATTAAGATAAAGTACATACAAGAAGCTGAAGAAATGTTTACACCAGACAAGAGTATATGAAAACAGTTCATAAAAGTGTAGAAACAAGAAGAAGAAGGAGACAGCATTAAATATGAGAGTTTTTAAAAAATGCAAACAGGATAAGAGTAAATCTGCCTTAGAATCATATCATGAATGCCTATATTCTTTAAGACAGTGTGAAGAAAAGACTACATTTTCTACTTTTTGGGACAGCTTAAATTTGCCAATTCAAAATTGAAAATAAGGTAAGAGTAGAATAACTGAAAATGAAAATGAAGTTAAATGAAGCAGTTGAGAGGATAAAAGCAAACAAATCAACAGGAAGTGTTGTTACACAATTGAATGATACAAGTCATTCAGAATGGAATTCATATCTATTTATCGTAACACAGGCATGGAAAAAGCCAGAGAGCCTTCTTATTTGGAAAGAAGCTATCATATTCTCTCATCAAAAAAAAATTTGAAGAAGTCAATCTCATATACAGTGTGCCATTCTTCCTTGCGGTTAATGCGTTCCAGGAACCACAAGCTATTAACAAATTCCGCAATAAAGCGACAAACTATTTATCTTATTATTTACAGTAATTTAAACGTTTATGAACCCTCCCCATACTGATATTGAACCATCTTCTAACTTTATTGCCTTTTCCCACACTCTTCTCGACTTTTTAAAGCACTTTTGTGTCTCACCGGGATTCATGGAACATAGCGCACTTCCGGATACTGTCAGCCAATAGAATGTGTGTATGGTATCACATGACTGCCTACCAAAAATCTGCGATGAGGTGAAGTTGCGAGCGTTGATGTGCAAATTCACAAGGGTGCACTGAGTAGGCCTATCTCAATCATCAGTATCATATATGTACATGTATAATGGATAAGAGGCAGGAGAGGCTTCTGCTTTAAAGTGACCAAACAGGATATGTGGCTGTCAGAATCCATTCCACTATCACCTATTTTGGTAATTCCAAATAATACAGAATTACTAGGAAGATATAGAGTATAAAGCAATACAAACAATATTTAACACAGATTTAAGACTTTTTTTGTATGTATTTTTTCCACCAATTAAACAAAAGTTATAGAAATACAGATATATCCATTAGTTGTACTGCTGACAGCTGGGAGAAAGGCTCTGACTAAAAGATGGATGATGAAGACAGGACTTAATATCATGAACTGGATAGATTCAACAACAGAAATAAGATGTAGAGTAACACACAAAAACTATTTCCCTGTCAGCATATGAGTTTATTAATTTTAATGTTCTATTTTTACTGGAAAGACACAATTGCAGAAAGTGTTATCCAAAACATCAATTCTACTTTCTGGAGTCATGTCTAGACTTACACCCAGACTCAGTGGGTGGCTGTGCAGATGAATATTGCGCATCCCATGGTGCGACTATTAATGAGGGGGTTCAATAGCAGTCACAAATATGATAACTAAACAGGAATAGTGTAATTAATGGTTGTGTAATTTAATGTTTAGTAATTGCGGAGGCTGTCAGGAAGGCATTTAACATTTAGATGCACTGGACTTCTCAAAGCTTCTGGATGCCATGATGCATTTCCAGGCAAAAGATCAATTTGAACTGTTTGCAGAATCATTGAAAAAGGAAATGGAATGTAAATTCAGTTTGGTCATGTAAACCTATGCTTGATATATCTTTTTATATTCAAATTAAGGATATGCAAGCAGTAGCAAAATGATTCCTGAAGCTGATGGTTGTAAGAGAAACATTGATTATCTTTGACACTGTAGGAGAAACTTTGACTGATTATTTAAGGAAACATTTCCATAGTCCAGTGAAACAAAACTTCAAAATAAGTTGTATAACTAAGGATTGAGATGAACAGGCTGTAGATCCTGTCTAACATATGCTGGTATGATGAAATTCCCTCCTCACTCAGAATAAATTACTCACAGAAAGTGAAATGGCACAATATAAAACAATATTGGAAACCTTCTAAAAAAGTACTCATTTCTTCATGTGCAACACATTAGGCTGTCAGCAGAATTTAAATGACGTTATTCATTTTTAAAAGAAAGCCTAGTTGAGGCTTTGCACTGCTGGGCAAGCTTTATTAAGTAATTATATTTTAATCCTTTCTGTCCTTACTGTCAAATTATTCTCTGTAGGTTCTTTTATAGGGCGGCACGGTGGCAAAGTGGGTAGCTTTGTTGGCACACAGCAAGGCAGTTTCGGGTATATGTCCCGCTCTGTGTGGAGTTTGCATATTCTTCCTGTGTCTGCGTGGGTTCTCTACGAGTTCTCCTGCTTCCTCCCATCTCCAAAAACATGCGCTTCAGGTTAATAAGCTGGTCTCAAATTGCCTGTAGGAGTGAGTTTGTGCGTGCATGCTTGTCTGTGTCTCTGTGTGGATCCGCAGTGCACTAGCATCACGCCCGGAGTTTCTCCCACCTCACGACCCCTGTCAGTTGGGATAGGGATATTCATTCATCCTAGGGATAGGATGAATGAATGAATGAATGAATGAATGAATGAATGAATGAATGAATGAATGAATGAATGAATGAATGAATGAATGAATGAATGAGTTTCTTTTGTCTTTCATACTGGGAAATTATACTTGGCTCTCACAATTAAAAAAGAATATTTGTTGTTGTTGTTGTTGTTTTTTCATTCAGTGGAGTTTTACATATACTCACCTACTTTGGTCAAGTTCCAAGAGAGCAGCACATTAACTATATTAATTTTAAAAAAAAAACAAGAAACAAATAAATAAATAAATACATACATACATACATACATACATACATACATACATACATACATACATACATAAATGTCCCATTCACAGCTTGAATAATTCTGGCATTGACGACGATTCACGGACTGGAGACATTAACACAGACCTTAGCAAGAACACTGATAACCTTCTGCCATGTTCATGATGACACATGCTACAGTATAATAGCTGAGGATAGAACAGAGAGCATCATGTCATGCTATGCTAATCATACTAATTGCAATTGGTGTGTATTCAAGCTGTACATTTCTTCTGTGCTTTCATGCTTGTAATGAGTCTGTGTAATGATGAGTTTCCACAGAATCTGCTTCCACGGGCTCCAAAGGCACTCACTAAAACAGAAAATGACAGCTGGCAGATGCTTAAATACACTCTTTCGAGGCAAAGACTTTAATTTTACTGTGAACCAGGCATGAAAAAGAAAATTAATTGTCTTCAATAAAAAGCAGCTATGCCCATGTTTAGAGCATGATACCCTGAGATGAGGCATGTTGTGGGTTAACAAATCAGGTTTTCAGTACCACTTTCATGTTGAGATCACTGCCTTGCACTGTGTGTGTGTGTGTGTGTGTGTGTGTGTGTGTGTGTGTGTGTGTGTGTGTGTGTGTGTGTGTGTGTGTGTGTGTGTGTGTGTGTGTGTGTGTGTATGTGTGTCTGTAACTGCTCTCCTCTAGCATCATTATTTTCACAATACAATGCCCATAAAAAAAAAACAATGCAATATTTCATAAGTGAAAAATGTGTCAAAACAGAATTCGTTTTTTGTTGCATCCTTGGGTATGTTACATCCGAAAACATCATTTTACCCCCTAACCTAGCTCTTAAATTTTGTAATCAATTGAGGCCAGTTCCCCCACTGCTCTGTAATTTCCAAATAAATTGGACATTAGCGGTTTCAGCATGAAGATTATTCAGCGGTTGCTGCTGCTTCTAACTTATTGTGAGAGTGCCCAGTCACTCTCATCACACTCCCTTTAAACCCCATCTTTGGCCAACTAACTTTGACTGGCAACAAAATCTAGTCCTGATACTGCTTTCAGTCTAGAACAAAATATTATTATTTTTATGTTCCTTTTCCATGCATTACCATCACAGAACAATATTAAAAAGAGGCATATGGCCGGAATGATTGGCCGGAATGAGGAGGTGTCTATCCAAGACTACAGGATTCTGATGAAGGGATAATTTGTATTCACTCAGGCAAGGATTTCATCATCTATCATGTTCAGGCTCAAGAATGTAGCATTTGACAAAGAAATGTCAACATCCCCACTATCTTCCCCTCATAATTGAGCAATACTTCCTGAAGTAATAACTTGACAACCTATTCAGAACAAGTGCAGCAATGTGTTATCTCCTATTAATAATCAGAAGACGTGCCAATACAATCATGCGTGCATTCATCATGAACGACAGCACCTTGACAACAACATATGAAACAGTTTCAAAAGCTCCTCCCTGCAGAGGAATACGAGCATGGGGGAGGAAAAGGAGGATGGCGGTTTACAGCTGCCACTTTGCATAGGTTGCAAGTTTATCACAGAACCGCATAGAAAGACACAACCATTTTCACTCACATTCGTGCCTATGGTTCATTTTGAGTCATCAGTTTCTCTCTTCCGCATAGACTTAGTGGAAGGAGGAAGCCAGAGAACCGGAGGGGGAGAGGATCGGGGGCAAACTCCACACAGAATAAGTCCCAGTTCCTCAGGTGGATTTGAATCCAGGAGCTTCTTGGGAAGAGAGATAGCCACAATAACACTTTGATGCCCACTAGGAGAACAGAGAGGTTTAATTTTAAAGGCACAAGTATGTTCGTCCTGCATACGTTCTTAATCAAATAGAACAGCCAGACACACTTGTTTTAATCCTGCCTATACGTTGTTGTCTTTCCAACCCCTGTAAAATATAGACTGCAGCTGTGATGAAAGCATATTTCCAACTATTTAAGGATTGCTCAAGATTCATTGTCACTGGGTAGCTGGGGATAGAGCCAGAGAGGGAGGCTGATATAAAACGTGTTCTGTCTGACAGCTCTAGGCCAGCAGGTCTCTAACCAGGTATAAATGACTGCCATGTGCGAACGTAAGTCCATTCAGAGGCCATACAGTCATCAATACAGCACCATCCTGATGACACCCTGCTTCCTGTGACTGTTAAACTGGGTGCTAAGTCAGTATGTCATATGATCAAACCCATTGGGGGTGAGATTTACTTGGCCCATTGTACTAATGTGTATATAGATTAAATGTTGCAGAGCCCAGAATCTGACAGATGCAAGCAGAAAAGAACAGCATGTACCCACTGACACCGTTTAAAAGGTAATACTGAGGATTTGATATTAGTCATACCAATGAGCGTCTCCTATTCTCTGGGTACATATTAGTACAGATTGTCAATTGTTGTTGAATTGATTCCTAAATCTGACACAATTCAACAACCGAATGCTTTTCAAGATATTTTTCAATGCTAGCCTGCTGTTAATACAAAGCCAACTTCCTGTTGTTATTTTCAAATTAAAACCTCCCTGGAAAGCCAATTAATTATGACTCTTGTGATTTTACCACAGGAGCTGCAGGGAAATAGTCAGCAGGTGCAGATGAGGATCAGAGGTTTTTTTGTTCTAAAATATACTTGACACCGATTGCTGTGGAAATACAAATCTTGTTTGATGATTCTTATGTTGTTTCTGAGCAGAGATGATGTTATGATAGAAGAAGAAAGTTTAATATGTATTTTTAATTATCAAATGCTGTCGATTAAGCATTGTCGTTGTATTATGGCATTGCGATTTTCATGTTTTGTTTGCTTAGTTAGATGCAGTTGTTCTCCGAATGCTTACTTAATCAAAGCTGAGAAGGGCAGACAGATTACATATAAACTGTGCTTCGTTTGTCTGTTTGCCAAACGTGATCCAGCGGCATTTAGGAATTATGATTCTTCTGGTTTAGTAAAGCTTAAAGGTGGCACAAAATCGTTTTGATGATAAAAGATTCTGACAAGGACATGGCATACACATCAGCCTGTTTTGATCGTGGAATACAGGATTTGTCATTTTATATGTAGGCCTCCATATGGAAGCAATCTGTATGAGAAGAGCTCAGAGATTAACTTAAAAAAAAAAGGAATGATTGTTTGCGTGGGACACACAACTCAGACATGGTGGACACCTACCGTATTTATCTATTTCTATTACATATTTCCATCCTTAAAAAAAACAGTGTCACTGTTTATTAGCCAAGTCTTTAAAGTAAATCATTACATCCACAATATATCAGAAGCTATTAGGCTCTTGCCTTTCCTCCAGCCAAGCAGCATGATCTTCTTCCTTGAAGTGTCTTCCCATTCCTTCTCTCTCTCTCTCTCTCTCTCTCTCTCTCTCTCTCTCTCTCTCTCTCTCTCTCTCTCTCTCTCTATATATATATATATATATATATATATATATATATATATATATATATATATATATATATATATATATATATATATATATCTCTCTCTCTCTATCTCTCTCTCTCTCTCTCTCTCTCTCTCTCTCTGTCACTGCTATTGCATTCTCCTTTGTTCCCCGTTTTTCCCATGCAGATGTGAGAGAAGGGACAACAAGGACAGTCACCATTTTAAAAGAACAACAGAACAGAAACAATTACTCATGAGTTTATGCCAGGCACACTATGTGAATCTTAAACACAGTTCTGAGAACTATTCACATTCCGTTCAATAACGGACGTCAAGCAATTATGAAATGATAGCAGAAAATAAGGAAATCACATAGGGAGAAAAGGTAGAACAAGAAGGAAGATGTTGTGATGGGATGAGAACCCATGCAGACACAGGGAAAATATATAAACTCCACTGAGAAAGGAATCAAACCTGTAACCTTCGTGCTGTGAGGCAGCATCTCTATCTACTGAGCCACCCTGCCACCATAAACTGAACTAGTAAACAGCAAAATCTGAGACAAAAAGTTATTTGATCAGTGAGATTATCTTGTGAGGATTTTTCACTGACAAGAAGCACAATTTTACTTTTATTCTTGAAGGTCCTCTAACAAACACAAGTCTCCAATGACGGAATAACATTTTCAGAGTTCAGTAGAAATAAAATGCTTCCAGGAGTTGATAATGCTAGTCGCAGTCACAAGAAGTAAGAAGCAAGTTGGATGTAACTCAACACAGTGGCATGTACTTCGAAGGAGGTCAAGGTCAGGACCTCAATCTTCATCTTTTGAATTCCTTGCTGCGTTGATTTGGATGGCTTAATTCTTATTGTAGTCATTGACTGAATTATTGATAAGGGACTACCAATTATTGATTTTTGACTACTAATTGATGACAATTACGGTCGTCTCATCTTCAAGACAGTGGGTGGATGGATGGATGGATGGATGGATGGATGATGGATGGATGATGGATGGATGGATGATGGATGATGGATGGATGGATGGATGATGGATGGATGATGGATGGATGGATGGATGGATGGATGGATGATGGATGGATGGATGGATGGATGGATGATGGATGGATGGATGGATGATGGATGGATGATGGATGGATGGATGGATGGATGATGGATGGATGGATGGATGGATGATGGATGGATGGATGATGGATGGATGGATGGATGGATGGATGGATGGATGGATGGATGGATGGATGGATGGATGGATGATGGATGGATGGATGGATGGATGGATGGATGGATGGATGGATGGATGATGGATGGATTGATGGATTTCTATTCTTTTTTTAGATATTGTCATTGATATATCTTCTGCTAATTACTTCATGATTTAGTGTAAAATGATGTGTTCAAGTAGTTTCATTATATGCTCCTCTCATATGCAAGTTGATCACCATCCACTGTAAAGTAACCCATAGGGACACTTAATATTTGATCCAATGGAATGGCAAACCAGAGGGCTCTTTATCACATTTTTCTAAGTAGAAGACCACTCAATAGAATTTTTTTTTTTTTACCAGAGCAGAGTACACACAAAAAAAGGGCATTATGGACCATTAAAATCTCCCCACTAGCTTTCACAAAGGCTAGTGGTAGGGAAAAGGCCTCAAAGAGGGCTAATACTCTTTCTGAAGCCGAAATAAATACCATGATGTCAACTGCTCTATACATCAGCAGATTCGTGAAATAAATTAGATTAAGTTAAATAGAAACCTACAATGGTCTAAAAAAAGTTAAGCCAAGTAACCGTCTCATCATGGGTGTAGCCCGAGTCTTGCCTTTAGCCAGCTGGGATAGGTTCCAACAGACCAGAGAGACAGAAAAGCTAAGTTGCCATCTGATTAATGGCATTCCAGCCACTGCAATTAGAACATAAAATGTGTTCTTAGCGTCACTGTCTCACTATCAAAATACCTGTCTCAGCATAAAAAAACAACCCCAAATTACTTTAAAAATAATAATAAATTGATGGAAATGATTATTAATGTGTTTTCAAGCCAGCAGAGATGTAGTGTAAAAATCTGTTGACTCCCATCATGAATGATCAATGATCATTCTGAGTGAAAACATGTCCTAGTCCCACTGGAGCCATGAACATTTATGTGGACCGCCACCTTATTACAGGTGTGAGACGAGGCTAAATGGAGAAAAATGATACCCAGTCAGGCAGGCAGGACCTTGTCCCCAAACAGCTGTTCAGTAGTTTGATCTATAACATGGGTGACTTTGTCATATCAATGACAAAGCTACAGCACTGGACAGAAAATGCAATTCACAAAACATCAAGGGAAGAAGAGATGAATCATTGGGTCAATATGATCGGACAGCCTTCTCTCACCTTTGTGCAGCATCTTTATAACACTTAACCTTCAATTCAGAAGAAAAGGTCTGTCCAAAGCAGGAACCAAATGCTGTATCCATTCACCCATGGCCACTGCAAGTGAATTATTTACAATTATCTCTGCACGCAGGGACTCCAGCTAATTAAAGGCACTCCGTTGTGTTTGGCTGGAAGCCTCCAAAGCAGTAAAAGAGTAAAGAGCAACTTCAAGAAACGCCAGTGGGAATAGGCTATAAAACATAAACACTAAGACTTAAAGCCTCAACTCTGACAAGCAGCACATTCATCAGCTGTTAAATGTAGCAGGGCTTCATCTCCTGTTTAGGGTAGAATACAACAGCATGAAAAATGTAGCATCATTACAACCTTATTAAATCAAATCCATATCAAATATGAGTATGCAATAAAACCTGGCTAATAAGCTATCATTGTTATTATTAATTATTATCATTATTGTTATTGTTGTTGTTATTATTTTTATTATTAACATTATTCATTTCATTTCATTTTCACAACCGCTTCATCCACTCTTGTGGGTCGCGGGGAGCTGGAGCCTATCCAAGCTGACTAAGGAAATGAGGTGGAGGTAACTCCGGACACGACGCCAGTGCACTGCGGTATTATTATTATTATTATTATAAAACATAATCATCAACATTATCATTATTATTATTACTATTATTGACATTTAAATAAAAACATGTGCAGTGAATTCAATGAAATCCATCCATCTATTTTCTTAAGATACAATTGCAAATTTCTCATTTTCAAAAGTTACAATTGCACTATAGGGGATGAAGACTGGGAAGGCTGTTGGTCCAGATGACATTCCTGAAGAATCTGTTTTTTGACAAGTTCTTTCAACAGAATTGTAGCGGGTGAGAAGATGCCCGAGGATGTGGAGAGTTTTGGGAACAAAAGAGGAATAAAGCAGATGAGTCACACAATGAAGTCATGGAAATGAGTAGTAGGAGCTAGATTCAGGACAGAATTGAGTATTTGTGAGCAACAATATGGTTTCATGTCTAGGAAGAGTACCACAGATGTATTATTTGGATTATGGATGTTGGTGGATGAGTACAGCAAAGGTAAGGAGGAGCTACATGGTGCCTTTGTAGATCTAGAGAAAGCCTATGACAGGGTACCAAGAGAGGAACTGTGGTGCTGCATGAGTAACTGTGGAGTGGCAGAGAAGTACGGTAGAATAGTATAGGGCATGTAAGAGGGCAGCAGAACAGCGGTGCGGTGTGCTACAGGTGTGACAAAGGAGTTCAAGGTAGAAGTGGGACTGCATCAGGGATCAGCTCTGAGCCCCTCCCTGTTTGCAGTGGTGATGACCAAGTTGGTTAGGATCACACATGAGTTCATCAGAGGAACAGGCAAGGTGAGATGTTTTGGAGACAAAGTTAGAAAGAGCAGACTTTGATGTTTCGACATGTCCAGAGGAGAGATCTGAGTATACTGGTAAAAGGGCGCTGGGTACCAGGCAAGTGGGCAAGAGGAAACTAAAGACAAGGTGAAGGAAATGCAGTGAGGAAAAGACATAAGGGCAGATAGTGTTAATGAAGAGGATGCAAAAGACAAGCTGAAAGGAAAAGAAGAAATAGAAGAACAGACTTGCTTCCACCAATATAGAATAAGGATTTAAGTGTTGTCTCATTGCAAATTTACTCATCTCAAACCAAAACTACGTGTCCAAGCTTTATAAACCAATTACATGTTCTTGTACTGGAAGCAGAATTAACCCCACAGTTATTTCGGTACCAATGATGAACTTCATGGGTAGGCAGAGGCAGAAACTTCTCTTCTCTTACTTTAATGATTTTAAATCAATATCACTTCAACATAACAATCATATTTAACAGGAATACGACAACAAAGTCGATAATCGACCTGAACATGTTTTTCAATTTAATTTTTTCTAAAATTAAAAATATTTTTTGGCATATCCTATATACAACTCCTATTATTAATACTACTTTAGTGAGATATATTTATTAACATCAAAAAGGATGTAATATATCTAAAATAGAAAAGCCTAACAGTTAAGGTTTGCCATCTGAATAAAATTATGGGAACATTAACTTGTACATGATTTTCTATTTTTGGAGGAGAATCTATACCCTGAACCTGACGAATAAAGAACCATATATCCTTCTGACAAGCATCACCCTTTTTCCATTTTTTTCAAGGTGAATTCATCACATGTAGTGAATTTAAAATGCTCTAAATAGTGCATGAACACCTGCATGAGTCGATTAACTCATGACGAAGTGTTCCGATGACTCAGGGGGCATTCTTAAATGTCTGTGGGTGACAAGTCTAAATCTCTGGAGTCCAACTGTCCAGTGCACATGGCCCATAATGCCCTCTGGTCTCATTAATTGTTCTCTGCGTTCTCGCACAATTCGACCAGACCCCCTCTTAAAAACACAGTATGACTCCCTCAAGGCTGGCAGGCAATCATAATCGCAAGTGATTCATTATGGCATTATTAATAAAAGTCGATAGTGTGATGAAAAGCCAGTAATTAAAAATGAGGCTTTACCTTTAAGAAGCATTACAGTCAGAGCAAAAAGAACCTCCAAGCAACACTTGACAATATGTAATCTCATAATCTACTGATATCTGACACAAACGCCTTGATTGATAAATAATGTATAATTGCAGCTTCCATTGGATCACCAGCAAACAACATCATATGAAAAAAGTAATTGTTTTAACTATAAAAGATTTTCATTCAAACAGATAATTAAAAAAACCCAAATAAATTAGTCCTAACCTTTCAATCATTCAATTTTGTAGAGGAACCAATAACACTTGTTGCCATGGATACACATTAACAATCCAATGGTTGAAAAATGTTTCTGTACCTAGGGGATTTGAAACAGTGATATATGGAGACTGTTAATAAATGCAACAACATTTACTGCAGTGAAACAAATTTAAAGATGAATTTACATTTTAGTTACTCCCATCAACTACTGTTACTATAGCGTAAACTTCACATTCAATTTTTTAAGCACTACGTTATATCTTTACCTCCCTGCATGGCCCATGTCTTTATTCAGATATAAATCTAATTCAGTCTGTTAATTATTCTCTTGTAAAACAACACTGTCTCTGTTAAAATGCTGCATTTTTCCTTACAAGTTTATTGGCTTGTAGAAAAGTTAACACTTTATTAAAAGTTCAATAAAAAAGAGAACTAGCAACCTTGACTGAATAATATTATTATCCCACATTATCTTCAAGTAATGTAGCCGCAAGAGGGCACAATCCAGTGTCTTTTTGTGCCAGTCCCAAGCTCAGATAAATACAGAGGGTTGTGTCAGGAAGGGCATCCAACATAAAACTTTTGCCAAAGTAAACATGCAAATCAAATCTATTATTTACATCTGTGGAAATTGGACTACTGTTGGTTGAAGAATGAGAGGAGGAAAGTGTGTTCATAGGAGGAGAGAGAAGAGGAACACCAGGAGTATAGAACTGAGAGTAGGGATGTTGAATGTTGGAACTATGACAGGAAAAGTTAGAGAGCTGATTGACAGGATGCAGAGGAGGATGGTAGGCATACTGTGTGTCCAGGAGACCAGGTGGAAAAGTAACAAAGCCAGAAGTTTAGTAGCAGGGTTCAAGTTGTTCTAATCATGGTGTAGATGGTAAGAGAAATGGATTAGGAGTTAGGAATAAGGAGGCGTTTGTTAGGAATGGCCTGGAGGTAAAAAGAGTGTCGGATAGAGTGATGAGTCTGAAGCTAGAAATAGAAGGTGTGATGTTCAATGTTGTTAGTGGGTATGCTCCACAGGTAGGATGTGATCTGGAGGAGAAGGAGAAAATCTGGTTGAACTTTGATGAAGTGATGCAGAGCATACCTACAAGTGAGAGAGTTGTCATAGGTGCAGACTTAAATGGACATGTCAGTGCAGGAAACAGATGTGATGAGGAGGTGATGGGCAGGTTTGGTATCCAGGAGAGGAACGCAGAAGGACAGATGGTAGTTGACTTTGCAAAAAGGATGGAAATGGCTAAAGTGAATACTTTCCTTCAGAAGAGGCAGGAACCATAGGGTGACCTATACGAGTTGATGTAGGAGCACACAGGTAGACTACATCTTGTGTAGACGGTGTAAACTGAAGGAGATCAGTGACTACAAAGTAGTGGTAGGTGAGAGTGTAGCCAAACAGCAAAGGATGGTGGTGTGTAGGATGACTGGTGGTGAGGAAGATGAAGAAAGGCAGAGCAGAGGACAAAATGTTGGAAGCTGAAAAGGGAAGAGTGTTGCATGACTTTTAGAAAGGAGTTCAGACAGGCTCTGGGTGGTCAGGAGGTGCTTCCAAATGACTGGACAACTACAGCTAATGTGATCAGGAAGACAGGTATGAGAGTACTTGGTGTGCCATCTGTAAGGAAAGTACATAAGGAGACTTGGTGGTGGAATGAGGAGGTACAGGAGTGTATACAGAGAAAGAGTTAAGCTAGGAAGAAGTGGGACACTGAGAGGACTGAGGAGAGTAGACAGGAGTACAGGGAGATGCAGTGTAAGGTGAAAGTAGAGGTAGCAAAGGCCAAACAAGGAGCTTATGATGACTGGTATGCTAAGTTGGACAGTAATGAGGGAAAGACTGATCTATGCAGGTTGGCAAGACAGAGAAACAGAGATGGGAAGGACATGCACTAGAAGAGGTGGCTTTTGTGGTCCAGGAAGTAGCAAAGATTAGTCAAGATGAAGTGAGGAGGGCGTTGAAGAGGATGAAGAGTGGAAAGGCAGTCGGTCCTGATGATATACCTGTGGAGGTAAGAAAGTGTCTAGGAGAGGTGGCAGTAGAGTTTCTGACTGGGTTGTTCAACAGGATCTAAGATAGTGAGAAGATGCCTGAGGAATAGAGTTGATAAGTGTGCTGGTGAACATTTTTAAGAACAAGGGAAATGTGCAGAGTTGTGGCAACTACAGAGGAATAAAGCTAATAAGCCATACAAGGATGTTATGGGAAAGAGTAGTTGAAGCTAGACTAAGGGCTTGGCCTTTCATTAATAGATTTGCTTCAACCGGTTTTTCTGCTTTGTCAAATTGTCTTGCATTTAAAAAGCTTATTAAAGATTTTCCTTTCCTGAAACAAATTCTGTTACCATAAATAAACCAATGTTGACCTCATATAAGAGGTCTTTCTTTCCGTAAACAGGAATTTGTTCACCTCACTGCACATAAATGGTAATTTGGGTCCTGAAAACATGAGTCATGTGACCTACAATCATAGGTTGAACTGTCCTAACGGGGACAATATGCATCTTGACAACAATCTGCCATGCTTCAAATAAGATGCTTAATATAAGACAAGAAAACCAATCTGAGGCTTTGCTGGTGTTCATGCATTGACATTAAAATTGTACAGCTCCTGTCCAATACCTGCATGGAAGCAATCATCTGGTATAGCAACCCTCGCAGCAGTGACTGCAACTATCTCACAAGCACAATACATCAGGTTCTATGCCCACAGCCTTCTCTTTCTCTTCACCAGCAGACAGGCTGCCAATCCTCTGATTCCAATCTCTGCCCTTCAGCAGATAATGCTAGTACAGGAAAGGATGGTACAATAATTATCTGCAACAAACTTGTCAGCTTTAAACACTTTTTTTTCCTCCCAGCTTAACTCATTAAGCTAATTACAATCGTAATAGTAGCAAAATAAGATCTGAGGAAAGCAGCCCAGTCTGTGTGAAACCAGGCCTAGCAGCTATATGGAACCTATGAGAGCATCTTCTTCAATGCTATCTATCTAATTTCTCTTCCACTACCCAGAATTCATCCTAATGCTGGTGCTCAGAAGAGCAGATTGCGTCACCTTCTTCAAACTAAGGAGTGAAATAATGAAATATAGCTGTGGAAGGAAATTCTGCAGGAGGTGGAGCAGGTGTTTCCTGTGGGTCCTAGCAACAGCAACGGTAATACCAGGCAGTTATTAAGGCTGAGTATCACTAAAAGCAGATGCGAATGTGAAATGGCCATGCTGTGATTGGAAGTGGTACAACTTACAAGAGGAAGACTTCTCATCTGTCGAAACATGGCATCTTTCTAAACACACATATAATCAAGTTAAGGAAGCACCCGGCAGCTGCCCACTTTACAAATGACTTACTATGAAGGACAGGAGTTTCCATCAGCTTATAACAAACATGGTGCAGCTTTTCTGACAAATCGAGCACCATGATTAGATCGGTGAATATAATTAAATCAAATTTTATTTGTTTATTCCAAAGTGATGAATTACAAGTAGCCTCTAAGGGCAAGATATCATTAAAATCTATGTGGTTTCCAGACAGTGGTGGTAAAGGCAGATGTTCTGATGGAGAAAATGTTATTTAAATGTTCTTTACACAAAATATAAAGAACAGTTTTGAAAAAAATCTAACTGTGAAAGCTAGATGAAAAAAAATGACACAGATTGTGAAATTCTGTCCAAACCAGTGTAGCTGTGATGCCAGAAATGCACTAGAAATTAAATGTGGTTAAAAGAAAGAAAAGTGAAGGAGATATGATTCTTACAGAAAAAAAAAAAAACTCGTCAACTCAATAAAGTTCCACATATGTAAAATTATTGAGCCCTCACAGCAGATCACATTTACTCTAAAAGATCTTTGAGATCACTGTAATTCATTTTCCAAAAAAAAAAAAAAAACATTTAAATTTGGATGAGTCTTGGAAAATAAACTTTGAAATTTTAAAAATTGATTTCAAGTGATTTAATTGTAAACCCTTCATAACAAAGTTCTAAAAATATTTTTTAGAAGGTGTATGGACACAGAATTTTAACATATTAATATAATAGTTTTTATTGCAGTGTGCTGCTGTGTTACGATAGTGACACATTGGAGGTGCGGGAAAGCATTTCAAGAACAGGAAAGTCATTAATATATGACTGCCTTTTCTAGATGTGTGTGTGTGTATGTGTGTGTGTGTGTGTGTGTGTGTGTGTGTGTGTGTGTGTGTGTGTGTGTGTGTGTGTGTGTGTGTGTGTGTGTGTGTGTGTGTGTATGTGTGTGTGTGTGTGTGTGTGTGTGTGTGTGTGTGTGTGTGTGTGTGTTATATACATACATACATATATATATATATATATATACACAGTGTATATATATATATATATATATATATATATATATATACAGTATATATATATATATATATATATATATATATATATATATATATATATACAGTATATATATATATATATATTTATTTATTTTTATTTATTTTTTTTTTAATCGGTATCTTCCAAGTTCAGTTAAAGATTTTTTTTGCACTTGTCTGTTGTTGTTTTTATATCCTATATTTAGCCAGGAGGGTCCTACTGAGATGCAAGAACTCTTTTTTCAGGCAGTCATGGCCATTGATTGGATTTTGATTGGAAATGCAAAATAACTTGGAAAGAAGAAAGATGGTTCCTTTGTCTGACATTTATATATTTTTTCTGAAAAATCTTCCCTCTTTCGCTATGCCTCACTTTTGTACATAGTGCTATGTCGGAGTGCTTTATGTCAGCTGATTTGGTTATAAGCACTTCCTTTTTGGCCATTAGTGCATTTCTCTTTCTCTGCTTTTTTACACAAGTGGACTATTTTTCCCCTCTACCCACCATCATAACTGTTGTGTCTTCATGTTGAATGTTGAATATAATTTGCATTAAAAAATGTAGTTGTACTCTGAGGCCCAACTGGGTTCACAAACTAGTCATATACTGTATAGTTTTACACTGGATGCTACAATACTCAAGCCTGTTACAATTTTAACGTGACAGGCATCAGATTGGACCAAAGATCTAAACCACATGAGTCAAACTCAAGGCCTGGGGGCCAAATGTGGCCCGCCACTTCATTTTGTGTGGCCCTCGAGAGCATAAAAGCTCAGTGTCTTAAAATAAATAGGTCAACAGTTTGCTTTGGCCAAAACTACATTTCTCACAATGCAGTAATTAAGCTATTTTGAACTTTAACAAAAACATTTTGAACAAATTTCATGTCCTAACTTGTGTTTAATGTTATTTTTCTTCATTCACTTGGATAGTTTGATCCTGGATTGATGGAGTTCTGTGGGATTCATAACCTGACAAATTAAAATGATTTATGTTATACCAGGGAAACAAGTAAATATATTTTTTTCTGTGTAACTGTAATGTTTGTAACTTGTAACATTAAGGAGTACTTACATTTATTTTACATAACATTGAGTTACATTTAGTTACATTTATGAGTTACATCTGGCCCTTTCAGCAAAGCCGTTATGCTGATGTGGCCCTCGGTGAAAATGAGTTTGACACCCCTGATCTACACCAAATTCTGGGACTTACACAATTTACTTTAAGCATTGTTTTGTTTAGAAAACCAATCCATGAGAATCTTTTGTCAAACAGTTAATGAATGTTAATAATTCATCTTGGTTTAATCCTCAGAAGTAAACATTACTGTGTGACGTTAAGCATAAACAACTTAAAAAATCCAAACCCTTAATGAGTTAGATTTAAATACTAAGGAGATGGAACCTGGTTTAATGGGCCAGCTGGGCCCTCTCCCTTTAGATGAAACTGTGTTGTACACCTAGTTGAGTGATGTTTGTTGAGTAATTTAAAATGAATTAATCATCAATGCGTGTCATGGGTCTTTAATATGTGGGACATCACAAGAGATTAAATGAAGAGCATTGTTTTTCTTGAATAAATCACAAATGTAATTTACTCCTGTCTGAAAGTGATAGACTTTCATTATTGATTAATTTAGAAGTTGTTATGTCAATGAAGAGCATGAGTCTTAAAACATGACACTCTCAGATCAACAACAGTAAACAGAAGGAGGGATGATTTATTTTCTATAGGAGTTACAGTACAAACTTACTAAAGGTACCAAAAGCTTATATTGGTAGTTCTAAACTTTAAACTTCAATCATTTTGGTCTAAACTGTCAATATAACTTGGACATTATTAAAAAAGTTATTGGGTTGTAGGGTTAGTAAAGTGTAACTGTGCAAAATCTGTCTAAAACACATTTTGAATCAGTTGGAGATCTGTATTTTAAGAACCAATGCAGGCCTAAACTTTCCCCAAACTTGATTAAAAAATTAGGTTCTGTGCTACACATTTCCAGAAAATGGCTGTTAATGACTCTCATGCAGCACAAAAAGAAAGTATCATTGTCAGTTATTGGCCACCAGTATTTACCACCATAACGTTTTCACCATAACACAGCAAGACTAACGACAAGAATAAGAGCCTGATTAGCTACTGGCAGACAAGGATACATGAGAATCACTTTAACAACACCACACTATTCTTCATGTAACAGAAATGACTTAAAGTCCTTTTTAGTCTGCATTCAACTGAAAACAGTCAAGAAAGGACCTGTAGTACTCAAATGGGCTGAATTTGTTTTCTTTTCTTGTTTTGTGTCCAAAAAGATCATTAGAATTACAATTGCAATCAAAATTACCTACACTTGTTATTTTGCAGTCTATCACGATATAGGGGACTTCAGTTGCGCCACCCGTTTTCAGCGGGAAATTATGTGAGTCTGGATTGCAGTAACCGTACTCTAACTACAAATGTTCTCTGGCATTGACTTCTGGCTGGAAATGCAGGTATATCTATGAAAAAGGTGTCTGGATAGAAGCTTACAAGACTTTATCACCATTATGCCCTTCGGCATTAATGGTGTCTTAACATGTGTGTTTGGAACATAAATACTAATTCATTCCCACATGATATATTTGTGGTCATTAGGGTTTGAACATTAAATATGTTTTTGCAATCATTTAGTTGAATGAAAGACATTATTTTTATATACTGAAGAAAAAAAAAGTTTTATGAAACAGATACTTTTTAATAAAATGTAAAAGAGACATATAAATAGTCTGATGGTACCATTACTGCGAAATAATTGCAAAAACACTTTTACACATAAATGAATGGATCAGACAGCCATTGCATTTGTGAAGCCACGGTCATATCCTGATTACCTGTCCTTTCAGCCTCATAAATCAGTGATTTCAACCATTTCATCATTATTTTAATAATAATAATAATAATAGACCTTTATTGTCCCACAGTGGGGAAATTTGTGACACAGTGGGGAAATTTGTGGAATTTCACACCCTGGCTATGCCATTACAAATAGCAACCATGAAAAACTGTACAATAACACCTTTTTCTCAGACATAGCCTGTTTGCATTTGCACTCCAAGCATACAGTCAGTCTGTTAGATAAGACTCACAGGGGCCTGAGGTTGAGTCCACTATCTACTTGTTTTCCACTACAAACAGCAAGAATACAAGTTTGCAAGTTTGTGTTAATCCTACTGTCAACGGTAGCGGAATCTCACCCTCTTTCTTGGAAATCTGAGAGTAGGGCGCACAGACATCCTTGAGCATCACCTTGAATCTCATCTATTCAATACACATATTGAAAATAAAGTGAGAACAGATTGGTCTTCCAAGCTCATCATATCTAAAATGCTATTAACATCCACGCTGTCATGTGCTGTGCTCATCAGACTGGAATGAGCTCACAGATTACACTCAATGCTAGAGTGTTCCATTTCAGTTTGAGTCTCTGTTCTTCTTTCCAAATCTCTCCAGTAACTCTGCAGCCCCTGAGGAGGCTACCTTCTGAATACTGATGTATTCATTCTCCCAGTCAGAATCCTGCGAAGAGTCATAATCCCAAGGCCCCTGGGCAAGGACGTCCTCCTTGAACCATAATCACCCTTACATCTCTTATCAGCCCCAGCCTGCAGAACATGATTAAAAAGTGGCCAGGACATGCTGCCTCTTCACCTGGGATATGACTACTCCCCCATGCCACGTGTCAATCAAGCTCAGAAGTGCAAATGTGAACCGACTCATGACACCCACTAGCCAATTAGAATGACTTGAAACCCACTTAGCATATGCTGTACATTAATGGATCTCAGTAGAAATAGTGTGGCCTCATTGAGCCACTGATATGTGTATATTATAATGAGAACCATGGCAAGATGGCAAGTGAATGACAACAAGGAGAAAAATAATCAATGGCAAGTGTCGTCTTGGATAAAACCACTGAAACTCAAAACTGCCATCAACAGATAGGCAGAGGAGAGTGGAAAAGAAGATGGGAGGGATACAAAGGAGCAGTAGAGCAGAGCCAACAGGATGGCAGAATATGGGAGCAGGTTACAGAAGGAGAAAGTTAGGTACAAAGAACTCTGTGAGTAACATGGAAGCAATCTAAAGCAAGACATTGAAACCTTCAGAGTGATCTTAACATCAGATTTTCACTTAAAACATTCAATCTACTTTCATGCAAGCAGAGTGTGTTGTCATGAAGAGTGAAAAAGAGCAGAAGTCTTATTTCTTTAACTTAAAGAACTGAAGTTGGATAAGAGTTTGGCATGGAAATACTAGGAATACAATGAAAGGCGTAATATTGAGCAGACAGCTTGTTTCTCGCCTGTAATATTACAAAATGCCCATTTGGGTATGATTCAAAATAGCATATTGATCCTCGATAAATTTCACATTCACAAATCAAAGTGAAGTGCAAAGCTGCCAGCCAAGCTGGCATGTATGCTGCTAGCGAGGGTAAATTGGGAAAGGCACCGCGGGCTGGTTCACAAGATGGGGAGCTTTAGGAGTTATTTACTCGGATCATTGCTGACAATTTACAATATTTGTACACAATACTGAAATAAACACTGAGACATTTCTATTTATGTTCAACTTTGCTGTTTAATTTAACACTTAACACATTTTGGCTGTTAAATTGGGGAGCTATAACTTCACAGCAGCCAATACAGAGCCTGAATGTTTTTTTTGTCCCTCCTGAGTTATGTCAGAAAAGTTGTAATTTATCTTTGGGACATATATCTTTTTCAGCATATTTCAATAGGGCTGCAAGATATGATGTTTCAGCATCAGCATTGCATTGTGAACATTGCAGGATATGCAATATCACATAAGCCAAATTAACTCAAACATGGCACATAACAGTGTTTTTTTCTGTTGTTTTTGATGCAAAGGGAAAATTGTCATGGTCCTCATTTTGCACCCAACACAAAAACAAGACAGTTGTGGCTTGTGGGATCTTTGTCAGACAGACAAGATTGTTGCAATAACATGTATAGACTTTTAATACACAAAAAAAAGGCATCTCAGTCAGGAGATACCAGCTAGAACCTCAGATCACATCAAACTGTGAAATCTGCATTACAGTTGTTGGATCCCAGTGAAACACGTCTGTGTCAGCAGCAGGAATAATCCAGTAGATAAGTGTATTTCTCTTTCTGAGCTTCTCTTGACTTCCAGGATTTTACTGGCCTGATGTATGGAAATATTAATTTAGATACAAATCTGAAAATTTTTGATTTTTCAATCTTTTTCCTTCTTCTTAGTAATCATGAATTGAACTCAAACTCTTTTGGACTTGTGTCAGAAAAATATGAAAAAACAACTTTACCTTTTGGAGTGAACTTTGGAACTACAGTCATCACACATAACTAAACATTTTTGTTTGACATCTTTTTTAATCAATTTAGTTCAACTCATTTTTTCGTTATATTTATCATATGTCAAATGTGACTTTGACTAACCATTATACTTCAATAAAAATCACTTCAAATCAACCTCAGAAATTTCCAGTGTGAAAACCTTAATTTTCACTATTTTGCATAATTTCTTGAATTACCCAAACATTAGCTGTAGCGTGATAATATGACAGGGAATAATTGCATCATGCTCCTGTACTGATGGACTTATATACTTAAATGTTATGGCTCATCACCACAATGACAAAAATGGTATGTGGGGACTTGCTGCTATGGCAACAAGTATTGTGGAGCTAGGATAATGTCAGATAAAAGATATGAAATGCTGTCTGCTGTGCACGCTAAATTAAACTCCCTGCAGATATTACAGACCATGATCCTCGCATTGCTACTTGAGAGACAAAAAGTAGAGCTTTAGCACACACTTTATTAACCTCTAAACAACTTTCTGGTAGTTCTGACTGTCTGCGATATAGGAGGTTAATCACTGAGGATTATCTAAATAAAAATTAGCCAAGTCTGTCTGGTCCCTTTGTGTTCCTTCAGCAGTTTACACATTTAATGTGCTATTAGTGTTGGAAATGTGTCTTCTTTTGGTGCATAGTAATGAGGGTGAGGCTGCATCAAGGAGACCATTTATCTGTGTCAACATATCCTCAGACTCTGGCCACTGACTCAGTCTATTAATGAGGTCCTTTACTTCTGATGTACACTGACCTGAAAGTCTTTGTGAATGAACAGCTGCCAACATTCTGGCTCCAGCAACAAGCTTTAGTTCATCTTTGGAGAAGATAATCAATACAGCCTCTCATTTGTACACTGGATACTACGTGACACATGGGGAGGAAATAGAGGAGAGCAAGCCTAAGTTATTTACTTCTATGCTGAACATTTCCTCTTAATTCATTGGCTAGTAGCTTCAAGTTTAGAGGTCAACTAACTATAAAAGTTGTAAAGATACCATTGCTGTAATAAAGCTTATGTTCATTCTAAACACACTATGAGCAAACATGACAATGACATGGTAAATTAAAGGCATTTCTAGTTCATTTTTCTCACCTATATTATGATTTAAATTAACATTTTATGTTTTCTTGTACTTGTTCCAGGATTCGTCTTTTTGATATACAGTTTTGCATTCTGCAAAAATGTGTCACATTAAGCTCAAATTTTGTGAGACATTCATGTCTTAGTCACACTTTCAAATCATCATACAGGCCCCCAATGTGTTGTGTTCAGGGGCCTGTATTCTAAAAACTATGTGTGTATGCATGACTAACAAAAGACTGTAACCACATGCAAAAAGAGTGAAGAGTGTAAAGATAATTTCCCCACGTGTGGACGAATAAAGTAGATTTAATCTTTAATTTAATTTATTCTAAAAATTCTGAAAAACAACTTCCTGAGAGCAAAACAAACAGATGGACACAACTTTCAAAAGTTTGGGTTACATTCATTCATTAACCTTGATTCTGCTTTTATGGGTCATGGGGGTGCTGGAGCCTATCCTAGCTGACTTACGGGCAAGAGGTGGGGTACACTCTGAGCACGACGCCGGTGCACTGCGAAGCCACACAAAAGACAAACAAACACACACTCACACTCCTGTGACCAATCCTGTGTGTTTCTGGAGGTGGGGGGAAGCCAGAGAACCCAGAGAGAACCCACGCAAACACAGGGAGAACATATCAACTTTTGTTCAAAAGGGAATCAAACCCAGAACCTTCTAGCTTTGAAGCGACCCACTACCTTCTGTACCACCGTGCCACCCTGGGTTAAATTCACACACACACTTTTAGTAGCCTGTCAAAAAGTGACAGGATTGATCAGCAGTCCACCTATACGTATCTTCATACCAACAATGAGTTTGTAGTGCATTTTTTCTAAGACGTGATTTCATTTTTACTTCAGAACTGAATATCACATATGAAAACTGATTTGATATTTTGCTTGAAAATACAAAAAAACAAAATTGAAATAGAAGGTGTTTCTTTTCATGTTGGGTTCTGGATCAATATATTATCATTTGAAAATGAAAAATGGTTTGCCCTTTCATTTTCTGGGGTCACAAGTGTACATTTCTCAGCTACATCCCTGCATGTGCTTGATCTATGGCAGTCTGCTTTCAGAATGTTCGCTCTCTCCTTAATCTCTGTCTGAACAGTCAGCAGGTAGGGCAGTGCATATGGATCACCTTAGACAATCAGCAGAACCCCTCCCAAAGACACAACACATGCACAACCGTACTATAATAAAAAAAATCACATAACAGCAATAAAACAATAACACCAATAATAATAATATTTATAGTAATAATAATTATAGAATACATATAATTATAGCAAGGGCGGCACGGGGGCACGTGGGTAGCGTTGCTGCACAGCAAGGCAATTCCTGAGTTCTCCGGCTTCCTCTCACCTCCAAAAACTTGCTTTTCAGGTTAATTGTCTGGTCCCACATTGCCTGTAGATGTGAGTGTGTATATTTGTGCTATTAGTGCGGTGCACTGGCGTGTAACCTCTCCTCAAGCACCCAGTCGGTTGGGATAGGCTCCAGCACCCAGCAACCCGCAACAGCAGAAGTAGTGGGTAAAGAAAAATAAATAAATTATTCAATAATTATCGTAATAATAAGCACCATCGCGCACTGTTAGTGATTTTTGACCACAAGAATGATAATCTGCAAAGATTTTAGTTAACAAAAGTCTACAAAAATGTATTTTCTGCACAGGTTCATAGGTTCTATCTATCTCTAAAACCTTCTGTGACTTTAGAATGGAGCCCCTCCAGCCCGTTACAATCTCAATTTGGAATTTGTTATAGTAAGCCTAACAGAGGATTTTTCTTGTGTCCTCTTGCATTGTGAAACACCCAGTGTACATGACCCCAGAAGAACACCAAGCATGCAGGTGAATTAAAAGTCGTTGCCTTGCCTCGTCAGGAACTTCTGCATGCATGTTTCAAAGGCTAAAGGATGGATATGCAGTAGCTGGTTAACCTTCACAACATTGGGGAGTTGGGTTCCTATGTCCAATCCATCATTTGATTAAGGACACAATGGAATCATGAATCTTGCTTCACTTTTCTTGTCAGCACATTCCAAATGACCCCTGTAGAAGTAATATCATATTTCTCAGCCTGACATCAACTCTACATAGAGGCAAAGGCTGTCATTAGCTTTCAACTTCACCTCAAAATGCTGTCATGCCCTTTTACCTGGATGGTCCGTCCAAGAACATCTTTGGCAGAGCTGACTTTACCACCAGATTCTTTCCAGCCTATGTCTCAGACTTTGACCAATATTGTTGTCCATAGAGAGTTTTGAGTGGAGGGAAGAGAAGCAATGATAGTACCATAATAATCCGACCATTATATTTATTTTAAAAAATCCAGTTTAATGAAGAAGGAGCAGTTTCATAGAAAATATTGGAAAAATAATTCATTTGATCCATCCTGGTTTGTGTCACATCTAAATCTACATTCATATTCAACATTATCCCTGTGTCTCATACACATACACGTCACAAGGAAACTAAGAAGAGACTAACACAATATTTAAAATGCTTTAAAGCAGTTTTTAAACAACTGAAGTTTTTGTGCTTTTTCTTTGTGCTGGTATTTAAATGAGCAAAAACATTTATTTGCTATTTAATTCCTGTTTTGAGTCATTTACTTAAATAGGTTATTAATTTATTGTGTTGACAAATTAACATTTTTAATGCAATTAGAAACTATTGGAACAATTTTGCACAAAGACAAAGACACCTTTGTTACCCCAAAAAATGAACAATAAGCAATTGGGAAGCAAAATCTCCAAGTTTCAAGGAGGGTTAGAATGTTTTTCATATAATTTATCATGCTGATTCTTTGACATCTCTCTGCACAGCATGCGTGCAAAATGGAGGTATTTCAATGCTTCTTCAGTTTAAAATTAAATACAGAGAAACACTGCTGTTCATACTTGCAGAATGTCAACCAGTTCAAAGAAACTTTATCTCTCTAGAGTTGCATGCAAATTGGACTTTATTCAGCCCCATAGCAACAGGACTTGTGTGTGTGCCTGGTTTAGTTTAGCAAAATTTATATTTTGGCATTGCTATGGCAAAAGTAACCTTGTTCTAATGATGGTCTGAAGCTATTTCCATTTGAATGGATTTTCTTAAATTTTAATTTCATCAACGTTGGTTTAGAGGAGCTTCAATGATAAAGGAATACATGTGTTAATAGAGACAAAATTTTGAGAAAAAAATATATAGAAAATGATTCTTGATGAAAATTGGAGACTCTCACCCTAAAAAAACAGTAATGTAATGTGTTTGGACTGGTTTTTTAAACATAATATTACGGCAGCATTTGTGGTAATTAAATTAATCTGATAGCTGTGCAAACAATAGCAGCTTTAGAAATTAAGTTTGAAAAACTTCAGTGAGTTAGATTTGGAAATAATTATCCTTTTTTCTCAACTGTGCAAAGTGTACAATCAGTCCAAGTTCAGAGGCAGTATTTGGAGTGTGAAGTTGGCTTGGTTCTACAGCCAGGTGCAGATCGATGACAGCATCAGTGAGCCCATTATGATATCAGGTTTTTCTCCTGAAGTTGGCTATCTCACAAGCTATTAACTGGAGTTATTTTTAGAGAAACCTCCCCATTCAGGAGGTCTAACGAAATAAATCTGATTTCATGTGGCTAAATGAGAAAGAACTGTGGTTGAACTGACAACAAAATAACATCCTCCCAGGTAACTTGCATTCCACTTAATTAAAAATCTTTGGAACATCGCTATTTTTTTTCGCTCAAGTCCAAGGATGTACCTAAATATTTTTTTTCCCCCTTTCTTTTAAACAGAAAAAAAAAATACTTATTTAACCTCTTCTGTGTTTGCATTCCAGCATTCAGTCAAGAGTGTGAACATGCTGTAATGACACCTGGTTAAATGAAGCGGGACAGATGCAGAACACGGCGCCGCTGTTCCTTCCACTCACAGGAGAGGAGGCTTTGTTAAGGACTAGTGATTATCGCTCGGCCCCTCACTGTGTGACAGAGAGTAGCTGATTATAATTAACCTTCAGCATAATCAGCAAAGACTTTTGAAAGAAATGTCACCCAGATGACATGCTTGTAACATGTGACACATCTGCAAATGAAAAAAAACAACAAAAAACATTAATACCAATCATATGGTATGGTTAAAAAAAAAATGTAATCAGAAAAGTTTTAATAAATAGTGTAGAAGGAATTTGAATGACTATAATTATACATAAAAATAGAAAATCATTATACAGTTTTGTGCACTTAGTCCCGGAACTGCTCTGCAGTATGAGAGCAGAGGCTAATGGAAGCAATGATGCAATTGCTTTAATAAAAGATAATAAACCATCCAGTATTTAAAATCTAATTCTACTCCAGTTATTTATGTATAGCAAAATGCCGGTTGGCAAACAGCTGCCTCTGGACCAAAATCTTGTCCCAATAAACTAAGCCCATTATAGGGGTAGCCCTCAGATTAATTAAGAATAACAATATACAAACAAGTAAAGACCGTAAAAATCATAAAGACCTGCGTTTCTTCCGCAACAACAAACCTACTTTAGCTACAGTGGTAAGAAATTGGCCTTTGGTTGAACCCAATTCTCAACTACTGCTCCAGGTGCACCAGCTGTCAGCCAGGCCACGGTGTGCTCCATATAGTACAACAGTTTCGTAACAAACAACATCACAAATAACAGAACTCCGGAGCACACAAACAAATAAATACAACCAGTAACTGGAGTGAGCAGCACTGCTCCACCCATTTTAGCAACGGAGCCACAAAACACAGCCATAAAATTCACAAATAGGTATGAAGAAATAAATGTGTTCCAAATGAAGCTCTGTAATCGACAGAAATTTGCAAATCCACCAATTAAAGCAGAGATGATGACCATAAACCCATGACGATGACATTAGGAACAGACATTTGCCATTTTGAATGAAACTGCAAATATGGCAAACCCACAGCCTGAACATCTGTGGCAGTGACTTTACCTGCTGGCCGCTCCTGTTAGAACAGGTCTGCTGCTGGTTTGGGAGTTGAACTAAATCTACAGTATCTCTACTGTCCAGCCACCGAAGATGGTCTGAATGAAATTGTTCCTACTTTTAGGTAAACCCAACAAAAGTTAATGAAACAGAAGCATCAAAAGAACTGCTTTAAAATAATTTCTATTAGATGCTGAAAACAACTGTGTGTGTGCGTGCGTGTGTGTGTGTGTGTGTGAACGTATCCACCCTTTGTCTCTCACAAGGTTGTGTATGAGTAATAAATTCACCTCTTGATTTCTGCCTGAATTTTTTCGCATGCAGGGTTTAGGTCAGTTGAACGTAATCCTTGACTGGTGACAGCGAAAATGTATTAAGCTGTAAATAAAGGCTGACGCTGTTTGTTGATGAGCGATGTCGTCGCTCCGGATACACGCAGCCCTCAGATCACTTAGAAAAGCTGAAGCTGCTTTTATTCATCAAAAACCAGACAACAGTTCTGATTTAACGTCTGCATCTGCTATGAAACTGGTTATGTGTTCGCTTTGGCGCTGAGGATACGCCTTACGCGGACACACACGCACACACACACAAACACACACACACATGGCTGAGGTGGACGCAACTAGTTAGCCAAATGCTAGCTGACTCCAACAGCTTGTGAGGAACTTTCGGTGTGTCGCTCTGAGCCAGGTCATTACCATATCCGCATGGACAATCAAATATGACTCAGGATGGGCCAATTATGCGCCGGGTGTGACATCACATGCGATGATCGTTTTGATTCTGTCCAGCCATGAATTCCAAATGATTCCAAATATCTGTTGATGAAGGAAGCGTTTGTTTTCCAGATTCTAGGATTTGGTTTGGTTAGGGGGGGACCACTATGTATATGTATAGACCTGAAAAAATGTGTTTTTCATGATAGGACACCTTTAAAGGCCAATGAGTCAACTTCATTTCTTAGGTCCTGTTATTTGCTGCAAAGTGCTAAATGCTGATAATCTCATATTTGGGCTCTGCTATGCTGAGAAGGTTGTACCTGCCTCCGTTGCTGACATCAGCAAACACCTTGAACAAAACACTGTGCCAGTTGTTATATGTTCAATCAAATTACTTGTAATAAAGGAAATCATTTTCACATCCCCTCTCAACAATTTAGCAGAGAATAGTTTTCTGTCTGCTTAGCATTTGTAATCATCACTTACATTCTATTATTTCCACTAACCTTGCTCCTACTCTGCCTTCGTGTTGGTATTGGTGCAACATTAAACCAGTATCACTTTGATGTCACACACTGGTGTGTTTTGATTTCTGCACCTACGTTGCTACTGCTAGCAGGCATTTTTGAGAGTGAACGGCGTTGGCTGAATAAAATATTGTCTTTTGATTTACAATTTTTGTAAACGGTAAGTTTAGTAACACCCACACTGATCTACTAACTGAGCTTATTAAGTGTTAACTGCAGCTTTAGCTATGTAGGAGGAGGAAGGGAACTAAAGTCATCTGTGGGCTTACAGATAAACAAATGAGAGAAAAGCTTTAATCGAGGAACAATCTTCTTGTTCATCAGCGTGAGCAGGAAACTAAATTGTCATGAACACACTGATTAACCTGTCATACAAGTAGCTCTTTTCTGAACTGGAGGAGAAGCACTTGAAAGGTTTGTTCATGATCCTCAGTCAAACTGCCTGAGGTATGAACCTCTTCATTATTAAGTGTATCTCTTTACAGGTTGTGTTGAATCTGACTCAGGGGCCCAATTCAAACAGCAGATGGCATAGTAAGATGCAGGTAAGGTAATCATACATTAGCGACTGTATATGTTGCACTTATTATAACCTCAGCTTATTTATTAATATGCCAAGTGGTCTTGAATTATTTCAGGGATAAGTGAACTACTCCTGTGTGCTCCATAAGTGCAAGACACAAGTAGACACTACAACAACAATCACCTTGTCATCCAAGGAGATTGTTGTTATTAGAGTGCAAAGTTATTAACACTGATATACTCTAATTATAAAATTCAGTTTCAATGTTCATCTCACCCCACTGTCAATGGATGCAATTTGACATCATCTAACAAAACTAGCATCAGAATCAATTTTAACCGCCTCACTCTTCACAATGCTACTTTTTTTTTTTTTACCAGTAATACTGATTTTTTTTCTTAATCTGATCATCCTTATAACAAGTCCTCGTGTATTGGTAATCTTTTAATCTGACACAAAACCTCTGCAAGGCTGAATTAAAATGTTGATATGCATCCAAATTATAATTGCAATGTAGAAAATCCAAGATAATCACCATTCACAATTACTGAGCTACCAGACGTTAAAGTAGTCCTTGAAGGCATCAGCTGCAGCACTTGGCGTCACATACCATATAAATCTGACATGCCAGGTCACAGAGAAGATAATGAACATGAAATTGATCCTATCCAACGTACAACTAGACAGCATGCAATCCACTTATTGGACAAGAAATTTATTACATTTTAGATCATCTCAAAAAAAGTTGTGGCAGAAACACTAGCATAAGCTGGCACCGGCGCAGCATCAACACTTGATACAAGTGTTTTTATTGGGCTTTGTATTTAGCTGCAAAAAGAGGAATAAGCAAAATCACCCCCAAAAAATTTATAGTTATTATAAAAAAATTTTTTTAAACGGTATTACTGGTTGTACTAGATGCCAAAGCCTCAAAGAAAGCTCACACTTACAGTATAGTTAGAATAGGATATGTCACCTTATTAATGTATAATTAGCCATATGTCATATTCATAAAGATAATGACATCATTAATTTGTATCTGGACTAATTGTCCAAAGGTCATCCTTTTGACCTATTACTGTCGTCCGGTGATCAAAAAATAGTCAGGTTTTACTCATTGCACCGTTTTATGACACATTAAGTCATTGAGTTGATAGACTAATAAAAAATGTTTTGACTATGACAATAAAAATGACTGAGAAACCTGTGGATGTTAAAGAGTGGAGAGAGAAAAACCAGCTAAATGAACCACAGGGTGGAGCCAAAGACGACGTAATACATCACGCTCGCACTAAATCTAATTACAACATCATAGTCAACACTTCCTTCATTGTTTCCTGTGGATTAAAATGAATCACGTGGAGGAAAAGAAAAAAAAAAAAGTTCCAACACAGTCTGTAAAGGATCGATAAATCAACACCCTTCACCGCAGCAGCGATCGACATTTCCCCTTCGTGAATTTACATCCTACTTCCAATCATTTGTCTACTTCAGGCTATCACTTTGAGCCGTCTGGCAATTCGTCACGAATAAAACGTCCTCCTACCAATAAATATTCCGGGAGCCGTTCTTGACGCTCCGGTTTACGGTCTCCCGTCCAGTTATTCACCGATTACAGACGGAGTTCGGCGGCGCAGCGCAGGCTGCCTGAAGACGGCAGCATCGGCGGAGAAATCCGGCCGATGGAGTGTTTGGGATCGGAGTCACACCGGTTTAAAGGGAATTTCATGACAGACCCTTTGAGGAGTAATCAGTGTGTGAACTTGGGCTTCAACCATGACGCATGTTAAAGCATGAAAGGAGGTTTAGTCAATTGAAGCAGCTCATCTTTTTCTAAAGTAGAATTAAAAAATGTGATAGTCTTAAATGCGTGGATTACCTGGTTATCAGTGCGCTTCCTTTTCTCCCGGGTTTAAAATAAATTCTTTAGTTGGTTGTCCTTCCCCCGCAGAAATCCGTCTTTTTTGCAAAAAAAAAAGCGTCCATTGCAACTAATTTCCTCGCCTTCTATGCACTTCTCAGGATGTCGTTCTGCGCCTCTTTCCGCCGCCGACACTCACTGAGAAGAGAGATGGGCAAATAAACTGCGTTACCGGTAAGATCAACAGAAGCCCAGTAAAACCTGATCAGATGTCCACATCGTGTCCTGTGTTATGGGCCATCAGAGCACCCGGGACAAGAAAAAAAAAAAAACACAAAAAAAGAAAAAAAAAAAACAGTTGGAGAAATATTCCTCTTTATTTTTGTTCCCCCGAAAAAAAAACAAAAAACAGTCATTTTCACATCAGGAGTTTTTTTTTCTTTCTTTCCTGTTCGGTCCTCACCATTTGCGGTCGTTCTGAATGTGATCGGCCTGCCGAAGTGGAAGATCTCTCCTAACAACACCGGTGATGCTGCGCATCCTGCATCCCAGTGAGAAGGGAGCACAATTTATCCCTCTTTCCTCTTTTGCTTTTTTTTTTTTAATTTTTTTTTTGAAGAAGAGGCAGGCAGAGGTTCCGCTCTGCGCTGTGTCACAGCTGTGAAACACGTTCTGTTCAGTCACATCTTGTGCTATAGGTGTCGTCCTGCACAGTTCTCTTTCCTCTTCTCTTGGGCGCAAACAGATTTTTGTTTCGGTAGGGGGTGCGTTCCAACCCTGGTAAACGGAACAAGAAAAAAGAGCATTAACTAATAGTTTTTAAATGTGGCTCTACACCGATTATTGACAGTTGCATTTAGAAAACGCGTCTTTACATAATAAATATGCACCCCTGTCTATTTTTTTCAAATATTTTTTAATATCCCTCACCTAGATCACAAACATAACCCCTGACCTTACGGACAGTCACCCTACCTTTACAGTCATCCTTCTCACAAACACCCTCCTGCACGGAATTGCACTTTCATACTTCAAAATCCATGGGGATTTAATGAACAGCAGGGTCACATTCCTGCTTCATCTTGACACTTGACTACTTGTTGTTGTTGTTTTTCATAACTGACCTCGACTGAACAGCACGCATCAGGACAGCTGTGTAGTTGGACAACTGTTGTTCTAGATAGATGGCCATTATAAGCTCAGCAGCAGTGAATGGAAATCTCTATTCAAATATCTCATGGAGGCAGGAGGTGAAGGTTGATTTAACTGCTCATTACAGCAGTGAAGGCACATCTGAGGATAATATCGTGACATTTTCACCTTCATCTCGACATCCCCATATCCTCCATGAAGCCATCAATCATCCTGTATGTGTCACTACAGCAGTGAGCCGATTCTGAAGACCGCCCCATCCACATATCAATGCTCCCACTGCTTTACTATATCAATTTAGTCCGATGGATTGAAAGAAAATTCTGCAAAGGGATGCTTTCCCCATGATAGAATAGTGGGATGTCTGATTTGTTGCTTTACTCTTGGATCACAACTACGTGAAGGTTTATTTCTTCTAAATCACCTACATTAGCAGAAGTGAATGAATTAATTATGCTGTAATAGGCACATCATACAGACAACTCTGTGGCAGAAGTGCCATATCCTGAGGGGCATTAACGCTGATGCTGCTTGCATGCAGCTGTATGTTGACTAATTTCTAATCCATTATTGATAAGAAATTAATTCAACCTGTTTCAAAGCACAGTGGCGCATTGGGTAGTGCTGTTGCCTCACAGCAAGAAGGTTCTGTTTGGAATTTATATGTTCTCTCTAGGTTCTCCAGCTTCCTTCCACCTCCAAAAACATGCAGTTTAGGTGAATTGGTCACACCGAATTATGAATGTGCGCATGAGTGGTGGTCTTTCGTGTGGCCCGGCGATGAGCTGGCATTTGATCCGGGGTGTACCCTGCCTTCCACCCCATTGCCAGCTGGGATAGGCTTCAGCAGACCTTTGAGACCCAAGCCTGCTAAGCAGGAAAATAGACGTATGCTTGTTTCAAACGCGATCAAATGAAGCAGTGTGCATCATCAATATTTCATGTGGAAAGAAGAGAAATATATTTGTAATTTTTGTGTTATGTAATGCAGACAGTTAATATACATTTTTCATTTAGCCCTTGACCACAACACAAAGCTATTGCTGAATATGTATTTAACTACTTGTGATTTTTTTACAAGTGATCTAAGTCACAAACATTACATTAAATGTACAGGTTTATCCTTAGGGACACGAAAATGCAATGGCAGCAGACTGAGCTGTGAAAAATATGCAATCCCTAGATAACAAGGCAGAACAACAACTCAGCGCCTAAGAAGCTAAGATATGTTCTTTCTCATTTCAGGGCTCTCAAAACCACATCTCAAAACCTAAAAAACAATCCAACCTGATGCCAGAAAACTTGGTAGACTCACAAACATGAAAAACTCACAAATGTGAATATTTTATCATCAACAAAGCTTCAATCTTGATCACTTACAAATATGTTAGAGGCGCTGGGAACCGATGAGAAAACTTTAAAGACTGGTGGATTGTAGTTGGATTCTGGTGTGGTCTCAGAACAGAGCTAGAGGTTTGCTGTAGCTTAAAGAGTCTGACAATTGAGGAGGGGGGTTAGATGAAGGGGAGGATGCACTAATGATTGAAACCTACTGATGTGAAATAGGCTGATGTCCACAAAAATGAACAAAAACTCAAAGTCCAGGTACAACCTGGATAAGTTACCAGTGAACACAACACAAGCAGCCATTCTTGTGTCACATCCACACCTATAGATTATTATTAATTTTAGATGTTTTTGGCCTGTGGGAGGAAGCACCCAGAGCAAACCCCCGTAGAGAAGCATCACCATCTTACTATGAGACAACTGTGTTAACCACTGCAGCTTGATGTCGAATCAGAAGAACGTACATTATGTTATTATCCTATATTATGTTACGCAGCTAAAAGGACCAGGTTTTATTTTAATATGTTGCACATGTTCCGTTTGTGGGCGGCACTGAGGGGAGGACTGTTTCCTCACAGCAAGAGGGCTCCAGGTTCGATTCCTCTCCATGCAGAGATTGAATGTTCTCCCTGTGTTTGTGTCGGTTCTCTCCAGGTTCTCTGTCTTCCTCCCACCACCAAAAACATGTAATTTACGTGAACTGGACACAAAAAAATTGACCAAAGGTATGAGTGTGTGTGTGAGTGGTTGTTTGTCATTCATATGGCTTTTTGATGCGCTTGCAACACATCTGGGGTGTACCCTGCCAGTTGCCCATAGCCAGCTGGGAAAGGCTCCAGGATCACCTGTGATTTTAGTCGTCTCATCTACGAGAAAATGGACGGACGCTCTGTTTGTCTGATATTTGGAAATCATATCATGTTTGTAATGTAAATTAATAATTTCTGCATGAAATGTAATAATTAGTGTGACTACATCACTTTCCAATATGTGTCGTCATGTGTTATCAGTCAGTCATGTTGTCTCATGTGGACTCTGCAACTTGATATCTTTATCATGAAACTGGCACAGTGTTCTATCATGGGATGAATGACCATCATTGACCACTCTTATACCATTTGTAATCACATACTACGGCTACATTATAAGCACAGTAAAACACTGAAGATACAAATTTAGAGTCCTTTTTCCAATATTCAGATAGAGTGTAATGCATTGCTGTCCAAGCAGCCAGCTGTGTTGCAGCTTCAGTCAGAGTCCTGGCCACATTACCGTATGCGCAATAATAAATATGTTGCATTCAAGTCATGTAATCTGACAGTCTGCCACAGACTCTCAACCATCTGTCACTGAGCATGAGCTCTGTATGCCATCATTTATGTTTGCGTAACCACTTTTAACTTGAAACACAACATATTTGAGTGAGAGCCAATGTGTAATTAGACAACACACTGACACTGCAATAGACATTATTAAAGACTTAAACCCCCAATGAGCTACAGAAATGTGTGGGTGGGATGGATGTAGAAAAGACTGCTGCTGCTGAAATGGTATGACAAGAGTACTGTCACCTCACAATAATGGTAGAAGCACATGTGGTGTAGCTCACAGAGAGGATGACACATTTATGCTAAAGTCAGAGCGGTGGCATCCAACCTGACTTATTGATTAAAGAAATCTGGCAAGGTATGTTAACGGAATTCAATTGTCAGCAATTTTCTTCATTAGCATTCAACATATAATCTACTGACAGCCACTCTGGCACTGACTCCCTTATTCTCTTGTCAACCTGAGACATTCCTTTTTCTGGAGTGGATTGATGTGAAGTCTGCAGTTAACTCTAAAAAGAAAAGAAAAAAAAAGCAACAAACAAATGATCTTCAATAAAACCACTCCAACAAACATACTGTATGTAGAGAATTTTCAGTTTTTACTAAAAGTTCAAACAAATTATTAAAAAACAATAGTTTCACAACCTGTTTGACTTTCATAAAATGACACAATTCATATTCTGAAAATCTGAAATCAAATCGGTATCATAATTTGATTGAGGTTTGAAGTAAAAAGATTATTTGACAAATGTTTGCTTTCCTCAGGATGTAGCTCAGTAATATTTGAAGATTAATTTGACACTTACAAAATAATGTCAGTCATACTCTGTTTATTGTAGTGTTTGGGTCTGGATTTAGCACATCAAAAAAAATTTTTTTTTTGTTATAAATTGTCTTTCATTGATAGTAATAACATTGTACTTGACTATGATGCATCACGTCACAAATTCCCAATCGGCAACACATTCACCAAAACAGAGATGTGGGAGAAATAGGAAATAAAAGTGGGCAAAATGCAATTTAATGATAAGCTAGAAAATTAATTTAAGATTTGAAATCTGCACTCAGCTACAGTGAAACTGTATTTATGGTGGAAATTAAAGTATAGGGGGTATTTAATCCTGTTATATGTGAGGAGTTACACCATTCTTATTTGAAATTTAGTACCTAGAACTGCAATGATGAACTGGCTGGATTTAGAGTCCTTTCTGATGTGTGAAGAACAATTGAACAGACAAATGTGAAGAAAAGTCAAAGCCCTGATTTCCTTCTTAAAAATGTACTTCTGTAGCATTTTTATGTTTATTTACTCGTAAATAACCATCTCCGGTTTGAGTGTCAAGTAAGGAAGAAGGTGGAGAAGCCACCTGCAGTGTTGTTCATTCTTGCTGGACACCTAGAGGTCGACATGCCTACACTCCTACGTTTTATTGATTTTTCATCAGCTTTTAACCCTTTATAGGCTTTCCATTAAAATGCTTCAAAATTCAAAAAATCAACCTTAGAGTGTCATTGAATGAAACAAAAAAAAAGCTTTATTAGTACAATTTCTCAATGTTGTGTAGAAAATCAATTTACCAGCAGTAGTCGCCTGCTCAATAAAGGCTTTAAGTGCATGCAGTCTTGTATTTTAGTTTGCAGACTCCCTGGAATATTTGACATTTACTTGCAACAATATGCCGGATGGTTAATTTTCTGATTGTGAGATTACACAGACCTGCAAAAACAGTCATTTGTCTGAAACCTTTATGTGTTCTACAGGATCACTCAGAAGTGTTTTTTCACCTTTGTTATTCATGTTCTACACCAATAAATGTCAAAACGCATTTTATTCAAGGTCTATAATCAAGTTCAATAATGACTCAGTGATGACTCCTGTAGGGCCAAGAGGTGAGCTGCGGTCCACCCATCCATAATTTCATTAATGTGTGATGACTCATACTTGCAACTCATTGTACATAGATAAGAATGATATTTTCTGAGTTTGACAGGAGGCCTCCTGTTAGGGCACCTACTTTTATCAAAGCTTCCATATTGGACATAATTGTTTAATATAAGTATCAAAAAACACTATAACACAATGTCACACTGGCCAAACGTCTTTTAAAAGGTGACATGACACCTTCAGGCCTGGAAGCTGTGACAGCACACCTGTCAAGACACAAGGAAGGACAGATGCAAAGAAACAAACACATTAGCAGGGCCATCACACCCCCACTCATTTCAGCGATGAACGAAAGGGTGTCTCAACGGCTAAGATCACAACATAGAAATCCACACCACATACACATGGAACATTTCAACAGCTCTCACCTGTTACCGCAGCAGTCTAATCCAGTTGACAAACCACTCACCGAACCCACACCCACTCAGCAGCTCTAGTACCTGGAGAGCAGATGAGGGGCAGGAGGGAGAGAGGAGCGGTTGATGTGGCGTTAGGATGCAAGAGCAACCACCAAAGCATCAGCTGTCGATTTGGGTTGTACAGGGAATGTAAGAATGTCAATTAAGGTTTTGTTTAGTTCATCTGTTAATGAGTTGGCGTTAACATCTTTAGTGGTTTGGTGGTAAACAGACAAACAAACTGCTAAACTTTTCCATGTTTAAGTTAGAATAGCTCAGAGAACTCACAGGGACTTTCTTTTAGACCATGAACACCATCTTTATGCTAGGCTACAGCCTCCGTCATGCAAAAGGAGGTAGTCATTTTGTCACATGACTAAACACAAAGATTTCCCTTCCACAACTGTGAAGATCTTAAGTGTTCCTTAACATCTTGCTTGCACATTTTTCAACATGCAAGAACAGTCGTCAGAGAAAATTTTAATTCCTCTGCCATCTAGGAAGAGGTATTAAGAGCATATACTTACAGCCCCATGTGTGGACATACCATAAAAATGGAACTATACGTAAAGCAGATGGATGTGCATTCAGGGTGAAGCCTTCAACTTGACACCTGCTTGTGCCAGAAATTGATCTACAGCCGTCAGCTTCTGGTGGTTGAACACATCGGTTTCCCCTGTGGGAAAAGACACGGCATGGCCAGATGCTAAATATTCATCAGCTACAAATCAGACTGCTGCTGCATTGTTGTTGCACTCCTGTGTCAGAATGTCAGGTTGTCTGGCCTTGTGTTCTGTGTGAATGCACACAAAGTCATTGATTGTTTGCTTGTACCCAATCACCTTCCATCCTTGTAATTCATTTTCCATCAACTCGTGTTATAGATCCAGACCCTCCCTCAGACCAACAACAGACTAATGGCTCTGGCCTCTTTGTGGTGGCAGGAAGGATATGGGAGACCAAAAAAAAATGGGGATGGGGGAAAAAAAAGATGCAGAATAATATGGAAGAGAGTGCTCAAAAACAAAAACAAAAAACATCAAACGTTGCAGGTTTGTGCTAAAGCCAGGGAAACACTAAGTGCATTTCCAAACAACCATGTAATTTGGTGTCCCCTGCGTGTGAATTCATGTGCTACGGTGTGTCTCTTTCTAGAAAACCTGATGATGAGCAGATGAGTATTCGTTGGGCAAAATTTTGTTTGGACAATTTTGTCACAGGCAGCAAAATATTACCCAGGGACACATAAGAGTCATACTGAACACAGCTGATGTGAGTGGACAGTCGAGTGCTTCTCTTACTCATTCTAAAGAAACAGAAATGATTAATGAGGACAGGTGGGAGCTTGAAAGTGACAGTGTAGTCTTAAATCTCTGCTGGGGCTAAGACTTAAAGAGAGGAGGATGTATTGAACACAAGTTAAAGATTGAAAAATATATAAGAAACAGTGCAACTGCTGACATATCTTTATTCCTTTTAAACATATATCATCAAGACATGCATACATGCATGTAGTTGAGCTGCTTTTTCAAGAACAGACCACAAAGTGTATCAATTACAAGCATTTTGATCCCAAATTTACAAAGTCACTACAGCTTCACCTGCAGACTAACTCACTCTTGCACATTATTCCCTCTAATCTTCATTTCCTTCAGCTGAGGAGTAATCTGATGTCAGTGTCAGTCACCAGTCCAAACTTTATCAGGGGTTAAGTAATGCAGACCACAATTTATCTTCCACCTACAGTTGACTCGACAGAAATAGTGCAGTTTTTGTAATCGGGCAACAGTCGATATATCTTAATCACTGGTGCTGTCAGAGCGTGACCTCTATCAACAGACCATTTCAGATTAGTCATTACCTAAATAAACTGTCTCTCAAGAACAGGCAATGCTGCACAGAGAAAGATTTAAATAAGAGGTACTATTTTCACAAGGAAAAACACCTTAACGCTCAATAAAAGCTTGGGACACCTTTTATCCAATATGTATGTATGAATATGGTAACGTGACAGAATTGAAGCTTTCAGAGGGGCCACCACTTAACAGGTGCACTTCACTTACCTCCTGTCTTCTGTCTTGTGAGACACTTTAGCAAGATTAGCCAGATCCTTGACTGGAGTCACTTTCTGAGGCACCTCTGGATACATTTCTGCACCAATAGGTCTTGAGACAGAGCCTGCCTTCAGGCCTTAACAGGGATTACAGCGTCAACTGAATTTTTTTGCCCTTTTCAAAGGCCAGCAGGATGCTGTCAGATGAGTTAAAGCAGACAGAAGGAAATGATTTTGCTCCAAATGACTAGTTTAGGGCCTCTGGAAAAAATAGCAACAAACAAACAAACAAACAAACAAGAGTCATTATCAATCCTATTCGGTTGTGTTGTTGCTCTCCTTGTGACTTTCTCTGTTGTAACTTTTATTTGCCTTCGGGTGGACCCATTCCTGCCGGATGTTGACAATAGTGTTGGAGCATTATTGATCAGCACTCTGCAGAGGCTTGTCAAGTAGATAAAATCACCTGACCCTGATTTGGTCTCTCAGCATCCTTTCTCAGACAGACGTGCATTACAGCTCCTTATCTAATATTGAGATGTGGCTGTAGCTGTGACAGCCAGCCTTCCATACCAGCGCCTCAATGAAGCTGCACCATACTGCTGCAACGTACAGCTCCAACGCAAGCAGCACTCCAGTCTCGTCTTGACGCACGCTACTACTGAACTTCTTCAGTTTTAACTGCACCACATTTCCTTTGAAAAACTGAAAGTGAGCAACATCTATGTCAGTGTTTTTGTCTGAAAGTTAAAATTCAATCAACGACAAAGAGAAAGAAGTCGACTGTATCACTCTGTTTCCCTTGTGAGCGTCTCCACACTGAAAATATACGGAGTTCTCCTTTCCTGACTGAAGCCTTCTGTAAATTTGCCGTTTACAAACACTGTCAATGTAAAACAATCCTGTTTGTCTTCAAAGCTCATGTAAAATTCATGCTCATGCTTTAAACATGAAACAAGTCAGCGGTGGGGCATCAGCAGCTCATAAGAGGACAGCATGTTGTAATTATAGATGTGGGCTTTAAAGAAGCTGCAAGAGCACTTTTATACTGTAAATGCTCATCAAGATTGATCACACAATTAAGGGAACTTTCTATGCTCCACACAAGAGGGGATGAATCATTATTTAATCAAACAATTCTTCATTGCTGCCAGACTTATGTTTTCCTTCATCACTAATGTCTTTTAATCCTACATGAGCAGCTTTATGCTGTAGATACTTCAAACTGTATCAGAATATGTCACTAGCAAGCGGCTAAGTGAGATCAAGCTCCCTAAATCACAGATAGCTGTTAATATATTATGTTATGTTAAAAAAAAAGGGAACAGGTGAATAGATAAAGCTTTATCCAACTAATCCTAAATTACCTGCACTTTCAAAAAGGTGTGAATGTTATTGCTGCGGCAACATGAGCAGGAATGTGCCATTGGTGCGCAGGACAGGGTGTTCTTCAAATGCATGGGATACCAAGGACAGTGAATATTCACCGTTCCACATTGAGGCACAGACATTGTGGTGTAAGAAAAGGGGTGCTAACAGACTCAGTGTAACAACCAAGAATCATCTTAATCATCCTACTTGATGATACCTGGAGGTTGTGCCGGTCCATAATGAGGAGGATTACTGATGGCGTAAAAATCTAAGTTCAATAATCATTACAAGTCAAATAAAAAAAAAAGCAAGAAAACAAAGCAAAACACAAACAAGGATTTTATTTTTATACGACACAAACTATGTAACATTCAGTGCTGGTGAGTGGGATTATCTTGAGTATGGATCATATATAATATAATCAAATCTGCTTTCTACTATATTCAGTATCAGCTGAACTCCTTTCATTGCTGCCTCATAATGAGGATCAATTGCATGTGCACTGGATAATGCAGGGTGGCCATAGTACCCATATGTCCAACAACCCAACATTGTTTTTTTTTATTACTTGCCTCCTTATTTGTCTGTTTTTAATCTTTTTCCATGGCATTGGATTTAAAACCTGACACCTACTCTCTGTCCGGCAAGCCTACAAGAGAAAAGCAGCAAAAAAATAGAAAAAAAATCTGCAGAATCTGGGCAGTCCATGGTGTCATGAATTTCTGACATGCCTCTCAGATACAATAATCTTGATTCCAGTTCACAGCAGTAAACAGTAAAACTCCGGTGCTGTGTCGTTTCTGGTTTTTGTTTTGTTTTTCCACAAAAGGCTGAATCAGGAAATGCAATGGATTCTGACCAGCCTGAAGTGTTTTACACAGATACTCCATCAAAGTACAGTATGGTTATTAGACAGGGTTACGGCTGAACCCCACCACAGGCATCTATCTATTATTGGATGAACTGACTATTCAGTGTCCCTCAGCAGCAGCCAATGAAAGGGTCTGGGTATCCTTTCAGCTGAATGTTTCTCTGTGCTCCTTCAGCAGTACGTACTTTAGCATATTTCTCCCATTTGAAGTAGTCACTTCATTCATCTCTTAGCATTGGCTTAACACATCCTCCTCATTTTTGGCATGGGTTCATTGTTGTGCTTGAGACAGCGATTACTCCAGAGAGGCTATGGATTAATCAGACCATGGAGAGTTCATTGATTTTCAGTCCAATCCATCTGGTATTGGCTGATGCTCAATGGACAGGGAGAAGCGCAACATGAAAATCAATCCCATAAGGTCAGAAGTTCCCATTTGGGAAGCAAGTTATAATTGAGGTGACCATGTTGAGGAACCCAGTCTAATGTCTATGATTATCCACATTTGACTGTGCCATTAATTTTAACAAGAAAAAAACACACACACACAAAAACAAAACACAAAGCGAAATGATATGCATTTTAAGTAAATGGTTCTCCATTTTAAGATAAATGCTGTTTGAAAGCATGGAGAGGGATAGAAAGAAAAGAAGGCGAAATAAATTAAGTCTGACAAGAACTTCCACCCTAAAAAAAGAAGAGAAAACAGCCATAAATCACAGACTAGCTGATTTACCTAAATACAACCTAAACATTTTAGCAGTAGTTCACTTTATTCTGCTTTTATTTGTTTACCCAACAGTTTGAAACACAACAGTCTGTGATTATAACCATTTAACTAGACACGGATTAATAGTAGAGGAAAACAACCCCAGTATGACTGTGCTCGAACAACTAACATAAGTACTGGAGGATGAAATACATTTTTACCTGATCGACCTCACACCATGTTGTGGATCATACTGACAGTATGTCGGATCGAAACAGGAACTAAGGAAGCGGCGTATGTGCACCCCACTGTGAACGAGGATGAAGCTTAACAGCACACTTTAGTCCCATTCTATAAATGCTTGGCTGCGTTTTAACACGAATGATGGCAGTGAATTCAATGATGATGATGATGAATACAGACTACAGCAACCAGTAATACAGCAGCAGTTGTATTCAATCCAGTCATAGTGATGCGGAATGAATGGTAGCTGCAGACAAGCTGCTGCATAAATATAGAAGCCCTGATCCATCAGAATGGTGATAGATGTGCTTGTAACTGCATTAGCATTTTGATGAGAAACTCATATATAAATATACATACATGTGTGTGCCTGTGTGTTTTTGTGTGAACTTAAGGCAGATGCACTGCTTTCACAGTTTGATGGTTTCACAGAAGTTGGAGGCGATGTGGGTGAAAAAGGTTGCGGTCTGCAGTAAATTGTCCTTGTTTGTGTCCCGTCACAGATGCATTACTTACTCAAACATCCTTATCTCACAATTAAGCCCCATGAAAAAAGACCAAAATGATTTGTAACAGTTCACTGTGTTACACAGCATCAGGTAAACACATCAAATCCTCAAACCGGTTTTCTGCCTTGAACATGTATCCAAATCCGACAGATATGCGGCACCTGAACGCATGTGGGTTAACCACGACGTGGTATTAAAGACATGGTGGGTGGGGAATGAAAAATAACAATCTTTTTACCTTGTGGTTGTACATGGGATCAATTTTGAACCCTTCCAAAAACGGATAAGGCTTCACTTTCTTGTGTGACTCACAGCAACGTTGCACAGATGAGGGGGAGGAAGAGAGGCTCGTCTCATCTGAAGGGTGCCACGAACTTTCCTCCTGGAAGGCTCTGATGTGACTGACACTTTTTTCCTCTTTGTCTTTGCCACTCCAATTAGCTTGGTGACAGGCGTGTGTGGAGAAACGAGACAATCAATTACTGTCTCCTTTCCTTCGTCCTTTATTCATCTTCCCCATCTCCCTCACACGCTTCCTCACCTTTCTGAGTCTAATGCTCTTAATTGATCCTTTTTGTGTGTTTTCAAACATTTTAGGGTTCTTCCCTTTTGTGGCTTTTCATTGCCTCCTCATAACACATCTACTTCCTCCCTTCTAATCCCACTCATCCATGATTCACTGCAGTCAAGGTGACACAGAGTGGAAAAGGGGGAAGGTTGAGACTGAAGCATCCTACCGCTTTCCGCACAGAAGTACTGAGGCAAAAAAAAAAAAATCATTGCCAACCTGATGTGACTGTTATTAAAGGCAGATGTAAGCCACGACAACGTGACAGTGAAATCACTACATCACTATGTGGGATCACTGTGTCATTAGAAAGGCCAAACCCCTACAATTCTTTTCATTCTGAGTCATTGATTTGCCAAAGTTAAATGTATTTGGATAATCAATGGATATCCTGGGCTATTTAAAACACTGGTGTCACTGCAGGTTTCAGGGTGGGTCGACTTAGATTGAGGTTGAATGGTGATAGTTTGCCACCTACTGGCAAAGATCATCATCCTTCGCCGACGTCATTGATCAAGCTTCTGTCTGGAACGCTCCATTCGAAATAATCAGATGACACTCAATCATTTAAGTTAAGGTCAAATGGAAAAGACATTCGACCAAGATGATCAAATCAAAATAAATTACTTTTGAGATTTTCTTCAGACAGAAACAGACTCAGCATTACATGTCTTTTAACACGCACGTCACGTTTTAGTGAGCAAAGTTCAATCCCATTTACCCAGTCAAAATGCTGCTGCCTATTATTTCATAACTTCTGCAGTTCTTTCAGCGGTGCATTATATTAATGAAATTGAAATTCACTTTCAGTGGTTCAAAAAACCCCAACATTTTACCACAGGAAAGGTCGTGCTCAAAACATCAGTGTCAGCAGTCAATTTTTATGACCTTACTTTAGTCAGTAGATGCTCATGTAACTCCCAATTAACTTTAAAGCTTTAAGTCAACATAAGTACTTTTTGTGCAGTGGCATTAATGAATTTAGTCCCCGGAGGTATTGTAAAAAGTTATATGGAGAGATACTTAATTCCCAGGAACATAAAATCTTCAATTAAGACAGATATTGGTGAAAAATCCTGAGATGAATGACAACCACAAAATGTCTACTGAATATATTAACAGACTGATCAATGATCATTATCTTCAGCAGATCATTATCTTCAACCAAAAGGAAAAATGGGGCAAGTCACAAGCAGATACATCCCCATGTTTCTTATATTTATAATACCCTAACTGAACATGTTTTCACATAAAAAATGGGGAGTGTATCCAAATTACCACTACATGATCACATTCAATACATTTGAAAAACACTTGGCTGATCAGTCATGACTCACGCTCAGATATTATTGATGTTTCTTTTCATGCTTTAACAGCAAAGATGATCTATGAAGTTTCTATCAGACTAAAAGCTGACTGAGTAGTGCAGGGTTTCATATCCACATGGTGCAGTGTTCATTTAAAAAAAACAGAACAAAAAAACAACTTGACATGAAAGTCAAACCACTTGCAATTACTTAAAAAAATACCACAGTTTCCTTTATTAATGTGTCATGGCACCCTTTATTTATTAAAGTTATGCATCTTTCCAACTTGATCATTGTACAGTATATGTTGAACTTCATGACAGTATCAGAATATCAGGCAGTCAGATCAGCATCGCCAACAGGAGCATGAAGAAGCAGCACTTTCGTCAGGGGCTGATACAGAAAGAGCAAGGCCACTCCTTGTAGAGGAGGGGGAACAGGGTGAGATCCCAACAGCAGAGGAGGAAGTGTAACATACAGACTGTGGGAGGGAAGACACATGCAAGAACGCCACTGGGTTGTGAGGAGAAGGAGAGGGATGACACCCACAAGTGTTCACAGGGAAAAGAAGGGAGAGAATCATACTCAAACGAGAAGAGCAGACAAAAGGCATCACAGCCCTCACAGCAAGGAGGAGGAGGAGGAGGAGGATGAAAGGGGAAGCACAGAAATGGACCAGATCAGAGCCTTTGGACTCTTCATTCTAGTTAACACCACACCTAGAATTTATCTGAAATTCTAGATTGTAACACACCTCAAGAGTCTTAAACACAATGGGATCTATCATCAACAGTGCAACTCTGGCTTCTATTCTGAATACATCCCTGCCATTTCATCAGGGTATGCTAGGCTAGCATACTTGCATGCTAGTGTGCACTCAAAACACACACATACAGACACACATATACATACAAACACAAATGCACGCACACACAAACACACAAGCACACGCACACGCACACACACACACACACACACCCTGTATGTCTAAAGCAGGAAAAAAGCCAAAAAGATAACACCATGGCCAAACGCATGCAAGCAATGTGGGAAACACTTTAAAAAATGAACAGAAAGAAAATAAATACATCTTGGGATAAAAAAAAAAATCTTAATACATTATCTTAAAATTTTCCTTTTCTTGTTCTGTGTTTCATAATATATATATTCTAAACACATATCTTTGTACATTTTGGTATAAGTTCTCTTTCTTGCAAGGAATTCTTGGGAAAATGGGCATTAGATGATAGAAGGGTGAGGTTTTGGGGCAATCCCACTTCCCTGATTGCCTTGTGCTGATGGAAAGGGGGAAAGGGGGGCATCTAATAAAGATGCCCCCCCCCATCCTAGAAGGACTAACACTCTGTCTCTCTTTCTCTGTGGCACACATGGGCAACAGCGATGGAAGAAACGGGGGCTCAGCAGTGAGAGGACAAGCTTATTGGATGTCCAGAAAGTCCAGGACACAAGAAGTAAGAACAGACTACAAGCCGGTACTTCCTCTTTGGGACCAGATCCAAACGCCGAGGCATGGACTGCCACTATCTTTTATCTGGGAAGAAAAAAGAGAGTACAGTAAATGATTCATACTGATTCATATTACAGTCGGATACATTCACACACACCAGCATGAATTGAGATACCTTTGTTTCCATCTGTGTCTGCTGCTGACATTTCTGGCCTTTGCTTTATTAGATTATTGTACTTGGCTTCAACCTCCTGCAGGAAAACCAACTGTTAGCACGTGAAAAACATTGTTTTTTTAAATTTCTTTATAGGGGTGACACGACTTTAATTACCTTCAAATATATGAGGTTGGTCTGAAGATTTTTAAGATAAGACAAGACCTGTCTGCTTAAGGACGAGAGGCTGCCTCCCTGTGACATTGAGGAAAACCTCAAATTGATGCCAGAGTCAGCAGCACAGCCTTGTGAGGTGCGTAGCTGCTTCCCTGGATTGGACGCCATGACATCATCATCTGTGCTGCTTTCTCCTGGACCGCCATAACCCTCCAGGACTAAATAACCTGCTGAGAAAAACAAAAGGAGTCATTCAGTAGTCTGGATCAAAACCAGAAAGAGAGAGAACAGTGATGGAGAAGATGCACCTTAAATCTCCTACTTTTAAAAACATGTGAAAGTACACCACAAACTTTTTAAACAGTGTGTTATATACACCATCAGCCATAACATTACGACCAGCTGCCTAATATCCTTTGCTGCTCTGACCCATCAAGGCATGGCGTGGACAGGATATCTGAAGGTGTGCTTTGGGACCTGGCCCTAAGGCGTTGGCAACAGACCATTCAGGTCCTGGAAGGCAGGGTCTCCATCTGACTTGGAGGATAATCCAATCCCTCAAACTCATTGTTGCATTCTTCAAACCACTCAAACCATATTTTTCTTTGTGGCAGGGCTACTATGCTACTGATAGAGGTCACTGCCATCAGGAAACACAGTTTTTATGGAAGAGTTTACGTGGTCTGCAACACTGTCCAGGTGGTATCTGTCTAAGTAACATCCTCATGGACAGCAGTTCAACTCGCTGTCCAATAAACGCCACCCACGAACAAGTGTCATGATAAAGAGATAATTACTAATTTCTCTTCTCTGGTCATTATTTTATGGCTGATCGGTGAATTGCCCAAATCATTGTTCTAAGTGTCCAAGCTAACCATAATCCTCAGGAGAATCAAAGAAGCCTGTGTCCCCAGAGCTCGGGTCCAGATTCAGGTCCTCTGTCTGGGAGCTGTTCTTTTCGGAGCCATTGTGGACCATCACCCGCGCCCGGCTGTCAACCGGGGTCCTCAGAGAGGTGGTCCGGAGGAGACGGCCCCCTGTGGAGCGTTTGGTTTGCTCCGAAGCCTCCTGGGACATCAGCTGGGTCACCAAAACCTGTTTCAATGCTGCCACTAAGGGACAGGTCAGAAGTGATTTAATGGTTGTCGTATGCAGCTGATTAACTCTCTGCTTATTATATTAATTGATGGTGCTTACATGTTTTCAGTGCTTCGTCTGCTCTGGAGGGAAACATGTTGAACGAGTCTCCTTTACCATCTTCAGCCACCTGGTAAGGAATTTCTGGGTCCACAAAACCTTCCTCTTCCTCCTCCTCCTCCTCCTCTCCCTCCATCTTCACCCCCTCAAATGGATTATTACCTGGTGGAGAACTCTGCAACCCACTTCTAGAGGCTAGACTACTCTCTTTATCTGAGGAGGAATAATTATACAGTTGAGAAAGATTAAATAATTATTAAGGAAGGCAAACTGATGAGCTGAGCTCCAGGTACCTGTGGACTGGGTGCTGCCGGTGGAAGTGCGGTCCGAGTCTCTGCTCAGCCTTGAAACTCCTGCTGTGATGAGCTCAACGCCATCCCTCTCCCCCCTGGTACAAAAGAAACATCCTATTTTAAAGGTAGCTCACAGCAAAAGAATCACCCAGTGGAGCTGTTAGCTACGTACTCAGTCTGAGGCAAAGGTATGACGCTGTGGGGTTTGACCTTCATGGCGTCCGCTCTCTGGATGATTAGGCGCTGCCACCTTGTGAAAAGAAAGCGGAAAAATATTTTTTTTCATTACAAACTTCAGATATTTAACAGCTGATGGAATGAGGGGAACACTTGATGTAACTTACGTTCTTTGATCTGAGACGGTCGGTGCCATAAGCTCATAAATCTGGGCTCCGTTGTCTGACATGGACAGGACAAAGAAGGACTTGTTGTCTGACAGGAGATGAAGGACGGACTGGTTATGGTGTGACAAAGCGCATTTCTGCTCATAATGCATGTAGCCTGATATATTTATTGGTCAGACGTTTTGTTGTGATCATTTCATCTGATCGTGGCTTGTATTGTGGTACAACAGAAGAGAGATTAGGTGTTAACTGACCTGTAGCCACAGAACGCACCAGCACAGTGTTTAGTTTGATGATGGGGCTGAAGATGTGTTTGGTATCTGCTGTGCCTGCCAGGTTTTTACTGTGACACTTGAGGATCAGACGCTCATCTTGCTTCTGCAGCAAAACAAGTATGTCTTCTAGGAGGAGTGTGTACAGCTCTGAAAGAAAAAGACGATACTCATATTTACTTTTCATGCAGATTCTGTATTTTTGGAGTGATGTCAAAACTGTGTGCTGGTTACAAACCAATAGTTTTGTCCTTGTTCACTTTCCATGACAGGGGTCCCTCATGAACCATCGTTTTCTTGGTAAGATCTAGGTTCTATTGGCGGTAGAACAAGGAAATACATTTAAAAAGTACATAAAAGTACTTGCTGCAGATAGATGGAGCAATTTCCATGAAATACTACATTTTCACCTAGCTGTCATTTCAAACTGTGCTTGTGTGCGCAACTAATCATTACGCTTTAACTGAAGCGAAAAGCGCTCCCTAAGTAGCACACCTTTAGCTCCAAGATCATCGGATTGTCTGTCTGCTTCAGTGAAGAGAGGTCCAGTCTCCTCTGATAGTCCTCCAGCCTCTGGAGGTTGAGGAAGAGAAGAAGATAAATAAGAGGAGCAAAGGAGAAAAAGAGACAGTAAATTGTAGGGGTAAAGTAAAAAAAAAAAGGACTTGGGATGAGGCTGGAAAGGTTGTAATAGAAAAGTCTTAGGAATGACATACACTCACAGCCACTTTATTAGGTACACCTGTTCAATTTCTTGTCAACGCAAACAGCTGATCAGCCAATCACATAGCCACAATTCAATATATTTAGCATGTAGAGGTGGTCAAGACAACTTGCTGAAGTTCAAAATGAGCATCAGCATGGAAAATAAAGAAGATTTAAGTGACTTTGAACATGGCACTGTTGTTGGAGCCAGCAGCCGGCAGTAGAAGATCCCTCCGGGTGTTTCCTGTCAGCTACGAACAGGAAACTGAGACTCCAATTCATACAGGCTCACCAAAATTGGACAACAAAAGATCGGGAAAACGCTGCCTGGTCTGATAAATCTGGATTTCAGCTGAGTATTGTTGCTGACCATGTCCATCCCTTTATGGCCACATAGAACATCTTCTAATTGCTGCTTCCTGCAGGATAATGTACCATTACACAAAGCTCATATGATCTCAAGCTGGATTTTTGAGCATGGCAATGATTTCACAGTCACCAGATCTCAATCCAATAGAGCACCTTTGAAATGTGGTGGAAGGAAAGATTCATTCATGTGCAGCTGACAAATCTGTAGCAAATTGCGTGCTACTTTCAACATGGACCAAAATCTCTGAGGAATGTTTCCAACACCTTGTTGAAAGTATGCCATGAAGAATTAAGGCAGTTCAGAAGGCAAATGGGGGTCTCTCCTTTTACTCGCGAGGTGTAAGTGGCGGGTGAGTGTGTAATTCAGCGGCTGTTTTGAGAAAGCACCTGCTTGTCCTCAGATTCCTTCACAGCCTGGTTGACGTGATTGAGGATTTTTCTACAGCAGTCTGCTGCCTGCTTCACTTTATCCTTTTCTACTGCATTATCTGAAACACATTATGAGAAAGGACATTATCAACAAATGTGAGAGGCTGTATGACGTATTAAGATTTCTTCTGTCCATTACCACACAATTGTCCTCAAAAATGAATATAAAGCGGGGGCTATTACGTTCCTGTAATAGCTGGTTATACTTTATAGTTAAGTGTATTCTTCCTGTGTGACACCCAAGCCCTTTCCACAAAAAGACTGATGGACCAAATTACAAAGGGTGAAGCATTTCCCAGAATTTGCTCCACCAGCGCACGATCATTAGATGAAAAACTTCACCACGCGTGTGATAAATGTCCTTCCATTTGAGCATTTGATGTCAATTTCTACCAATTGTCTTATATGAAAATAAACTCCAAAAAGCTAATTGCACATTTTTCTCAAATGTTGTGTTTCTATGTCTTACCACAATGAGTAGACTCATTTCAGTTCTGAATTAACTATCTGAATTAAGTTTGTAGAAATAAAGTATATGCTCACATGAAAAAAGTTTTATTCATAACAGTGGAAAGTGGAGGGGTTACACCAGGACAGCTAAACTTAAAACAATAATCAGAAAATTTCAATATAACAGTGTATCTCTCCAGATCTGATATGTAAATACACCTCATTGTGCAATAAAGCTAAAATGACGTTCAGCCCTTTTAATAAACTGGACCAAAGGCATATTTTTCCAGGTCAGAAAAGTGTATGAAATAGTAAAAAAAAGAAAAAAAAGAATATTAAGTGGTTTCAAAATGATATTTTTTTTAAATAGAGCTGTGACAGAATCTGTGATTGAGTATTTGTGACTTAGTGTGACAGACTTTGAAGTATCTGGATAAGGCTACAGAAGAAGAGAAGAGGATCGTTTTTATTTATTTATTTTCTGCCATCTTGAACTATATGTGGTTTGGAATGAATGAATAAATCTGTTCTGTGCCTCCTCCTGCAGGCATGATGACATCATCGAGGCAGCACATAATCCAAATCCAGAAAAGAAGTAGCTCATTCAGGCTTTGTGTGTGAGTGTTTCAACCGCTAAATTCTATTTACAAAGCTGCTGCAATTCATCAAGGATCAGAACAACAATTGGATGAATTTAATTTTTCCAACAAAAATGCCAAAATTCTGCTTCGAGGCTTTTAAAACGTGTGATGGAGAATTTCTGTAATGTCTGACAATATTACTGTTGTTTAATTTATCAAGAAAATCAATCAGAAGACATATCTAACGGGAAAAAAGTAACTATTAGCTGTAGCTATTCTAATATCCTTTAACATAACAAAGATCTGCCTGTACTCATCATGCATGTAGTTTGTGGATTATTTGGACATTAACACAATCCCAAGCACACAAGCAGAACACAACATGAATAGATCAATGCTGACTATTGTGAGGAATGTCTGACTGGTAAGGTAACACTACAGCACCTGTATACTTCGAGATGTTCTCTAGTAGTAAGGGGTACTTTGTGAGTCGCAGCATTTCTACAGGAATGATGTCCTTAAGCTGCAGTCGGCGACACAGTCTGTTACTCTCTGCCTCCTGAAAAGCAATGAAAAACATCCAGTTTTGGAGGCTGCCATGCAGAGAAGGTTCATATTCTTCTGTATAAACAGTGATTGAGCAACACTGAGTAGATTCAGCTTTTATATTCAGAGACATAACGTTTTGGATGAATTCACAGAACAAACATGTTATGCATCTCATTCAACTCCTCTGTGTGGCTGATATTTCTGTGAAATCTATACCTGAATGAAGGAAGCAAACCGCGAGTCTTTCTTCTGTTTGGTTTTGATGATCTCCAAAGCAAATGGCTGGTTGCTGCAGAAGGTCCCCACTGCCAGTTTGATCTTCTCCTCCTCCCCCCCACTAAACTGTAACCACACAAGCCAAGACAGGACAGAGCAGAGGTCAGTCTCTCAGCTGATCAGCATCAGGGTAGTTGCCATGGTTATGTCACGCATTTAACCACTTAGACATGCAGCAACTATAAGAATCGTGCTGTGTTCAAGTCCTCAAGGCGGAGACGGATTAAGGTTAAATGTTGCCTAAATCAAAGCTTGGACCCAAGATCTTCAACCTTACAAATTTCTATGAAGACATTTTTTGTCAATGTTGCCATAAGTCATTCATCACGCTGGATATTGAGATAAGGCAAAGCTAGGGCACGCCCATTTACAAATAAATAGCTTGCTTCCACTTTGACTACTTGACTTGTTACTATGAATAGCTAAATTGTGCTTTCATGTCACATTTAAAACTTTGCCTTTCGGGATTTTCATGTAACATTTAAGAATTTACTGTCAAGTATGAAGCAAGACCAATTTTCTGTCATACATTAACTGTGCATGATCATTTTAGTCAACATTCACTATATCAAAATGAATAAAATTGAAACTGAAGAGAGCAATTTCGTGTCAACATCAACAATTTTTCGTCTGTAAAGCAATTTCAGGCAACGGCACGATTTCTTTGTGCACAATCTACTTATTTTCCTGCCACATCAGTCACCCTGAAATTTATTTAATATCAGAAGATGTATAAAAGAGGAATACATTTTCACCCTGAGAATTGTACTCACCCAACATAGCAAGTCGTCTCCTATCTGATCAATTACTGAAGACTCATTTCTCTTCCGTACAGCTGCCATTTGCTCCAGTATGGAAACTGAAATTCAAAGAAAAGCACCAATGGAAAGTTAGTGTGTGTGTGTGTGTGTGTGTGTGTGTGTGTGTGTGTGTGTGTATGAATGTGTGTGTTCAAAAGATAACAGATATGAACACAATATGAAAAAGTGGTGCCTATACAAATATAAACACAGATTTTCCCATTATAATGCCATTTGATTTCATTGTATAAACTTCGATTGTTGTTGCCTTAGACCTTGTTACTGTTGACAATGGCTTCACATTCGAAGAGCAGTCATGCATATATCAAAATTTGAAAGAGGTGAGGGTACCATGCAGATGTAGAATCTCCTCCAGGTTGGTAAAGATGTTCTTGATGTCCGCAGGAGGTAGGATGGCCTCTTTGGAAAGCTTCTGATAAAATACGATGTCCAAAACTCTGAGCATCCGGACATGCGCACGCTCTGTGTAAAACAGCTCTGCAGATGTGCAAAAAAACAAACAAAACAGTGCGATGAACGTTTGAGTGCTAGCAAATGTTCTGTTCTTTCTTAGCAGGTTTTTCTATAACACTTCAGTGGTTTATTTGAAAGTTAGATCATGTCAGGAAGGAAACTATGTTCTAACCATTGATGACTTCCTGTCGCTTAATTTCGTGAGGCCTGAGACCGGCCAGGACCTCCCGCCCCACAAGCTGCTGCCAGTATGGTGGGTCATGCTCAGAGTCGGTTCCCTGGTCGTCCTCACTCTGGACATCAGCAGCCGCCAGTCCCTCAAGTCTGGGGCAAGATGGAAAATTAGGACATAAAGAGTCACCATTCCATCATTGTTTTATATGGTTCCATCGCAAAAAAGCAGGTATCCTCACCTCCTTATGGCCTTTGGTGTTCCCTCATGGGCTCTATGGAGAAAATATCCGAAAAATGAATGTTGACAAAAATAATTTTGAGTAGGGTAGAAAAACCGTAAATGCGACTGCAAATGCACCTGTCACTTTCTCTGTCATCCTCTTGCAGTTGGTCGAGGCTGTAAAGGTCAAAGTGCGTAGCAGGATAAGGTAACCCATCCAGAGGGTCAGACTGAAGGCCGTCGCTCAGCCTGGATGGGCCTGACGTTGGTGTCCCACCTGAAAGAGACGTGATAGGTCAGAATGTAATGCTCCCTTTGTCTTCTACTGATGTGTGTGGTTTAGTCACTGAATAACACACCTATTTCAGTGTCTCGGCAAGTCTCTAAACTGTGGTTGTTATTGTTTGGAGATGAAGTGTTGCCAGGCGTGGCATGAATGAGTTCAGAGCCCTCGCTTGATTGGCTGCCTCTCAGACGACTAGCTTCCAAGTGCTCACTTGCCCCCAGGGTGGGCTGAGACAACTGCTTTTGAGGCCGCGGGCGACCATCCAAGGCTTTACCCACTGAATACAAGAAGAGTGGTTTTACAATAATAATAATAATGATAAAAAAATCTTAAGATATATTGTGATAATTTTCTTTTTTTCAGTCAAAACTCACCTGATGCTGCTTCAATACGACTAGGTCGACGCTGAGGCCCAAGAATGCTGGGAAATCTTGGTTTCTTCACCTTCTCCTCACCTTCCTTTTCTGCCTTGATGCTTTTCTGTATTTTATGAACCACAAACAACGGGTCAAGTATATTTTTTATGTTAATGAGAGAGAGAGAATAATGCCCGAGGTGAAAAACACAAGTACCTTGATCTTAGGGAGAAAGTTGATCCTGACCCTTTTGGATTCCAGACTGCGAGGTTCCTTGACCCTAACACCCAGGTGCTTCATGTACGTATAGATGACATACTGCATTGTAGTGCTACATGAAAATGAAAACTTTTGAGTTCAATTCATCTGCTCTCATCTCTCAACAACAAAACATCCAAGAAAACAAGTTTCAGTATTGTGAATTGCACCATATGTCACAGCAGTCCCTCTCGTGCTATTTCTACACAACATTTGGTGTGTGTGTGTGTGTGTGTGTGTGTGTGTGTGTGTGTGTGTGTGTTTCAACCATATGGCATTTCAAGCCAGGCTGTTCAATCAGTAACACTTTTGAATTATGGAATATAAATGCAGCTACCACTATGTAGCTGTGTCCACAGTCAAAAACATAAAAGACTCTAGATTTACAAAGTGAAACATTTCTATGACTAAGACATGTCACGCAACCAAAATGTTGTGTTACATCTATTGTAATTAAGACACCGTAGAACTAGATGGCAAATCTTTAAGATTTGTTTCATACTTCTGAGGCCATAGTTGCTATGAAGACTCAGGCTGATTATGAGGCCCAAAGAATCCCTGAATGATCTTCCTTTTATGTTTCAAGACTCTAATCTGCTAAAATCATCTAAAATATTCCCCTGCTTACCATTTCTCTTCCTCTGTGGTCTGAGTAGTTAACCTATGACAGTACAAGAAAGAAAACATGATTTTAAGAGGCTAATAATGATTTGACGCTCAAGTTTTAAGGTAGTCAAGCAGCATCTGTGTGTGTGTGTGCAGCATGTTTTACTTACAGGATATCCTCTATTTTGGTGATGATGTTCTCAGCGTATGAGCGTTCTCGCTCCAGAGTGACACGGTCTCTGATTCTCTCTTGATCCAGTCTGGACAACTCTACTTCAGCCACTGTCAGTCCCATGCTGCGCTTCTGCCTACATGTACCGACATACCAATTTATATAGTGTGGTTATCTGGATGATGTCTTAGGTAAACAAAACCAGGGTGCTAATGAGATGCATTGTGGAAACGAACTCAATACAGTGTTAGAATTCTCCAAGTAATCAACACTGACACCACAGAAATAAACAATTAAGTTCACAAGTTTACCTGAAGTCTTCAAGGTTCTTCTGGATGTCAGGAAGCAGAGAGTCTTGCAGTGTTTGAACATGTAGTCTGTTTATTTCCTCTGGGATCAGCTCTGTGCGCCGGCGGTCTGCAAACACAAGCACAAACACACTGAAATAAAATGCCAAGATTCTAACGGGATCGTGACAAGCACCACTGAGCATTCACTGCTAAGGTAAAGCTGCTAAGGTAATTCTTTCCAAACCAACAGAGCACACACGACTGAGTCAGTGATCAACTTAGGGGAATGCAAAGTGACAATGGCCAAATAAATAGAGCTGAAATGACCAAAACAGAAATACAATGGATGGCCATATTGATTTAGAAAGAAAAAAAAAACATGAAATACAGACCTAGATCAACAGAGATGCTTTCAGGAACAGCAACTTTCAAATTCTGTAAAAAATAAATAAGATTAAAAAATCAAATAAATAAATCATACCTCATCTCATCCACCAAATCAATTACAACTGACATTAAATGTTAATGTGAGAGCAGATCATAAATCAAGGTACTCATACATGGTAATCACCTATAAAATAATGTAATTGCCAATTTCAAGTAAATAGAAGACGGAGAAATAGGGGGGAGATTTTTTTTTCCATTCCAGTCGTTTGTTTGTTGTTTTTTTAGTTATCATCAAACGCGTATAAATGTGTGTATAGGCCTGAAAGACAGACAGACAGACAGACAGACAGACAGACAGACAGACAGACAGACAGACAGACAGACAGACAGACAGACAGACAGACAGACAGACAGACAGACAGACAGACAGACAGACAGACAGACAGACAGACAGACAGACAGACAGACAGACAGACAGACAGACAGACAGACAGACAGACAGACAGACAGACAGACAGACAGACAGACAGACAGACAGACAGACAGACAGACAGACAGACAGACAGACAGACAGACAGACAGACAGACAGACAGACAGACAGACAGACAGACAGACAGACAGACAGACAGACAGACAGACAGACAGACAGACAGACAGACAGACAGACAGACAGACAGACAGACAGACAGACACACACACACACACACACACACACACACACACACACACACACACACACACACACACACACACACAAGGGGCCTGTCTGCATGCAAATAATGACAGGTAGGACAGCAGGCACCTATTTTTTGGTCCGCCCCTGTGCCCCTTGTAAGGGCACAGTGCCTTGATCAAGGGCACCTCAGCTGTGCTAGGGAGGTGAACTGGCATCTCTCTACTGCAAATTCACACTCCAAATGTTTTTGGTCCACATGGGACTCGGGCCGGCCACCCTCTTGTCCCCAGAGCCAGACCCAGTGGCCTGAGCTAATGTCGCCCCAAATATATAACACTGCTTCCCGCTATTGTGTAATGTAAAGGCTACATTTGAAGTGGAAAAAAAAAGAAAGATTGTAGTCATTTCCTTGGTCGCATTAGTGTCTCACCAAAATTCGATGAGTGCTTTTGACACCAGAGGGGTCTGATGTGTCGTGTCTACTTGTCACAAACACACAAACATAACTTACCGCTCCCCGATCAATAAAAAAGGTGTGAAGATCCATGAACACCCGTCTGGTCTCTTTGGAGTTGGTCTGTTTGTAGAAGTCAGCGTAGAGGTAGCACAGCTGAGGACATGGAGTTTCTGTTTAGAACAGGGAGTAGCCTCGGCCGAGCTGCATGAGGAACTGACATGAGGGATTTTAACAGCGTGTGAAGGATGAGGATCATTACCACAGGAGCAGGGTCAAACTGAGAGATGACATGGTGAAGGAAGGCTGCGAGGTGGGCGGGTCGACACTTGAGCTGCTCCATGCTGTTAAAGCTGTTACACTGGCCATTTGTCTGAAATGGAATAAGTACAAGCGTTACTTTCTTGTCTTTGTCGGCTTCACAAGTGAGGATAAAAGAATTTAGCCCTTGTCTATGAAGAACAGTATGGTGTCACGCTTTTTAAACAATGTAAGACATGACTTCTTGCGTGTGTGATATTATGGTTGATACAGATGTGAAAAGGCGCTTCATACCTGCTCCTGCTCAGAATCAAAATAGTCATCCTCAGCTCTAATGATCGGTGAGATGAGGCGAGAAGAAGAAGGACTGCTCACTGTGGTAGGGGACAGAGAATCCTGGAGAGATGAAAAGTGTGACCGGGTGAGAACACATTACGTGTGGTCGCAGAGAATGAATGATTCACACATGCAACATTATTAAAAAATAATTCTGTCAAAGGACAGCGAGTGATTCAGTCCACTATTGGTGCAGACTCTGCACACAGATGAAGAGTATACTGTAGCTACCAGATCAGTGGCATCCTCTGCCTCTGGAGAGTGGCAGGAGTTTAAGCTGTTCCTAGGAGTGCTCTTTGGACTGGGGAAGGAGGATTCTTTTGGGCACAGGCTCTCTGGAGATCCAGGCCCAAATGATGATATCTGTTGGTGGAAAAAAGTCTTAAGAATTCAACAATTCTTTTAATTCTCATTACACCTCTAAATGGGTAGGAAATTTGTGTCCAAGAACAAACCGATGGCCACCAATGGGGGAATAAAAATGAATATGAGCAAACATTGTGCTTATAAATATGAATAATAAACAATATGAAAGTCACCTATAAATGTTTTCAAACCACAAGTTTTTTATTGTCCATGCTGGGGGTGGGGGCTCTCTTCAGACTAAGGCATTGACCAGTCGAACAGCTTTAGTAATGAATGACCTTTTGAAGTGCTGCGTCCCGCAGCTCATCAAAATGAGCAACTCACCGTTGGTGTTTCTGTCCTACAAAAATAGTGTGCAGCGGATTTCCAGTTTGTTTAAAATGCTCTGCATCCTCCTGCTTGAACACCTCGTTCCCCAGCTGAAAACCACTCCACGGAATCCAACCTCAGGCCCAGCATGGAACAAACCTTTTTAAACTGTCTATCCAGCCTACTCCTGTCCTTTCACTTCACACTCCCACCCCAGCAGATTGGAGCAAACAGCAACATACTCTGCACCACTGACCTGGACAACATGCAGATCGTTTCACTGGCCACACTGAATGACCTAAGCCTTTGGAGAAAGTAATCCTGGGTTCACAAGTAGTTTGTGAATGACACGCTGTACTCTTGCCAGAGCCGTGGGAGGAATGTCAACAACAACAATGACGAGGATGGAGATAAACTCCCTCGGTATGTGGTTAGGATGCATACTGAATATCAGCAGTTCAATATCTCTGCCTCAGATCCTGTCCTGAGTGGTTACATGACCGTGGTTAGTCCACTCATTGTTCACAAACACAATCAGCCAGTCAATTATTGTTGAGCCAAAAAGCCAACATCAAATAGCAAACAAAGACAAACAAGAAAAGCCACATAAACTACTTTTTTAAGCACTCAATATAATATCACACTTGTGGTCCATACCCACATTTACACAGTAGCCCTTATCTTGTGAAATGAGGGTTGTACAAGATCGACAGTAATTTGAAGGTACAATCCATACAAACATGTATTGTACTGGTGCAGATCAAAAGCCAAAGCTGTGAAGACAGCCATGAACATAATGTTCTGGATCTTTCCAAGTCTGGGATTCAAGGCTGACAAATATAATCACGTTGTTCAGAAGTGCTGATAGCTGACAACTTACAGGAGTGTTGCTCCAGGACTGGTCTGTAGAGTTGTCTCCTTTAGAGACAGGAGAGTTCTCCATCTCGTACATGCTACCATCATCTGCATCACCACCTGGAACAGCCTCCTGTAGATTCAATTCACAAGTCAAATATGCTTTAGGTAATAAGTAAATGGGTTACACTTGCAATTTCTAAAATATACATAATAAGAGTATAAAATATATGAAAATAAAAAGAAAGAGAAGAGTAATACACAACACGGGGTTCACTGCCCTGAATGCACTGAATATAAAATGCATCACAGAACACTAGTTTCACATAGAAATCCTCGTTCCTTGGTCCTATTACGATTACTGGTGGTCTGGCACAATTGTTATACGCTTAGAAAAAGTAGTAATGTTGTGGTACTGGTGCATCCCTCTCTAAGGCTACCCTGCTCTGTGTACAAATACATGTTGGTAGTTAATCAGAGCTGGGGAGGGTTGTTTGCTTTACCTGTGTTGCCCCAGTGGCCCTGAAAAGCTGACCCTGCAGCTGAGGAATGTGTTTCTTAGCTTCCTGGATGTCTTTCAGTAGTTTAGGTGAAGGGTTCCTGCTGTACTTCTCCTTCATGACCTAAACAGCGATGGGGTGAAATCAACAAGAAATTAACACCAGTAGAATCCGCCTTTGTTCAAACGACAAAAATCAGGGATGAACAACATTATTCAGGATTAGCCCAACAGTATTATACAAACAGAATGAAATATAGTATCATATTCAAAATAAAATAGACGGGACCCCCCCCCCTCACCACCACCACCAACCACATAAGGAAATATGTTGCCATGTTTGAATGATGAGCAGAGGCAATAAGTGAATCTTTGGGGAAAACAGATGTGCAGTAGTGTAGGCATGCGCCATGGGACCGATTCCCATTCAAAGCCCTTTATCTCTAATTCTTGTCACAATCTTAAACTGTCCTGTCTAATATAGCCTAAAATTGTTTTTAAAAAAAAGATCATATCTCTGCTATGTGTATCATTTCTGCAGACGTCTTGCACAGCTTAGCTTCATTAATCATTTACATCTCCCAACATACTGACAGGATTTGATATCAGTTAATGTTCTGTGGCTTTCCACATTTTCAAAAGGTCTCAAGGTTTTGGAAATGAACTGTTGTGTAGCTATCCCTCAGAATGCAAAATGCGTTAGTCTGTAGGATTTAGTCCATGATAACGTGTTATTAATAATAATAATAATAATAATAATAATGATATGATATATATATATATATATATATATATATATATATATACACACACACATTTATGTATTTATTTTCAATTATATTTTATTCACTACTACTTAGCATTATGTTCCTTTTACACAAGAACATGTTCACAGAGAAATTTTAAGGAATAAAGCAGCTTCTCTCCTGATAAATCCAGGAGGTCCCAATAAAGGTGTAGTGAAATATCCGTGCAGGGATTAAACCTCTGAATCAGGGTTAAAATAGTTTGTTCTGTTGCGCGGTGCATGTTAAACTCTACATGTAAATGTAGATGACATTGAGGTTGCTGGTGCACTCCTCACACATACTGTGTAATGGTCTCTCTCTCTCGGTGCATCTGATGAGCCATTCAATAGAAGGAAAACCACTACCACTACATTAACTTTAAGTTTTCAATGGTCGGTGGTGAAACTGCTTACTGCTGCCTCAAGAGAGTGATGCATCAGCAGTGGGCCTAACCACACCGCACTTCAGACCAAGACTCCCATGGAGCATTACATCTGAACCGTATGCATCGATTAGAGATGTGTAATTCCACTTCCTCTGCACACCACTTTGCAGCAGGCAGAAAAAAAGAGCCCTGTGTGCTCCCCACTGGTGTATCTAATGACTGCCAGAGAGATAGTGAGGACTTATGCCCCTCATACAAATGTTTCTACTGTGGTCTAACTCTTCTTGTATCATAGTTTGTCCTATATTTTTGAAAATCAGTGATATTGTATGTCCATCAGTGCCACATAGTTTAGATCATTTTGACAGGTGACATCATAAACAACACATCTCCTCCACACACAGCTCACCTGCTATTCAAGGACGGGGAAAAGGCTTTGATTTCGAGGCAACATTGTAAAGCTTACTTGTGATGAAGAAAGTCAACAGAGGAGGTGATAAATGGAGAGGCTGAAGTGTGTGTGTGTGTGTGTGTGTGTGTGTGTGTGTGTGTGTGTGTGTGTGTGTGTGTGTGTGTGTGTGTGTGTGTGTGCGGATAGAAAAGAGTACTGCTTAAAGTATTTTTGCATGGTGGAGTATTAAGAAGTGTTTTTTTTTAAACGCTGAAATATGAAATAATATAGAAACAGTGCAATGAATGGACATTTTTTATTACATTTCTTGAAGCACATCAATAATGTCTAAAAATATGGCTGTATTACCAGAAGCAGTCTTTCCCAGAGCACCTATTGTCTGCTTCCTAACTAAAGAGATACTCTCTCTAAAGATGAATTAGAGTTGATCTTATAATTTTTAACCTAGTGTATGACAGGCAATTGCTGAATGAGGTTTAAATTTACATCACTGTGCAATAAAGGAGGGTCATCACCTCGCTACCGCCATCACTCACAAGTAAAAACCCTTTGTAATATAGAGAAGGCAGTGAGTGACAGTGATTTTGATGCTTACCTGCAGTTCCTGCTGCTCTCTGGAGAGCATCTTTTGTAAGAAGTCAACTCTCTGGTTGAAGACACTGCTGTTATCATCCTGTGAAGAAGAACAGGAGTTAAAGAGAGTACAAAAGAACTACGCATTCAAAGAAACATTATATATTCATAACTAAAATATATTTGACAAAAAATATGTAGGAAGAAAATGTGTAAGGATCGAATAGAAAACAAAACTTTAACACAGATTTTGAAGAAAAGGAAAGACAGAAATAACCCAGGTGAACGTCTCCATGAGGAGATAGGAGACATTAGAATGAAACCTGAAGGTAAGCCTGTGAAGGCAATAGAAGGCAACAGAAGTAACAGATGTCTTTAGTACCCATAACGGGGGAGTGGAAGAGACGCGGTCCTGAGGACTGTAGGGGCGTTCTGCTGCTGGGGAGTTTGGAGAGGAAATACTAACACCCAACATTTCAGACTCTGCTTCAGACAAAGGGATCTGGGCAAGCCCTGGAGGACGCCCCAACACTGTGAGGGCCACATAGGAACCCGCTGGAGTGGAAAAAATCACAGTGTCAGTTACAGGCTTGTATTTATAATGTGTTTAACTAGAACACAGAGACGGGGACTTACACTTGATAAGCTTCACCACCTCGATGTGATTAGAATGTGTAACAAGGGTTCCATTGACCTGCAGGGCAGCAATGGTACCACAATCATAATTAAAAGAAATAAAAAAATAACAATCTACATTCTAGGCAGTTTCACAGCTTGACATCTCAATACAGACAGAGCAGAAACCATGAGTGGCCTGAAGGTGGCAGCCTAGAGCTGCTCTGGCTTCAGACAAGAACTGCCTGCCATGAATAATTACCTTGATGATCCTGTCTCCTGTCTGAACACCTGCCCGCATAGCAGCACCATCTGGGAAACAGAGGAAAGCCAGCATTAAAACATTAACATTAATTAATGTCTCCACAGTGAACGCACCAGTGCCGTGATAGACCTACAACAAAATGTGTATGTGTTTTTTACTTTAAAGGCCATAACAGTGATTAGATAGCAAGAAGAACCTGTTTTACGGCTCCACCCAAACAAGGGGGTTTTGACAGGAGACTGGTTATTATGAGATCTACATCCGACTCTATAATCAGCAGCATACAGCTGAAGTCATGTTAGGCCAAATATAGTTTTCCGAGTAGAGTACTGATGATCTTTATTATGGGTTTTGGTGTTACATTTGTGTTGGTAGAGAATCATGAGGATGTAATGTATGGTTGGTTGGATTGTGTTATAGCACAAATAATGACTTATACTTGATCAGATGTAAAAAAAAATTGAGATGTGGATATGACCTGTTGTTACAATAAACACTGACGGAGTGTAACTGAATGATAAAAGATCGGTTAAACATCCACATTTTAAACCTAAACCTAAATACAGATAAAAGCTTCTGCAAACCAGTTTCTCAACTGAGTAAAATAAGTTAGTTTGCATATTTTTTTTAAATACCAGAAAGTAGAATTATAAAACCACAAATGAAGAGTCCAAAGCTGTTTAAATCAATCCACTGGACTTTAAAAAAGTTAAGAAAGTTCTTAAAGTCCAGTGGATTGATTTAAACAGCTTTGGATAACCATGACCTGGATAACTGAGAACCTACACAGAAATAAATGAAGAGCTTTACAGGGAACGTTAAGGACAATCAAACACTGAAAACAGTGCGACAAAAAGTTCCTGATACTCCTTCCTCCTCTGTCTCTCTCCACCCACATACATATTCTGTACTGATTTCTGTGTCTTGATAACATCTCATTTCATCCTCTTCTGACAGTGAAAGACTGTTTGGGAGAACATAAGTGTCATGTCAAACTAGAAGCTGCAGTTACTATGAAACTACTCCAAAGAAAATATGCAGTCAATGGCTTCACTGCTCTTAAGTAAGTGCCAGAGTGGTGGCAGTGGTTGCTGAGTCCCAATTACTCCTCATATCTGGGAGATTTGGGAGTTCACAGCAAACTACTATGACAGTTTGATGTCAGCACAAGAACAAGGCAGCCACATCTCTATTACAAATGTTCAGAGCAGAAGTCCTCATTGTAATAACATCTTTTTCGTCTTCATTTGAGACACTGCTGTACCTTCTTTGACAAGCTGCACAAACACTGGATTGTCACCACTGACAGTAAGCCCAAAGCCATTTTCATCTTTCTGGATGATGACACATCGCTGGACCAGACCTGAAAACGAGACAGACAGACCAGACAAATGTAACAGTGTCTTCCTAACAACGGGAACTAAAAGAAATTTACTGTGTCCATCTACCATGAAATTTCTGAACATTTTTCCTGAATGCTAACTAGACATTTTAATAAAAGTGATCCTTGAATTCTGAAGGGAATTGAGTCGGAATTGCATTTTGAAGTTGGCATAGAATACCATTATAATAGAGCTGCGTTTGAAGGACAGGTTCGCATTTTGAATACTAATCTGAAGTAAGACATACATCTTGAAGTGTCTTTGAAGAAAGTTTGATCCCTATGTTTATGTATTTTGATTGAGTGCAAGATAAAGAATATATCCCTCAGCACTATAACTGACGTTGTTTCTGAAGGCATCTTGTTACTGCAACAGACCAGAGAACCAACCTTAGAGTACATGCAGACATGTGATTTTAGGACACGTAAAAAGGTGAAAACATTTTGGATGAAAGTTCACACACATTTTATACATTCTAAATCTGAAATTCAATTTGGAAAAAAATAGTAAATGTATAATAATAATAACATTATTATTATGCATTTTTAAAGAAAATTATTGTCATTATAATTGTGGCTGCAGTGATATTTGAGTGAGATTTGACTTCCACTGGTTTTAGTTCCACAGACCAGATGGAGGAATGTTACATTTCTGGTTTATTCTGTATTTTCTTCACGTGGCATGAAGAGATTTGAGATTATCTAACGTCTGGCCAACACTGACAAAACAATAAATACACCAAAGAACATAAAGTAAAGAATGCAAGATGCTCACATAGGGAAATGTATCTTCATAAACATTAACTGGGTGGATCTTTCAACCACTGCAGCTATATTAGGACATTTTACAGAGGACTTACCAAACAAACAAACATCCATAAAAATGTGCAAATAACACAAAGTGAGTAAGATGACCCTTGAGCTGGTTTACTGTTGTGTCCAAGTTTTCTGGTAAGTGCATTAGTGACTAGAGGTGAGTCGATTGATAGAGGCAGAAAGTGGGGTGGGTTGAACCAGATAAAGACAGGAGCTAATACAAGGATAGAAGTTTGAGGAGGAAAAAGCACCAGGCAGGGGGAGGGTGCAAAGGCATGGTTAGACAGGGGGAAGGGAGATGGGCAGAGAACTGGGGCGTCAAGGAGACAGGTGGGGACATATGGGTTAGGGTTGCAGGTCACTGTGAATTTGCCTGCAGATGTTGATCTTTTGTATTTGACAGGATTTAAAAGTACAGTGTTCCCTCGTTCCTCGCAATTAATGTGTTCCAGGAACCACACGCGATTAACGAATTCGGCGATAGAGCGGTAATATAAACGTTTATGACCCTCCCCGTACTGATATTAAGCAACCTTCTATTTTTATTACCTTTTCCTACACTCCTATCGACTGTTTAAAGCACCTTTGTGTCTCGCGTAAGTCCAAGACTCACGGAACAGAGCACACTTCCGGATGCCGTCAGCCAATAGAATGCTCGTACAGTATCACGTGACTGCCTATGAAAAATCTGCCAAGAGTTGAAGTCGCGAGCGTTGATGCGCATATGTGCGAAGGGCGCATTGTAAATTGATAGGTGTCTGCAGTGGGTAGCACTGTCGCTGCACAGCACGGCAGTTCCGGGTTCATGTCCCGCTCTGTGCAGAGTTTGCATGTTCTCCCCGTGTCTGTGTGGGTTTCCTCAGAGTTTTCTGGCTTCCTCCCACATCCAAAAACATGCACTTCAGGTTAATTGGCCGTTCCAATTGGCCATTACTGCTTACGAACTCAAGATATTGATTTGTGAAACCTTTAGTTCAAAACTAGTGTGAGAGCAGATGCAATGGAGAAAGCTGGGACAAACAAACTGAACACACCTACTGTATGTTTCATTGGACGTGACGGCAGAGGATGATGGTGAGCAATTATTTTTTTAAGTTAGCCTCTGCTCTAATGTGGAATCTCAAAGACATCTCAACTCTTTCTTTGTTGGACTCTTTGCTTTACACTGACTTAAAATGGGCAGTAAAAATTATATAATCGTATTAATATCATCTATCTGGAAATTTACATCAAAAGCAGGACCTGACTCAGGAGGGAGGTAATGGCTTCAAGAGAACTTTGGAACGGCCTCTTTTCTATCTGAAATTGTTTAGTTAGAAATGAGCACAACCTCTATGGTCTATTGATGAGTGAACTGTAAAGTTCTATTTTCTTTAGAGCTTAAAAAAAAAAACCTCCAATGCGGTTTCTGACAAAAGTGCGTATTTTGGCAAAAAAAAAAAAAAAAAGGGTCTCTTTTATAAGAACAGCCTAGTGTCATCCCACTTTTTGCATGTTTCCATTTACACTAAAGCTGTAGTACCCCTTAGTGTAGCTGGTAACCATAGCGATGCCCCACAAACTATATAATACTGTGACACCATTTCCAACATGCTTGCCACGAATACAAAGAAACAGCCTCAGTTCCTACACTGATCACAACATGGTTTTCCTTGCTGCCATAACAAACCACTACAGTAAACTAATACATGTATATTTAAAGTAAAATAAGTGCTGGTGGCTTTGGTTTGTCTTTACATCCCATCTCTGCATGATGATGCACGGTGGAGATGATTCTCTCCGGCCAATCAGGAGTCAACAGGACCGCTACGTTACGCATTTTGTATAAGCTACAAATGAGTGAAAGTAACTGTTGGTTTTATGAAAGTGGGGTTGGTCTCACTGACAATTTTTGGATATTTTATAGATCAAACACTTATATTAACTGTTAAAGGTAAATCATCATTAGTGGCAGCCCTATGTTTAAATACAGACAATCAGGTTGGAGAAAATGGGGTAAATGTTAGATAAATCCCACTGTTGACCTAATGCTGTACCCCACTATGAGAATGCATAAAGCTCAATCAATTACAGTGCGCCCTCATTCCTCGCAGTTAATGCGTTCCAGGCACCACACGCGTTTCTAACAAATTCTGCGATAGAGCGACAAACTATCTATCCTATTTACGGCATTTTTAAAGGTTTATGAACCCTCCCCATACTGATATTAAATCACCTTCTATCTGTATTAACTTTTCCCACATTCTTATCGACTGTATAAAGCACTTTTGTGTCTCACGTAAGTCAGAGACTCACGCAACGCAGCACAATTCCGGATGCCGTGAGCCAATAGAATGCGCGTATGGTATCACATGACTGCCGACCAAAAATCCGCAATGAGGTGCAGTTGCAAGCGTTGATTCGCGAATGTGTGATGGCGCACTGTAGTCCACTCACTTTTAACAAACATCTAGTGGCAATTTCACCCAAGGACCTGAGCAAGTGTAGATGCAGCTGTCACACCAGCCATTCAAGCAGGGCATCTTACCACAGGACTCAGGCTTCCCCTCTGCTAGCACACTGCTGCTGCCACTCTTCTGCACCACCAGAGCTTCTGCTCACAGCCCCCACCACATAGACCACAGCACAGACAGCACAGCAGCAAGAACACATCCACACGCACGCCAACACAAAACAGAACAAGATCCAACACAAGGAAAAGAAACACAAAACAGGAAAGAGAAAATCATGAGGGAGAAACATCATGGGAAAAGAAAAATTAAATGAACAAATAGGTAGTTTAATAAACATAATGGTTTGGACAAGCAGGAGAGCAGTCACTGGAAATGAACTTGTTTTAAATGAAAGTCCTTCTGTCCTACGTGTGTCACTGTAAGGCTTTACTTTGCGTCCTTCACAAAAATTATAAAAGCGGTTAGTGTGCAGAAATGTTTGTGAAATACGCTAGATCCACGCTAAAAAAAAACAATTCCACTTGTAGAATTATGATTTTTAAAATGTTGAGTTTACAATTTAAAGGAATAAACAAAACTCTGGTTTACATATTAGTATACTCAAAGAGAAATCAATTAAAAAATATGGTGACACAACTGCTGAAGTTGCAGTTAAATTTCAGCTTTATTAAAACAAAAAGGGGTTTTTAAACACAGTGGTAAATGTACAGATGATGTACATTAATTCAAAGTTTAAGTTAAAAATTCAGAAACATTTTTATTCCACTAAGTTAGAATGTGTATTTTTAACATCAACTGCATCTCAAATGTTATAGCTAAAATAAACATTAGGCATTATTTGAAACGCATAGATCTTATGAGTCTATGGTGACATTCATTTCAGGATGACCACTCCTGCTCATCCTTAAAAAAAGAAGAAGAAAAAACACTTTGAAAATAAAGCTGGAAGGCAAAATGTATAAGAAAATATGAGGAGAGATTGAGATTTAATGTAACCTGTAAATAACTAAAAAGGAGAACAAAGAAATATAGACAGCATACAGGCATGCAAAGGCTGTGACAAAACATAAAATTTGCAAAAATAATATATGGATACTTTTGATTAAAGTAAAAAAATATTTAATTTCTAATGACTAGTTCGGCCGCTGCATCATTCCAAATAGGAACAACATCATTAGAAGAATACATGCTTTTTATATGATGCTACTATATAAGCAAGACAGTACATGTCCTGACAGACAACAACATGGTTGCATCATGCAGAGATAAGACGCCATGTGGCGCAGATGGTTGTGTTTGCTCTGAAAACAGTGGCTCCAGTTATATCTCCAATCATCTCAACCCTGATTGTGTCAACATAACAAAGTCTTCTCTTTCTGAAACTTAAAGGTCTCATCTTGCAAATAACTTGAAACTAGAGTGCTCAATGGGCGTAAAGACTTTTTGTGGCCTTCAAATATGCAAAATTATAAGTATACAAAAACATAAATCCTAAAAATATACTGCTTTGTGTACAATTCTTAGAAGCTCATTTGATACTACTGCATGTAGCTGCAGATCTTAGTCCTACAAACTTTCATATGCACATCATTGGAAATGCAAACATTTTCTTTCAAGCAGTTGATATAATGGAGTGTAAAGTAGATTCAGCAGATAAAGCCATATTGTACTGCACATAATAGCATTCATTCAAAAAGGGTGTTATAAGTCTAACATGGTGATACAAAACTAAATTTAACCACACAAACAAAACTAATGTAAAATTTCCAAACAACAAAATAGTGCAAATTCCAAACATCATCTTTTACCATTCCAGCATGCCTTGTACATCAAAGCAACATATTTTTTACATTGCATGTGTGGTAGAGAAAGGTACAATAAGAGAGAGCATGTGAGGAGGGAGAGAAAGAGAGAGAGACAGAAACGAACAGAGAAAGAAAACACGTGTGACAGATTAAGTGAAGAATCAAGAGTTTGAAAATGTAAGGAGAGGAATGAAGAGGATTAACAGAACAGGGTTACGAGCCTGAAAATGAAAGTGGGAAATTACCTGTAGGGTCAAACTCATTGGAGGGAAGAGGGGTTTTGTCACTTTTGGGTTTCTTGTCTGGGGGGTGGTCTTTACTGAGAATGCTGCTGGTTCTAGAGGAATAGAAACACCAATGAAAAACAAGAAATACCACAAACCCATGGCTAAAAAGGCTATAAGTAATCTGAGTTGTTACACTGGCCAAGGTAAGTGAAGACACAGGTAGAATTACATCAATAGAACTATTGTTCACTTCAGGTGGCGACTGATGTAGTGAGACAAGAGTGTATAAATCTAGACTCCTCCGGATGAGATGCTGAGCACGGCCTGCATCATCCACAACTAGGAAAAGCTTCTGTTCTGCATGTGTGTGTAGAGGAGGGGTGCAACTCTGAAGATTTACTGTCTTCTGGTTCAAACCTGCATCATTTCTCTTTTCTGCACATTTGGCCACAGGATTACCTTCCCATGGACATGCTGATATATTTTTCCATTTTGAATTCAGTGTGAGAAAATTTTAATTCTTACCTGTTTGCTTTCTTGGGAAACCTGTAAGTTAAAACAAAATGGCATCAGTAAAGAAAAGACTCAACAAACAAACAATGTGACAGACAAAACAAAAACTTAATGCCTATATGAATGCTCAAAAACAAGATGACCAACAGTTTTCTCCTGACATCCATATAGTGGTAAACATCCTAATCCTGATCGAAGATCAGAGTTTTTCAGCAGCAGATTAAAGTCTTTTCCAGGTCAGATGCTTTCCATGATTTCCAAGGATCTCAACTGTGTCTATGTGTGTGTACATGACACAATTTAGCTCCTCGTAGACATAACAGCTTGACTATCATAATAATCCAACAACTACATCCTTCAAGACAGGCTTCCCCTGTGACCAGAGTGATGCAGCGTGAAGTCATTCTGGAATATTGTCAGCAGCAATTTGGAAAAGATGATGTGTTCTCTTCCAACTGTTTGGTAGACACAGTCACGTTACTTAGAGTCAAGGACATGGTGAACTGTGAGCGGTAGATGCTTAATTTTTCATGTGATTTTCAGGAATGCCGCTTTACGGCATCAATGCTAGCTCCCAGTAGACTGTTTTTACACAAATGGAAAATACAATGAGCTTCACATAAAAGATCGACTCAGTTGAACCTGGCAATTCAAATTCAAGAAATAATTTCAACTTTCACTTTCACTTCCCTTTAACGAATGACCTTCACGTTCGTCAAGACTAGCTGGAAGCTGCTAAATACAAGTCTCATCTGCTGGACACTGATAATCATGTTACAGTCATGTCTGTCTGCATGCAGGGTGTGCAATGTTTGTCACACTTCATGTATTTTGAAAACCCACAGCAACTGGACTTTAAGATTTACTCTTGCATAAGTACAATAAAACCTAAACTTAGATTTTTATTAAACTTTCTTCTTTCGGCTTTACCTCTAACGTGCTGTTCCTCTGATGTACGCATTCCTGATCCTATCCATCCTGGTCACTCCCAAAGAGAACCTCAGCATCTTCATCTCTGCTACCTCCAGCTCTGTCTCCTGTCTTTTCCTCAGTGACACTGTCTCTAGACCAAACAACATCGCTGCTCTCACCAAAGTTTTGTACACCTTTCAGATTACAGATTTTTATTAAACTGCAAAACAGTTTAAAATGCAAAACATGAAAGATTCGTGTCTCAAATAGGAAACCCTACATGAACAAAAACCATTTTGTGCGTTACCTTTGCCTGCTTTACTTTTGTTTCAAGAAATTGTCTTGATGTTGGATACTTCAGGTATTTTCATCTATATGCCACGAGATGAACATACTGCTTGTGGCATATTTTATATGCCACAAGCAGTATGTTCTATAAAGTGAAAGGTAATATCATATGTATATTTAGACAATTAAAAAAGCTGTAACTAAACAGCACTGGAATAATTTAACATCTATATGCACCCAATGTTTAACAAGTCGCATGAATAATCACACATTTCAGAACACCAGTCTTCCATATTAGGGAGGTATCAGAACTAAAGAACTCACATTAACTCTCTTTATGCTGGTGACAGTGCGTCCCATTCAGAACCATGCAGGGTGGCTGAATGACCCATTTATGAAAGACACTCAGACTGTAATAAGTTCCAGAGCCTACAGCCGAAAAAAATGCTTTAAGTAGCCCACTCCCTGAGAAACCTCTGAACTGGAAAGACGGAAAAGTCAGTACATAAAGACACACACATAACTGTGACATGTACACGTGTGCATAAATCTGGGGATGGCAAAACTGAGCAGGTCTATTTTGTTCTTGGTTGATCCTAGAGGAAGAGACAGGCGAACCATGTTCTAAAGGGCTGGATGATACATCAGGGTACCGATAATGTACATGAAGAAGAAATGAAGAAATCTGTTTTCACACACGGTACAGCAATGTCTTATAGTTTAAGAACATACATTAAAAACACAAATGAAATGGTGAAACAATTTTCATTCAAACTATCCCTTAAAAACAAATTAAAAAGTAGGGGATGTAAACTTTCCAGATTCCAGATTACCCAAAATTCTTGATGGGTGGGGTTATGTTCTGACAAACACTGATTGGTGAAAGACACTTCAGCATTCCGCACTTCGATTCACCCACCACATTTAAGCCAGTGCAAGGCTGCAAACTTATTTACAGTATTTCATTTTTACAAACTTTTTACAAACTAGTCTATGGAGACTAGCTAACAAACTGTCAGGCCTAAAGTAGCGGACAGGCCAAAACAATTTTTTGAAACATTGAAGAAACTTGAACACTAGACACTTCATTGTAACTCACTGAACTGAAGGTGTGGTGCAGTTTCTTTTACCACTTCATTTGTCATCAGCTTGATTTTGAGGTGTGGTGGAAAAACAAACCACACAGATAACCAGGAATTCTTTTACCAGGGAAAAAAGTTTCTGTGGGTAAAAGCTGTGAAAACCTTGAACAATTATTTCTCTTTGCCCAAAAAGAGGTAATCGTGCCACAGGACACTGCAGGATGTATGACAAAACTATTTTGTAAATTGGTTCCTAAAGACACAAGACTTGTGATTCAAGGATATAAAGTTTGTGTGATTTTATCCATTGTAAAAAATTTGCTATAAAATGTCTTAATCACACTGAATTTTAAAAAGTCAACCAAAAAATATCCTGTTGAAGGCACTCCTGGATTATCCAGGCCTCTGGAAGTCTGAAAGTTGAAAAGATACCTTTGCACTCTGCAAAGGTATTTGTCCAATGAAGGAATACACAGCTAATAAGCTGGACTTTAAAATTGAACCGCATACTTTTCTACAGAACAGGTAAAAGTTGAAAATTGGAAAATCCGTAAATAGACAGAATGGTAGACAGAATGGTAGACAGAATGGAGATGTGAGAAATTAAATTATGCTCTGTAGGAACGCTTCAGACACAATCGAGCTAATACATCTGTGAAAAATTAGCATAAAATAGAACAGAACCAGATGCTGTGGTTGCATTTCTAGCATTTCATTGATGAAAAATAGTCTGAAAGAATGCATTATTATTATTAGTAGTAGTAGTAGTAGTAGTAATAGTAGTAGTAGTAGAAGAATATTATTTGTAAATATTATTATTATAAAACCTGTTAAATACAATATCTGAAATCTGCAAAAATGAAAGCAAATTTTTAAACAAAACATTTTAAACATTTAAAATTCCTAAATTTTCTAAAGGCATCCAGTATGTTGAGGGTGTGTGCAGACTGTTTTGTAAAAAAAAAGCTGAATATTTTTGAGTTATGACCTTGAAACCCTCATCTGATTCAAGCCACCACAAAATAAACCTAAATTAAACTCAAAACAAAACAGAAATAACAAAATCCCTAAATAGCAACAGACAGCACTTCTATGCGTATGGAACAAAATGTCCCCCTTCTCACTTTGTTTGAGTCTGAGTATAATAAAAATGTAGAAAATACCAAACTACATTACTCTCACATGTGTTTGATGTGTTGGCCAAGTTTCATAAAACAACTCTGCATGGATATTCAGTTGCCTTGGACAAAAAAAGTTGACAGAATGATGTAAATTCAGACTGAAAGATAACACTATCTATCTACATTATATTGTATTGGAATAAACAACATAAAACAGAAGACTTGTGGTGTTTGATTTACTAATGGGACATAATTCATCAAATCCTCCAAGAATGACCTGCAGTTTGAAGAACAGAAGTGTCAGAAAGGCTTCTGATTTCACTGTAGTCTACACAAATGACATGTTAGCCTGTTACTAGCCTTGACTATTCTCCAGATACAAGTAAACATAATTGTTTGGTTGAGATCTGTAACAAAAATGTATATTTTTATATCTTCTTCTTCTTCTTTTCCTTTCGGCTTTTCCCTTCAGGGGTCGCCACAGCGAATCAATTTCCTCCATCTAACCCTGTCCTTTGAATCCTCTTCTCTCACACCAACTATCTTCATGTCTTCCCTCATTACATCCATAAATCTCCTCTTTGGTCTTCCTCTAGGCCTCCTGCCTGGCAGTTCAAAACTCAGCATCCTTCTACCAATATATTCACTATCTCTCCTCTGGATATGTCCAAACCATCTCAGTCTGGCCTCTCTGACTTTATCTCCAAAACCTCTAACATGTGCTGTCCCTCTGATGTACTCATTCCTGATCCTATCCTTCCTGGTCACTCCCAAAGAGAACCTCAGCATCTTCATCTCTGATACCTCCAGCTCTATCTCCTGTCTTTTCTTCAGTGACACTGTCTCTAGGCCAAACAACATTGCTGGTCTCACCACAGTTTTGTACACCTTTCCTTTCATTTTAGCTGAAACTCTTCTATCACACATCACACCTGACACTTTCATCCACCCGTTCCATCCTGCCTGGACACGCTTCTTCACCTCTTTTCCACACTCTGCATTGCTCTGGACTGTTGAGCCTAAGTACTTAAAATCCTCCACCTTCTTGATCTCTTCTCCCTGTAACCTCACTCTTCCACTTGGGTCCCTCTCATTCACACACATGTACTCTGTCTTACTGCGGCTAACCTTCATTCCTCTCCTTTCCAGGACAAACCTCCACCTCTCTAGCTTCTCCTCCACCTGTTCCCTGCTCTCACTACAGATCACAATGTCATCTGCAAACATCATAGTCCATGGAGAATCCTGTCTAACCTCGTCTGTCAGCCTGTCCATCACCATAGCGAACAAGAAGGGGCTCAGAGCTGATCCCTGATGCAGTCCCACCTCCACCTTGAACTCCTCTGTCACACCTACAGCACACCTCACCACTGTCTTACATTCCTCATACATGTCCTGCACCGCTCTAACATACTTCTCTGCCACTCCAGACTTCCTCATACAATACCACAGTTCCTCTCTGGGCACCCTGTCATAAGCTTTCTCCAGATCTACAAAAACACAATGCAGCTCCCTTTGGCCTTCTCTGTACTTCTCTATCAACATCCTCAAAGCAAATACTGCATCTGTAGTACTCTTTTTTGGCATGAAACCATACTGCTGCTCACAAATGTTCACTTCTGCCCTTAGTCTAGCTTCCACTACTCTCTCCCATAACTTCATTGTATGGCTCATCAGCTTTATTCCTCTGTAGTTGCCACAACTCTGCACATCTCCCTTGTTCTTAAAATGGGCACCAGCACACTTCTCCTCCATTCCTCAGGCATCTTCTCACTATCTAAGATCCTGTTGAACAACCCAGTCAGAAACTCTACTGCCACCTCTCCTAGACACTTCCATACCTCTACAGGTATATCATCAGGACCGAGTGCCTTTCCACTCTTCATCCTCTTCAATGCCCTCCTCACTTCATCCTGACTAATATTTGCTACATCCTGGTCCACAACAGTCACCTCTTCTAGTCTTTGTTCTCTCTCATTTTCCACGTTCATCAACTCTTCAATTACTCTTTCCATCTTCCCATCACACTACTGGCACCTGTCAATAGACTTCCATCCCTATCCTTAATCACCCTAACTTGCTGCACGTCCTTCCCATCTCTATCTCTTTGTCTTGCCAACCGGTATAGATCAGTCTCTCCCTCCTTACTGTCCAACCTAGCATACAAGTCATCATAAGCTTCTTGTTTGGCCTTTGCTCCTTCTTCGACCAACAGTAAAAACGTATATTTTTATATAGTAGTATTAAAATTATATACCATATAACATAGCATTTGTGCTAAAATCATGACTCATTTTTCAGGTACAATATCTGAATGATCACAGGGCACAGTTAAATAGCCCGGGTATCAACTACACTGAGTACCGTTACAGTTTTAATATTGAACTCTGAAAGAATCATGTTAACTTAAATGGTTAAATATAAAAAAAATGACATGTCACACTTGCACCAGTGGATTGTGGTGATGATGACCCTGCCATTTATGGTCTCAATTTTAGAGGCTGCTGAAACAGAGACTCAGAGCAACTGACAAGATTCAGAATATCTTTCCAGCACTAGAATATGTTATGATAGAGTTTGATGTAAAGTCATGCAATTTAAGAGTGATTTAAAAGAATGTAAATCCTTTGCTTACAAGCTGCAATTGAAACAATCAAACGTCTTTCATTTAAGGGTAAAACTCAGAAAAGTATGGTAAAAACTGCATCTTCTTCTCCTCCTTTCGGCTTTTCCCTTCAGGGGTCGTCTCAGCGAATCAGTTGCCTCCATCTAACCCTGTCTTCTGCATCCCCTTCTCTCACACCAACTACCTTCATGTCCTCTTTCACTACATCCATAAAGCTCCTCTTTGGTCTTCCTCTCCTCTAGGCCTCCTGTCTGGCAGTTCAAAACTCAGCATCCTTCTACCAATATATTCACCATCTCAATATACTCACATTGGCGGTTCAAATCCCACTCCCGCCAGACATCCTCGGAGCATGAGCTGACAGTGGGAGGTGCCAGCTCACCTCCAGGCCACTGCCGAGGCGCCCTTGAGCAAGGCGCCTTCCCCCCACAAGCTGCTCATTTGGGGCGCACCCCGAAGTTGCGACCCTTCACTCTGCCTCCCCATGTACTAACAATTGTACTCACCGCATGCCTACAGGCCCCTAGTGTGTATTGTGTTTGTTCAGGGGGCCTGTACACAACTTTGTATGCATGGTTTGATACATATACGCATGTAAAAAAAAGAGTGTAAAGATAATTTCCCCGTAGGGGATCAATAAAGTTGACTTTCTTTCTCTTCTTGATATGTCCAAACCATCTCAGTCTGGCCTCTCTGACTTTATCTCCAAAACCTCTAACATGTGCTGTCCCTTTGATGTACTCATCTTGATCCTATCCATCCAGGTCACTCCCAAAGAGAACCTCAGCATCTTCATCTCTGCTACCTCCAGCTCTGTCTCGTGTCTTTTCCTCAGTGACACTGTCTCTAGACCAGTGGTTCTTAACCTTGTTGGAGGTACTGAACCCTGCCGGTTTCATATGCTCAGTCACCGAACCCTTCTTTAGTTTTTTTTTTTTTTCAAATTTAAGACATAAGTATATGTTTTACTGGTGTATTTAATGAATTGTGCATTAATGTCACCTTTTTCAAAGAACAAAACCAAGACAGTGCATGAACTCACATGAAATGACCTACCTGCAAATCAGTGTGAATTCTGCTGTTGTTATTGAGAGACCAGTTCAGATATGTGGGGTTTCACTTTGACAAGTGCCACTCTTATGTCATTTTCACAACAAAGTCTGTTTCTGTTGTTTTCCACGAAGCTTAAGGAAGTGTTCCTTTATTTTTGCCAGTGCGAGAGTAGAGTTGCTCAACTTGACATTGCAAATCATGCAGAACGCTGACTCCCATCACGTTCTGTCATACAGTCAAACGTACAGTGATTTGTGTATGTTCGGCAAAAACACCCGACACATCATGTCGGGTATTTTCTCTTGACCCCCGTCTCCGCCGAACCCCTGAGACCGACTCACAGAACCCCTAGGGTTCAACTGAACCCAGGTTAAGAACCACTGCTCCAGACCAAACAAAATTGCTGTTCTCACCAGAGTTTTGTACACCTTCCTTTCATTTTAGCTGAAACTCTTCTATCACACATCACACCTGACACTTTCCTCCACCCGTTCCATCATGCCTGCTTCTTCACATGCTTCTTCACCTCTTTTCCACACTCTCCATTACTCTGGACTCTAAGTACTTAAAATCCTCCACCTTCTTGATCTCTTCTCCCTGTAACTTCACTCTTCCACTTGGGTCCCTCTCATTCACACACATGTACTCTGTCTTACTGCAGCTAACCTTCATTCCTCTCCTTTCCAGGACAAACCTCCACCTCTTTAGATTCTCCTCCACCTGTTCCCTGCTCTCAATAAAGATCACAATGTCATCTGAGAACATCATAGTCCATGGAGATTCTTGTCTAACCTCGTCTGTCAACCTGTCCATCACCATAGCGAACACAAAAACTTAGGTGCTAAAAACTGCATATTAATCAAAAAAGGACAAATAGATCTGTCAGAATTAATAGTTTACATATCTGCTCAAACATTGATATAAAAATGACTGGTTTCTTTGAATTCACATAAGGGGGCCCTCTCAACGTTTGTTCGTTCGTTTATTTATTTTTTTTAAGATGAGACTATCATTGCTTATCTACATAAAATATATGTCTCAAGTTAAGCTAGAGCCTATCCTGACTGGCTAGAGGTGAGAGATAGGGTACAGCCCAGATAAGTCGCCAGCTCATCAAACAAACATTCACGCTCACATTTACACCTAGGGACAGTCTGTCCCATTCAAATAAGTTGCATGTTTTTGTCTAAACAGCACCAAAGAGATTAAATATCCTTATGTTATTTGTGTTATTAAAACAACTGCATATCATACAAAGTTGTGCATTTACAATTCTCTACTTTCTATATTAACCTGGTGGAGGAATGCCCTGATGTGCTCAGACATAAAGTGCATGCTGGAAAATCTGTCCTGTCCACCACCTGAAAAGCAGATGAAAGTATTTTATTTAAAAAAATGTGGTAATGATAACAAGCAGCTGGAATCAAAGCGTAAAAAAGAGCCGTATAGTGCTGCATACCCTGCCTCTAAAAAAGTAACAGAAGTCCAGGCACTCACACTGAATATCAAATTCTTGACAATGACAACTTGAACATCATTTAAACAACCAGTAAGATATTATCATAGATGACACATACATATTTGTCTTCTGTATCTTAGGAATTTTCCCATTTTATCGCACACCACATGTTATTTCACTGTGATTAACAATGGTTGCCAACATATTCTGTTTATCATATGCTTGCAATCGCCACATCACAGAAGAGATCAATCTCCCCACCTATATGTTTGAATTAGCTCACTTGAAAAAGTCTCACACTGTCAAGCTGTCACGCTGTCACCAACTCCACCGACTACCTGTCAATCAGGCGCCCAGCCAATCAATGCATCCAACCAATCACGGCACATCTGCCAAAAGGAATCATGTGAACAATATGGCGTAAGGTATCTATGTTAGGAGCAAAAAATAACTACACATGGACTTCCCAGCTAACGTAATTTTAGAGTGTCATAACTGTCCAACATTTTTTATGTTTTTGAGCAGAGTCCAAACAGCAGGAACGACATAGAAAATGGCAACAAATTCTGAGTGAAACTCTGACTGAAAGACAGATTGCTTCACAAAAACAGAAGTACTATTTAGCCAGAGCCAATGAATGCCAAGCCCAAAAGGAAAATCGCCAAGAAAAAGAAAGGTGGGGTATACAAAAAGTAGCTATACATTCAGTGAGTTAAAGCCCATCAACCAAAGGTGTCTGTCATTGGTTACCAAATAATTTCCCCATTGTGTGGACGATTGTGATTTAAATAAATAAACAAATGACTTAATGTCATTCCCAGTCATTATTTACTATCTTGTTCCATAGAACAAGGTAACTATTTATGCTTTTCATGTTTGGTATGAAGTCTGATATTATTGTTTTATTGTGGAATTTCCACGGGTTCCTGCTAGTCTGCAGTATATCTTTCCATCTCTTTCTCTATCTACACACTGTGACAACCTGCAAAGACACCTCTGATTTTAAACATGCTGGATGCTCTTTAGAAGCAGTGTCTTCTGATCCTCTGATATTCAATTCAATATTTGCTCATTTAGAATTTGTTGATTCTTAATTTATGCCAATAACACATCTAAAAAAGTTAAGACAGGGACAGCAAACACATTCACACAATGCTCGAAAACACCTGATTGGACCAGGTAAAGGTTCATTAGTAAAAGGTGGTGGATGATTCTCATGAAATTACTGAATCAACATGGCGGCAATGATTTCAGTAATAAAACATGCAAGTTAGTCACTGAACATAATAATAAAGCTGATAATGGTCTCTCCTTGGAGCAACAACTGATTTCATGATAAAAATTAAATATATTTGTATTTTAAATATAAAACATGTAAATACCTGAGTGACTATGTAATTTCCCTGCGGGGATTAATACAAAATTCTCATTACCACAATGCGTCCAGGTACTTTCGCATGCACTCTATGTTGTTATTTTCACAGTTTAAAATAAAAAAAAAGCTGAAAAAAATTATGGATGCTGTAGTAGATGTTTTTAAGTGATTGAAAAAACAAATACTTAAATATTCATATTTAATAATGTTGAAGACATAGAGTAGAAATTAGTGTCTGTGAGCCACATTCTCATCCTCTGCAACATATTTGAAGGACTGTTTACACATGTCAAAACAACTTTAAATAAAGCTATATTTTGTACAAAGCAAAACATGGGCCAGTGCTTTCAAGATGGGCCAGTGCAAGACCTTACTGGGCTTGCGCTGGCCGATCGCCACTTCCTCATAGGCAAAGTACATTCCAGAGTGGCTACAAGGTTTTTAGCCTGTGTAGCCACAGTGACGTTCTTATTTTTAGGAAAAAAAGGCTACAACTTTTTTGGACTTGCAAAAATTCCCGAGCAATAACATAAGAAAACAATAGCATGCGACTATTTCCGCATGCTGACGGACATAGCCGAAGTGACCCGAACGCTCCCGATAATTAAATGTGCACTTGGGTCATGACCTCCTTTCGTCCAATGAAAAAAAAAGGATTCTATTTTTACAAGCTAAACCCACGAATTGGTGTACGACAAGGCAAGGAAGATCTATTGCAAGAAAATGAAAATAAGAGTGTTTTATAGTAGATTTTGTATTCAAATTCTAATTGAACAACAAATGGTGAATGCTGAGAGGGGGTAGGAGTGGTGACAGACCGATCAGAAGGTAAATGAAAAATGAAAGATATTGTTGATATTGTTGAATCTCACATTTATACCTGCATAAAGTAGGATAGAAACACATAGATTAGCTTGAACTGTTGACTTTAGTGTATTTTTGTAGGTAAATTGAACAGAAGATTTTGCCCTCAGAATGCACCAGAATGCAGGAAAACAACCCCATTTTTTAAAAAAATGTCCTGGGGGGGGGCATGATGAGCGTGGTTTTACACCCCCAAACAATTGAAAACTTACATTCACTATGTGAAAATACAGTCATAGAAAATATTACTCAATGTTTACTTGTAAGTTTTACTTAGCCCCTACAGCCCTGACCTATATGGCCGTTTTTTGGTACTTTTGATATTTGTCTCTATTACCACATTAAAATGATTTAACATACCCATGCTTGGTACGTCTATCTTCAGCACAACTTCAGCTATATGAAGAGAGTTTTTATTTCCATATAACTTACTATATTGACATATTGGGGCAAAATACACACACAGTCAAATTCGGAAATGGAAAAATGTTATGTAATTGCACATAAAAACCACAAACATGCTGATCAAATTTATTTTGAACTCTAAAAAGGTTGCCATAGGCTTCTAACATAATTTCATAGTTTGTGTCATTTGTGCCACTGTTCAAAGGAGTTTTTTGGGCCCAAATAGACACACAGTCAAATTCGAAAATGGAACAAAAGTATTTTATTGTACCTAAAAACCCAAAAAATGCTCATTGAATTTGATTTTGAACTCAAAAAAGGTTGCCATAGGCTTCTAACATAACTATATGTAGTTTGTGTCACTTGTGCCACTCTCCAAAGGAGTTTTTCAAAGTAAGACTACGAGCACGCAAAATGCGTAAATCGTGCGCATAATTGTGTGTCATTCAGACGTTTGCGTCACATGACGAGATGCACCAATCACGGTATGTTTGCATCACGTGACAAGCATGTACGAATCGCGAAACATGTTTACATCACGTGAATACATGCGTCACCACTTGTATGATGGCAACTACATGGAGAGAAACAGGGTGTCTGGCGTCTATTGATAATCCGCTGTTTGAGGCGCTTTCCTTTGATCAATCAATCAATCAAGTTTTATTTATATAGCGCTTAATCATGGCAGCAGACATTTCAAAACACTTTAACAGACAGAGAAACCCAACTGAACCCTCCAGAGCAAGCATAAGCGACAGTGGCGGGGAAAAATTCCCTCAATGAGGAAGAAACTCCGGGCAGGACCCAGACTCTTTTGGGCGGCCATCCGCCTCAACCGGTTGGGTGGAAAAGAAATCAAAGGAAGATAAGAACAGCATCAGAGAGAGAGAGACAGAGAGAGAGTGACAGATAGGCCAGATAGAGACAGTATCAATATGGTTAAGGTTGCTAAAGTCAAGGCACAATTACAGCTGCGTGGATGACTGTATGGCGGCACGGAGGAAGAAAGGAAGCAGGACCCCAGCCGATGGATAGTTGAGGGGTGGTACTGGTGGGCTTGGAGGAGAAGGTCCACAGCACACGGAGAAATGGGGGTGATACTGTTGGGAAATGTAAACGATCATATCTCCGGTTTATGGGGTCAATCGGCTCCAAATAAAAACCGGAAGACAGTTTCACATCTATACTGTCACGGAAACATGACCACAGCAACCCCGAACATCATGATGACTCCGTTACAGTTCTTGTATGACAGACTTCATTAGTTAAGAATGGTTTAAAAACAACATGCCCTCTAATCACGCCAGCGTGATCATCGGTCTTTAAGGGTTTTAAACTAGAAGACATTTTAACTTTGACTCTTTGATTTAAATAAATTTGATTCTTGGTATTATTCAATGTTAACTTGTAAGTTTTACTTGCTATTATAGCAAGCCGCTGTATTGGACACAGAATGTGTTTGTTTTTTTTTGCTTACTCAATTCTTTTACACTGAGCCACAGTGGCTTAGTCATACTAGTGCAAGCCCAGCCTTATAATCCAGTGCACCTTACATATGAAAAAAGTTTCACAATAGGTCAGTCATTGAATGTGGGCCTTATAGTCCAGCACGCCTAATCGCACGAAAAATACTGCAGATCAATCAATCAACTTTTATTTATAAATCAAATCAACAGACAATTTAAAGCTTTTTTACGACAGAGAACCTCAACAGAACCCTCCAGAACATAAGCGACAGCGTTGGGGAAAAACTCCGTCATTGAGGATGAAATTCCGGGCAGAATCCAGATTACAATTTCCAAACTTCATCTCCTGTAACATGTACCTCAAGAAATCAAGAAAATAGAAAGACGACAAGAAGAGACAGGAAAAAACAATACTAAAAACTGAGGCCAAAATTACACTCCCCAAAAGCCAGACTTCACAGAGATGATGTGTCCACTGTGTTAAAATCGGGAGGAATTTGGAAAAAGGGACAGATATTCTGGAGGAGAACCTTGACGGACAAATGCCAATCTTCATAAAAGATTTTTGTCCGAAAATCCAAGGTACCACCTTTCCAGTTCCTCAAACTCAAACCTTTTGGGATTGGTCAGAGGTGAGTCTCGGATAGAGAAACACATGCTGGCAAATCACACGCAAACGTTGGCATGAAAACAAAGAAGAGACAGACGATACAGACGATATATAATGTGTATGTGTATGAGGTCAGAAGTCTGTCACTCCTGACCTCATAATTTAAGATGAATACTTCGTGCAATAAAAGAGTAGAAGCTCCAGTAATATATGATTTGTCAGCATTTGTTTTTTTGTTAAATCAGTCATACACAAAATATTGTCTTCCACCAATGGTATTGTATGGGTTAACTACCAAGCAGTTAGTTGTTTATATTACAAAGTGCAAGTAAAAAAAAGTTTTCTTAGAGGCATTAATTTTGTGTTCCAACTTGTTTACTGGAACACAATCATTCCCAGCTCTGACCTCTGGGGTAAATAGAATGCACCAACTGAACAAAAAGCAGAAACAGTGGGAAATACAGCCGGGTACAAATACAAGAGTTTTGTTTGAGGTAATACAATTCACAGCTGCTTTCTGGAGACTTTAAGACCATATATACAATTGTTAATGAGAATATAATCGTGGGCATTTACAAACAATGTTTCTCAACACACATTCGGAAGGTTTTGGAGGATTTCCATTTATAGACCATAATATCATCAATGAGAATCTAGAAAAATCTTAGCATTTAAGGGGCAAGGCCAAACGTCAACTCTGAAACTCCATGAACTTTGGAACAGCAACATTGTCAACATAATCAACTACAATGGCTTATCATCTACAAGTGTGTCAGGACTCATCCATGCACAACCCATGCCATATACAGTACATACACTAAATCTACTGTATCTCTTGGTCCAAAGATTATCTGAGAAGGACTGACATAAAATGGCAAGAAGTCCTTTGGTGTGAAGAATCCACAATTAAATTACGGATGAAGTATGGAAATCCTAGCCTTTGTGTCCTCTAGACTAAAAAGGAAAAGGACTGTTCACATAGTTACAAAGCTCAAACATCACCATCTGTGGTGTTATGTGGGTTTTTCATTGCCAATGGGATTTGTGACTTGCATATCTGTCAGGACATAACTAATGCTGAAAGGTATATTAATTCATTTGCAATCCAAATAGTATCTTTTCCAGAGACAGTGGTTGCAAAAGTTTTCACAATGAAAATTCCAGACTGTAGCAATCAATAAAAAAATCCCTTTGTATTTCAATCAAGAAAATATAAACATTTTTTTGTTTTAAGTGATTAAGGCAACAACTGCTAAATTTATTTCACCAATAAAATATGCAATGGAGTTCAATGATTTTTACTTACAACTTTACGTCTTTATTGCCTACTTTGAAGAATAATGTATGTATTCTAGATGTATGGCCATGTAGGTAATGCTATCCTTATAAATAAACTCTTTAGCAGATGGGTGAACAAGCATTCCACAAGGCGAATCTTTGGCTCTGTGGCCCTGACAGGCCTGAATGATCTAACTATTTAAGGAATCTCTAGTCTGCCTGTCTGCATGTATGTATGAAACTGCCTACATTGAGAATTATTCATCTGATCTATTTCAATCTTGGCATATTGAACAATGAATATAGTATAATTTGGACACATACTAAAAATAAATCAATATACAGTAACAGGCAAACATCAGTCTGTGTAGCAGTGGGTGTTTGTTGTATTCTGGGTATTAGATTTAACATTACCATTTAGTAACTCCACAAACGATATATATAGAATAAATAAGACACAAATAGGTTTTCTTCATCTCATTCAAGTCTACAGATCCAGCTGTAAAAGTCTGAGCTTGCACCCCTTCCTGGACGGGGCCATCAAATGTTCAGAGAACCAGAAAAGGAGCAAGAAGGCTGAGTAAGAACTGCATGGGATGAGAGGGAGGGGTTGCTCAAGAGCGGGCCTGGGCTTGAATGCTCCATTGAGGTTTGGTGTTTTGATGGAAAACTGTGCCAGAGCTGGGCCAACTGCAGCAGCAGTGGCAGTAAGAGGGGCCCATGTCCAGACCAGAGAGAGAAAAAGTCATGGAGAAAAGGAGCAGACTCTCACACAAACTCTCTGAAAAGATCTTCAAAAACTGAAAAGGAAGGAAGACGGCGAACAATAAGGACTCTCTTATACAAGATTCAGGAAAGAACTTTAGAATCCATAAAGGCAACTGTAGGCCAATGGCATGCGTGTAACTTGAATTACATATAATTACATCAATATTCAATGTACTGACTGAAAACGTTGAAATAAAAGCGATAGCTTCACTGGTCATAAGGAAGGGTTGTCAACATATAGTCACTTTACTCAAAATATACTAAGCGGATACTTGACCAACTTTTATCCCACCCATACTGAACGGTGTTTTAACAATCATGAGTCACTGCAGCAATCTGGAGGCTTAAGCAATGCAGCTCTAAGCAGAGATGTTTGATTGGGATAGGAAGGACAATCGGAAAAACCAGGATTGAGCAGTTCTGGGAGTTACCTGTAGAGTAGAGCAGAGTATAACTTTGATTATCCCTTAAGGAGATTCCGTCAGGGAAATTATGTAGGCTGCAGGGATGTGACAAATGTGTAACCTTGTACACATGCTAAATCAAACAGTGGGACGTTGACTTACGAGTTTGATACATTCCGTGACCAAACTCCAAACTCAATTTGCTCGTATTTCAAATCAATTTTCCCCATTGAAATTAACTGAAATGAAAATAATATGTTACACAGAAACACTCTGTTTTTTGTAACATTTTAAAATATGAAAAATGTATTAAGAAATGACAAAAATGCTATAAAAATCATCCATTCATCCATTTTCTTGAAGACAAACATTTAAAAACATACTAACACACAATTTTAGAAATTGGTTTTATCCACTAGTGAATAAAACCACTAGTGGATGTGGAGGGTATCCACTAGCTGAGGTATTGGACGACACTAGTGGATGTGGAGGGTAGAAGAAATTTGAGGTTGTTTTTTGCATTTTTCAGTCACTGTAGTTCATCAACTATTGTTTCATTGCTTAACTTTATTTACACTCTTAATGGTACACTTCATCACTTGTTACAATCTTCACTGATTTTTTTTCATTTTTCATCTGCTCATAACTCGGGTTTTGAATGACAACTCAGAGCAACAATTTGACAGAGTGACAACTTGTAACTCAAAAACTAAGTTGGGGCATTGAAAAGTCAAGGCACCCCTGTATTTGAAAACTTTGGTGAACTGGAGTGCAAATCTGATATGAAGTCTTTCTATGCTGAGTCATACCACAAACTTGCCTGGTACCCTACAGAGGTGGCAATATCTTATTTTCAGTAATGCAATCATTCTTGCCATTTCTTTAAGCCTGCTCAGTGATCTGCAGCCTACCAATGGAAGAGACCACACACACATGTGAGACACACGCAGTGTCTTATCTAATCTATACACCTGAGTCACACAGTGTGGGTGCACACAAATACACCCAGCATGATGTCACTGCTTTCCATTCATTCCCACAGAAAAAGTTGTTGTCTACACCCACACAGTGATACTTCCTTTTTTAAAATCACCTTCTCTAAGTCTACTTTTTAGTTCTTTTTTTAAATCACCCTCTCTATAAGTCTAGTTTTTTGTTCTTTTTTTAAATCACCCTCTCTGTAAGTTTAGTTTTTAGTTCTTTTTTTAAATCACCCTCTCTATAAGTATAGTTTAATGTTAGAAACATTGAATTAAATCTGAATAGGCATCCTTGGTTGAATCCATAAACCACTGATTTCTTTAAATCATTGATTTAAACAAAAGTGGGAGTGACGAAGAGGTGTGGAGTATTAAGAGACAAGAGCAATAGTTCTGGGTCTCAAGCTACAGCCTCAGGGAGGTAACACAGCGCCCTTTCTGCCCCAATAAACTTCATCTGGATTCCTGAAATGAGGTCCAGGGATAGACATTTCTTCACGCTAAGCTGTAGGCTGTCCTCTAGCACTGGAAAAGGAACATAGGTGGTTCAGCATGCTAGACTGTCCAAATTGTTGCAGTAATGATATTTAAAAACCAAAGAATTTTTTTATTTAATATGATTTTCTGATGTACTGTTGACCAGACCTGTCATTTACATGATGCTGTTTTAAAAGCACAATACCAAGCCATTCGCAGAAAGGATCAAATATCCCATCTAGTATATTATGCCCTTTGATAAAATCTAGCTTAAATATTCATTTATTGAACACCAAAGGAAAATTGCTGGGACAAAATAATATTTGAACCAAAAATTCTGTTTACAGAGGTATACATGTTTGTTTTTAAATACATCCTTGCTTGTTTTATTCCTTGAATTACCTTGTTCTGTTCTGGCTTTTTCATAAGCCATTTTACATAATTATGAAAACAGTTGTTTAGTTCAGCACAACTGCAATTGTTGACAAGAAGTTTTCCAACACTGGATCTTAAAAAGAAAGAGTAGCCATGTGTTAGTCTATCCAGTCATTCCTGAATCAGCAGAAACATGCAGTGTAAGATTAATTACAGTAAAGAGGAAGATTGCTGGTCTCTCTTGACAATCCTAACACAGAGACACAACATTCATTTTGAGAATCCCCAGAAACTCCAGCATGAAACCAGGGGATGGAAACCTTCAACAGCCACATAAATCACAACCAATATATTACCGGTACAGTAATGATGCAGCTTTTAAACATCCTCTATTACTGTAATTGCCTAGTATATCAGATTGTGCACTTACAAGGCATGGTACATTTTATGCTTTATTTATGTGGTGCAAAATAAGAAATTTGACAGCAAGAATTGGGGAAAAAAATGCTCAGCAGTACATAAAGGAGGAAAAACACTTGATATGGCTTTACCCTTGTCCCCTTTTTCTCTATTGTAGTGATCCTATCTTTTATGAACTGAAAGTAATGTTAAAGCCCTGAAGCTCTCTTCGTTAAAAGGGTAGCATTGTAAAGGGTGTCGACAAACATTAGCATCACAGGGCTGGGCAACAGACCCCCAACTCTCGCCTAAGCCAATTTTTAGACTTCAGGACTTTCTCAACCATCTCTAACCCTGGACCATTCTGTTTTCTTTAATCTAGTGTACATTTCTTTCAATTTAGTGACCCTTGATGTTCCTGGGGGCAGCACAGTGGCGCAGTGGGTAGCACAGTTACCTAACGGCAAGAAGATTCCAAGTTCAATTTCTTTCTGTGAATTTGTATGTTCTCCCCGTGTCTGAGTGGGTTCTCTCCAGGTTGTCTGGCTTCTTCCCACCTCCAAAAGCATGCAATTAGTTGGACTAATCATGTCAAGTTGCCCGTAAGTGTGAGTGTGTGTGCGTGATTGTTTGTATTACATGAGGCTCAATGGTGCCTGGCATATCAGCTGTCTCCTCTACAAGAAGATGGATGGATGGATGGATGGACGGACGGACGGATGGACAATGTTACTGGGCTACCATAACTATAAAAATAGGGGCAAAATGACACAATAGACTAACAAAGAGAAAACAGAAAAAAGTAAGAAACTTGTCAACGCAAATAATCCAAAAAAGAAAATTTAATAAAGTAATAGAGTGTACTAAACACATTGAAATAGAAGTCAGTGTGCAGTACAATGAGAGTTGGTGTGTACATGACAAAGTGACATCCAGGTGTGAAAAGAGACTTCTTAAGGTCTCTGTTCAAATTTAAAAAAACAACACAGAATCATGATGGTATGTCAGTGCAGACTATAAGTTGTTAAAAGCAATTCTTGCACAAGATTGTGCAAGACAACCGTGCAACAAAAAACATTCTCTTCTCCACCTTTGTTTGTTTACACCGAACAAATGATAATGACAAGATGATGCTCCAGCACATTATTACATATAGTGGGCCAGCATTCCATAAGGAAAACAGGCATGATATGGAACACGGCAGCATCAGAATCTAGTGTTATGTTTTTCATATGCATCATCAATACATTTTAAATGATGTGGCAAAATGGCAACAACCATCATTAATCTTTGTGTTAAATGGCAGAAAATCCCATCTTCTGGCCAGAGGGAAAGGAGCCCAGGTACCTTGTGATGTTTCCAAGATTTGGAGATACAGTAATTTGCACTTGATTTCTCCTCTCAGTTGCTTCTAACTGCTACAACTTTCTTTGTAAATATTGTAGTTTGCACGATCAAAACATAACCCCCTTTCCTGTCAAAACATATTGTGTTTATACAAATGACAAAATTAGAGGAGTTTGTAGCCCAATACTATTACAGAAGACAAACAACACAGAAGCCCCAATATGTGCTCAAAGCATTTAAAGAATGTGGGGGAAGAATAAGGATGCGCTATTCCCACCATGAACAAGATTTGTAAAAGCTGCTAGAGGTTTTGATATTTTAGCTTTATAGAGCTAAGCAGCTTTTACAAAGCTCTATAGAGCTAAACTGCCAAATCTCCAAACCCGTAAGTTAAATGATTCACTGATGACCGCAACTGCAAAAGAATAATAACTCCAGCGTGGCACATAAAGTGACAATGGAGAAAATCCTTAATTTATTCTGCTGACCATGTCCCTCAGCCTGATCTATATAGGCACCGTCCACATGATGACGGATGTTTTTGAAAACGCAACTTTTTGAAAACGCATCAAAAACAATTTGTGTCCACACAACAGCGTTTTCAAAAAAATCTCCGTCCACACGTAAACGCATCAGTGTGTTTTCGAAGACGGCTATAAGCATGCCAAACCATGTGGTGGCAGTATTGAGTCAAATTTTATCCAATAGGAATCCTCCGTGTTTTGTTGTCACAAAACGCCTGCAAGAATGCTGCCATCAACAAGGTTCGTACATCCATCATGTTTGTACACACGGGCCCATAAATACGACGTCACAGCGGTTTTCGTCGCAGGCAAGACGTCAGCGTTTTTAAAAAGTTGCGGATACACCGTCCACACGACAACGCAGACCCAGCGATTTTTAAAAAATCCACCTAGGCCAGCGTTTTCAAAAAGGTGCGTTTCCGTTCCGGATATCTGCGTTGTCGTGTGGACGGAAGCCGTAAAAAAAAAGTAACAAAAAAGTTGCGTTTCCAAAAAGTTCCGGCAGCGTGTGGACGGGGCCAAAATGGCCAACTGTCTCACACATTTTAGGAAAATCTTGGGGATTTTCAAGTCAACTCTTGTCTGTGAGCAAGGGTGATGTTGACATGTGTGTACTATGTACATAGTACTGGCTTTTGAAGTCATAATTCACATGGCTAAGAAGATGGATTGACCTTGTCAGGTCAATGTTGTGAACCAACTAGTTTCCCATTTGGCTTGTGCCTAACAAGTCTGTGGATCATTGTAATGATTGCAGATGTAAATATCATCAGCAATGCAACAACTACAGTAGTTTGCATTAACACAGTATTTACTGTGTCCTATCTCTTGAAATAAAAAGAAAATATGCTGATCAGTGCAAGTCTAGAGACACAGTGTTGCTCTATAAGACCAGACCATAGGTATATAAACAATTAAAGCTGTGTGCTTCACTATAATGCAGCGGCACCATAACCTCAAATTTTACTTAACTTTCTGAATTTTTTCCTTTATTGTGGGATAGAGGCCGTCGAAGAGTAGACAGAAAATACTGGAGAGAGTTAGGGGGAAAACTTGGTAGGGTGGAATCAAACCTGAGGACTGCAGCCTCGATATGTGGGACATGATCAAAATGTGCCCCCAAAATCTCAAGCTTCCCCCTGTGGAATTTAATTCAGATCTATGTGACACCTGTTGAACCAATTGTATGTAACATTATGATAAATGGAAGAGTTAAAGTTGTTTGACTGCTAAAGGTGTTCCTGAATCAGTACTCTTCAATACTGTGTTAAAGATACTGTACATATATGTATTTCTTAGAGATATTTAAAATTCAGGTCACCTTACTGCAGCTATAGAAACAAGACTACATCATCAAAAGGACCTAATGATATAACCATGGAGTGATTTCCTACTGAACAGCTGTAATGCAACTGTGAATCTCATAGCAACTAATCCTGTAGGTTGAAATAATCATTTGCAAATATAATTTCAGATGTTACTTTTGACATAATCATTTTTTTTCCCTCCTCAACAATTATTGTTTGCAAAAGTTTACTCGCCCTAACCATATTCATTCCGGTTGCATGAATGTTACGCGTGTAAATGTGATTGATTGCTCTTAGTTGTAAGCTAAGCTAGTGTGTCGCACTTCTGATCCAAGCATCACATGATGTCTGGAAACTCATTTTAATGAAGGGTTTAGGACAGCTGACATAGCTTCCTACGCATCAAAGCTGGCTAGACTGGTAAGCATGTGATACAGTATTATGAGGGAAAAATGATAAATACAAAATCCAAACAAACAAAACAGGACATCATAACAACGCTGATCATCAGTAATCAAAATCTACTGTAGTGACACAAATGTAAACTCCAGTTATTATCATTTAATTAACGCAGAATTACATTTATTATTATAGGTGTGAGTGTGTTTGTCTAAGTCTCTGTGTGGCTCCACGGCGCACTAGTGTCGCACCTGGAGTGTCCCATACCTCACACCCCAGCCAGCTTAGATAGGCTCCAGCTCCTGCGACAGTGGATCAAGTGGTAAAAAAAAGGATGGATTTCATAATATTAAGGCTGGATACAAAACCTCCTTTGCTGTTAGTCTCAGCTGAATCTTTTATGTTATTTTTCAGGCTTTACACCTTTATTAGACAGCGGCAAGAGAATAAAAGCAGAGAAGGGTTTTGGAATGGTTTGGAATCTTAGCTGAGCTACTGTGGTATGGACTTGACATGAATGCTCTAGAAACAACACTGGTTTCATTCTTTTTTTTGTAAATCAACAGGACAAAATCAACATACAGGAGATTTTACTTTTGTACGTCTGAAATTTTGTGATGGATATTTATGGCATTATACTTGCACAATAATTAATAGTTGTATTAGAATCTATAATAATGAAAGCTGATCTTGAACCAATATTATGATTAACTTAAGACTTGACAATTTTCCTTGTGGTACTAAGAAAGCACAGCCTAACCAAGATGTCTGAATGTACCTGGCCTACACTGATGGACGTGTAGAGGAACAGACAGCGGACAGGCTACTCCCACTGAAAACTATTGTTTACCATTAGTGATGTCACCAGCACCACTTCCCAGGAGGGCCTCAGGGGGGTGGGAAAAACGTGGAGATCAGCAGAACTCTATGACAAAGCGCTAACTGCACACTAAACTGACCCATCAGTTGGCAGCATACTCCTGGTGTAATCAACACAGTGAAAACACCCAACACACCCTCAAAAAAGAAACAGGGACAGCAAAAGAGGGATATACATAGAGCCTTAAGGAGCAAGAGGGAGAAGGCAGTATTAAACAATAAAGTTGTGTCAAGTTCCATTCACTGTGGAAAACAGCTTAAAAACTGCTGTGGAATAAACGACCACTCAGACATAGCCATGGTTTATTTTTTGTGCAACAGGCAGCCAGCAGCTGGCATGATCTGCTACTACACTATTTTGCTTGGCATGTGTGTCCATGGTCTTCTGCTACAGCAGCTACAGCAACAAATAAGACCAAGAGATTCTAAAATCAAAACAATTAAAAAAAAAAAAAAACTTCCGAAAGTTATCCACCCGCATGCTTTGGTCAAAAGTAAAAAATAAAAAAAAATGTGTGGCAGAGCCTCAAGTGTATATGGACAGCGGTAATTAAGAAATAATCAACTACACTGATATTATCTAACACGAGCTACAAACAGTAATCTAAAAAAACTCCAACATGACAGCACTAGAAACTGTAGTAGACCTTACATCATTATACAGTATACACACACACACACACACACACACACACACACACACACACACACACACACACACACACTCTATTGAGACATTTCCAATTTTTTACAATTTAATTTTGTACAATTTATTGACAAAATCAACCGGAGATTAAACAATACTAGTGTCATTCAAGGTTCAGGTCATGGACATTGTGTGTGTGTGACTGATTTTTTAAGGCACGAACACACACACACACACACGCGCACACAACTAGCACCTCAATAGCAGTTGGTGTCAGCCACTGTTGCTATCATTGCAGTGGGGGGGGGGGTCATATAAAATGGGGTTGGGCTTTAGTCTCTCGCTCATGCCCAGGCCATTAGGATATTTTAAATCCCAAACTGTATCATAAAGCTTCCCCCTGTGTTGAATCTATACACATTCCATATTCTACATCACATACTGGCCTGCTCTCCTTGCAGGTGGGATTCACACATTAGGAAATTATTCCATTTTTATGCTTCACTGCCAGAGTAAGCCCAAATGAAGGTAAACACAGCTTAATTTCACCAGGTACATAAACATTTGAGAATTAATACTTGCAATGGAATTCTGTTTGACATACTCTATAAGTGATTAAAGTGGTACAGGCTGAATTTTTGCAACCACTTAGTGTGTTTTTCAGACCGTGACACATCATCTAGCCCAGTGGACACTTTGTGCTCTGTCCAGTCTTTGAGTTGACAGATGTCTTGGATAAGGTGATTAGTAGACAAGGGTATGGTTTTGTCTAAATCCAGAGATTGTTTTAATAGGTATAGGAGAAGGATATGTTTAAAGGCTTAGCTACAGTCCATGTCCAGAGCTCATAGACCACTGTTCCCTTGCATCAACAGTGGCAGGCCTTTTCAAGTAGGCCTGGACAAGTAGTACTTTACTGTCTCAGTAAACTCCATTACCCACGCTGAGCTCAGCAGAGTTTCCATAAAGATTTGATGCCCTTCCTTAGTAATTACATTGCATAACATAGTTATTATCGAGGACATCGTGAAGAGCGCTTTACTGTGACCATATAGAGCACATTTTCATTAAACTAATTAAATAATCAAATCAAACAGAAAGTTATAGTTAATGCAACATGAAGTACAGTCAGTGCAATTACAGATGATTGTATACGTACCTGTCAGTGAAGCTGGACTGTGTGTCACTCATTGGGCTTCCTGTTCTAGATTTGCAGAAAATGATATCCAATTAACATTTTCCAGAGTTTGATGAGGCGATTTCCTTGTGCATACTCCTCAGTCATTAGTTTCAAGCAGGCAGGGGTTTTGAGAACTGTGTTGTGAATAAATTAATTGTAGGACACTGTTCGGTTTGCGAAGAGGCACGTCCAAATATGAGGATTTATCAATAACACTACCTATGCCCGATCAACTATCAATACTTCTGGTCAAAAAGGGAATCTACAGTGCAGACCTTAAAAATTACGTGGGGCCTCTGTCGTATTAGCTGCAGTCAGAAGACCTCATCGAAAATGAACAATATTTTGGCAATAATAAATATAAGGCGCCAGTCGGCACAGGTTTTTGTGCATGTATGAACCTCTTGTCTCAGTCCTTTGCATTCATATCCCAGTTTTCCACCGATATGAATGTGTAAACAGTCCGTACTCCAACGTAACATAGATCTTGGCCCAGTCCTTCTGCCACCACCCCTGCTTGGCCGAATGGTCTCAATACCTAAATGTTGTCTGGGGATGCTGGAAATTCCTCCGGTCCCATTTGTGTTCTTTTACTTCTCCCAGAAATGCTTGTCTGTGGATGTTGGGACGAGTCTCCCGTGACCATGAGAATCGCTCAATGTCGAGTTTAAACACACCGTGTTACCCAAGAGCAAAACAAACGCAGCTAATGTTCCACCAGTGTAAGATCTTAAATTGTTAGATGGTCGACTAAAAAGGCATTTTGTTTTTTTTGTTGTTGTTTTTTTTTTTGTAAATCTCTTCCAAAGGCAAGCAGGCTGGTTGGTTCTCGCCTGCTACCAGCTAACGAAACAGATGAGCTCTTTCAGCAAAAAAGAAAAAAAAAAAAAAAAAACTTTGCTTCGTTGCTCTTGTTTCGAGTGCAAACTAAGCAAACTCCCGTTCGCAACAATGAGCCTGCCAAAGACCAATATATACATACATATAGAAATATATATATTTATATACAACACGGAACGAACTTTAGCTGGTTTGCGGTATGTCTGAGTTATATGTCCTTCAGAAAGTCTCCTTGAGGAAAGCAAATCCAGTGAACTCCGTTAGCACAGCGCAGCGTTCCTTGACTCCATGTTTCCAGAATTCAGTCGTTTCTCGGCAGAATTCCCGTGGATGGAAGCAGGCTAGCTGAGCGGCCAGCTAACGGGACAGAAAGTAACACCAGTCCACTGTAAACAATGACAAAAATCCAAAGAGGCGCTTGAAACTCGTATAGAACATCAAACGGCGCGTTCAACAGTCCACGGCATTATTTGTACATGAAAATTATTTGCAGAGATGTACCGCAAATCCCACTTTCTGCCGTTAGCAACGCCCTAGCCAGCTAGCTGTTCGGTCCGCCAGCGCTTCCACTCACCACTTCCGCCCGGAGAAGAGAAAACTCGTTTGGTGTCGGTGATGTCAGGAGCGTCGGTGCAAAACAACACTAAACAGTGAACGCCGCCACTTCTACACATCAATAAATATCATTTAAAATTAATAAGCGTTAAATGGGAATGTGTTTGAATTAATAAATTTGTCTTTTGAGATGTTTCCAAAAAAAAAAAAAAAGTATTTCTTCAGATGGACATTTTTTTTCACCAATTATATACTTTTATTGTGAAAAACTATCAACGTTAATAAAGTAATTAGCGCATTTCTCGATAAATTAATTATTTGACAGTCAAACGATGATGAAAAGAGATGTTTTGTGCTGACTACACTCAGCAATTGTACTGATTTTATAATCAATAGATTCATTGATACTAAAACAATTATTTGCACTGTTTTGTTTCCATACTAGGGAAACCAGCATTTTTCTTTTAGTATGGACGCCTTTTTCTTGAGGTGGTTGATTAGTTCGGTGATCGATTAATTCATCGTCTGAAAGGCTCAAAGCCCGTCAGTGGATGGAAAAACAGTCATTTGTTATTTATAGTCCAGTACAGTATTTTGTTTAGAATCCACAAACACACACTCTTATTCAAATGAAAATTTTGCAGTAACTTCAACTGAAACTTGATCGATCTGTAGGCGTTCATCAATGTGTTTGATTTGTTTAAAAATGAATCGGAAAAAACTGCAGACAGTGAGAACATGGTTTTCTGTATCCAGTCGATGTTAAGCTTTACCATTACTGTTCCATTAAGTATGTTGTTATAAATCACACTATGTATTCTAAAAACATTGTATGGACATACATTGTTTTTATCACATTTACCAGAGTGACAATAGTTTACATTGCAGTTCTATTTCATGTATTCTTTCTGCTGCCATTCGTCATTATTGCAAATTTATCATATAAACTTGTATTATATACGTAGTCACATGCACTATATTAAACGTTTTCAATCACAAAAAATTTGAAAATACAGTACATTTCTTCAATAAATGAATGCGACAGTCTCACTTGCCAGTATTATAACTTGTGTGTGTGTGTTTTTTTAACAGTCTTTATTTGAGCGTTTCTTGAAGTTTTATTTCATCATCAGTATTTCACTGATCTGACACCATCCTGTGGACAGCCCCGGTAACTTCAGCCAAATTCAAATTATACATCTGTGATGTTCCCTGACATGCATGCATGCATGCATGTTCCGACTAGCTTTATCCACTGTAAAGGGTCACGGGGAGCTGGAGCCTATCCCAGCCGTCTTAGGGCGTGAGGCGGGGGAAACTCCGGACGAGACGCCAGTGCACCGCGGAGCCACACACGAAGACAAGACAACCATGCACGCTCACTCACACATCCATCCATCCATTTTCTGCCGCTGTATCCGTCGTAGTGGGTCACAGGGAGCTGGAGCCTATCCCAGCTGGCATAGGGCATGAGGCCGGGGACACTCCAGGCACGACACCAGTGCACTGCGGAGCTACACACAAAGACAGACAACCATGCACACACACGGTCACACACTACTGGCAATTTGGAACAGCCAATTAACCTGAAGTGCAGGTTTTTGGAGGTGGGAGGAAGCCGGAGAACCCGGAGAGAACCCACGCAGACACAGGGAGAACATGCGAACTCCGCACAGAGCAGGACTCGAATCCGTAACCGCCTTGCTGTGCGGCAACAGCGCTAACGTGCCACCCACATGTATGCAACTTAACTCTTAATTTAAAATATATTTCTGTTTAATATCCATTAAGAAGCAGAAATTTTTCATCATCCAGGTCAATGTAGATCTAAAGTTAACAGTCAACTTGACTTTATCCAAAGAAGCTTCTTCAGTCCAGAACTGATAAAGCTACTTGGATCAAAGCCGAAACATCCTAGCATAGTTGACTTTTTTTCACCCCAAATACAACACAGTAATCAATTGAGAGCCACTTTAACAATCTAACACATGTTAAATTCAGTCATCATGCAAGTACAGTACATCACATCTTTATTGAACTCCACTTTGGCAAATTACAACCACCCAAACTGAAAGTGACTTTTTATTAATCTAAACATTTTACACAAGCAAGAAACTAGAGCAGTGCATTTGAATAACTAAGGCACACAGAAGTTATACTTTTACTGTCTAAGACATAAAGATGATATTCCTGTGATTCTTAACAGTGACATCCAGGTAACAACAGCAATGAAAATGCTAAACTGAATATTAAAAAACATTTAAAAACAAAGGGATGACAAAACCAATTGTTTCATAACATTAATGTGGAAAAATAACGTTCACAAAAATAAAAATCAAGACAGACACATTTAGAAGAAACACAAGAAGAAATTCTGATCACAACAATGAACAACTAGTTTGAGGCAAAAAAAAAAGGAACCATAAATTTTAAATCTCAGCCTGAGATTTCTGAACACACAAATAAGATTGTGTTTCCAATGTTGTACAAGATAAAGTTAAATATTCTGATATTTTGTCAATTTTGCTGAGTGAAGATCAGTGACATTCAACTCTGGCTCTGTATCAGTGAATGGAGTTAAAACGAAACATAAACACTTCTTATATCAAAAAAAAAAATCAAAAAAATCCTACGTACAAGTTTGCATATGGCATTCAGCCGGTCACAAGCCAGAGGCTACCTGGATGGTCCTGACATACCGTTATACCGAGTATGAATATGTGCATCTCAAAGTGCTTAAAAAAATCAGGATAAAACAAAACAGCAAAATTCAGAAAATTAAGTAGTATTTTTACAAGTGTTGCTTTGTTTGTCCATCTGTCTGTTAGCAGCATCTGTCACAAGCTTAAACATTGATTTTGATTAAAGTGACCGGAGAGGTCGGGTATGGCCCAAAGAATATCTAAAGAATATCAGACATTGATCATGATCATAATCTGGATTCAGTTAGATGACTCTTCTAATGTGCTGCAGGGGCAATTACTGTACAAGAACTAAATTAATCCCCCCAAAAATGTGGGGTATTTAAATTTATAGGTCAATTAGAAAATTTGCTGCTCTGAGATAAAAAACAAAAAAAAAAAAAACTATGGCACAGACTTCTAGCAAAGTTCAAACTATAGCTGAAAATGTGCTGATTCCATCAGGAGTCAAAAGTTACTGAACTACATGCTGAAAAAAACAAGCACTGACGAGTTATTGGTGAATAATTATTTTTCTTCAGTAACTAAAATGAATTAGTTTGTTCAACTTTTTTCTAAAAAACAAGGGTCAGCCATTCTGGTTCATGTTTACGGTCAAATCAGATCCTTCAAATAAACTTAACTATTAATTAGCATTTCACAAAATATTTGAAGATAATCATCATTTATTTAAATATCAAAACTACAGTACCAGTGCAAAACTACATAACTGAGGTCTATTTCCACCTTTCCAAGTTAAATAAATGAGATGTCAGACAGCAGGCAAGGTTTAGTAGTTATAACCTGCACTACATTAAACATGATCAAACACACACACACGACTCATTTCCCTGAGTTTACCTCTAAAGCACCAAAAGCGCAAACAGGAAAAAAAACAAGATTTAAGGAAAACAATCCAAACTTCATATGGTTTCAACAATAAAAGAAATTGGGTACTTTATGTAAAAAGTTGCTTTCCGAACACCGAGCTGTCCGTCGGAGCGACACCACTACCACACGACTAGGCCACAGTCCACTGCAATTGCAAGGGACATCTATTCAAGTGTGCTTTGGTTTCCAGCCAGACAAACTACTTTTGTGTTTAATTATCTGGATTATTTTAATCATTAGCTTCAGTTTAAATATTTCATTCTGCCTTTTTCCTTTCAAATGCTCTATTGATATTTTATTGTCTTGTTTTAATCCCTTTTTGTCTTTTAAATGTTCTTGTAATTCTTTGCTTTTGTAAAGTATAAAGTGTGAATTGTGCTATATAAATAAACTTGCCTTGCCTTTAATCTAAAATGGGGTCATTTGTGTTGCCTATAGTCCTCCAAATGCAACCAACTATGGTCTTAAAATATACCTTTTAAAATACCAGTTTAAGATATAAAAGTTGATTTTTTTGCCATTTACATGCACAAAGTGGAAAAAAACGAGTATAATGTAAATCTATTTCCTTCAGTGAAACACAATCATTCCCTTTTGGTTCCATGACCATTAGCCGACACGGTTTCATGAAGGTCTTTCTGCTGCTCCTGCCACTTCTTGCTCTTACGAATGGTAAATCGAACAATGTCTATCATGAACACCCAGGATAAAATGTACATGGCCACTCCTCCACATTTGATAAAGAATCTGGGTCTTGGGGAGCTCAGCTCACAGTACAGCATTGTACCTCCCACAAAGATTCGCATCAGCACAAACAGCAGCACAAACAGGACGTCCACAATGGTCCCCAGCCACGTCCCATAATTTCCCGTCTGTTTGAGGAACCAGCGTGCCTGCAAGAGGGGGTTGGTGATTTCACTGCCAAAGAGGACCGCACAGCCTTCAATGCCAGACTCCCCCAACCACAGCGTTGACAGGATTCCCAAGATGCTCATGGTGTGATGGGCCAACATGACAGGCCCCTCAGTGCGGAAGTACACACACCAGGCCATATCAAAAATAAAGTAGCACAGGCTCAGGACCAGGGCACTTATCTGCAGAGATGTGTTCTTAGTACCTGGCATAAAGAAACAGATGAGAGTTCTTAAAACATATTTGAAATCCAATCAAAGACAATTAATGGCAATAAAATAACATCTCAATGTGGAGGGGGCATAGAACTGTTACAACAATATAAAAGTGAGAACAATGGGCTGTAAATAATGTAAAAAATTTCAAGGGTTTCTTCTCGCTTAACTTTTGCAGTTTGTAAAAAAAAGTGAACAATTCTAACTCTCTTAATTAAAGGAGTTTTAAATGACATAATTTAAAACAAGTTCAGCAATTTAAACCCAGGAAGATCAATAATTTGAGCCACCACCAATGTTTTTACTTTATATATGAATTAGAGTGTTGTTGCAGCATCAGTTTTTACAGATTTACATAACCTGACAGTTATGCAAAAAGCATTTCCACATAATAAAAAAGACTATAGCTTCATTTTCATAAAGTTCTACTTCCTGTCTGGTCACCACCGTACTCATGGTGACTCAGCAGGTAAGCAGCCTTACCTGGGTAAGCAAACGGCCACGGCCCATCCACATATCCTATGTATGCTGTGACGCAAACAGCCAGGATACCGTGCACCAGGGTGACGAGGCGACAGTTCCACTCAGAGCTCCTGGATCCATTAACGTTACAGAAGAAAAAGTAGAGAGACACCCAAAAGGACAGGCACAGGAGCGAACCGACCACAAACACAGTCATCTTCTCTTCTACGAAGAAAACGATAGAAACAAGCTGCTAAAACCAACAGCCTACCGCAAAACCTCCCCTGTTTGCACTCATCGAGCAAACTTCCAGTGCATTTCGGTCTGTTGTATCGCTTACAGTAGAAAGAGACAGCATTACCCTCCAAAGACTTAAGACTGTGTAATCCTTTGTACGAGACCAACAATTAGCCTTTGCTTGAGCTATAATAGCACTACAGTTGTCAGAGCGAGGGTCTGGTGGGGTGAGAGGGATGTCTCTAGTTCTTCTATGACGTTTGCACATGGAGGTGAGACCATGCAGACACAAGACTGGAACAAGTTGTTCTCTCAAAGACTTGAAGGAAGTCTCAGAACAAGATCAAAGGTTACTTAGGGTTGGGCATGAAATTTATCAGTGGTTATTAAATGATTATCTTTAGAAACACAACAATTGCATTTAAAGTGTAATGTTGTCAGTGTGAACTTGTGCAGCTACAAACTATGTTTATAGATGACATGGTGACATGGGAATATGAAGGTCTTATTTGGGCACCTTTTATAAAACTTCTTTCTTTCTACAACAACATGCAAGGCAAGGGGGCCAACAGCAATTATAATTATCATTTACTATTCAATAAATATTAGGAAAAAAATGACTAAATCCCAGCATAACACAATGCCATATATCCACATTGGTTGTTTTGCAAAACCACCAATCTAAAATCCAAAGATGAATATGCAGAATCTTCCTTGTCTAAAATCATTGATTCATTAGAATGACACCAGAAACCTCTTGACAAGTTTACGTTCTTATTTGTATGAAAATACTAACCAACAACTTGGACCCATCCGTAACTTTTATCCTAGGGAAAACAGCTGCTCCACAAGAGTCGGCATTTCCTGTTTAATCACCTGTTTCTATCCCGGATATGTGTATTTGCAGAGTTTCAGACAAATCATGCAAAGGCTGCCCTCAGGCTTCTGGCAACACTAACTATAAAAAAGATACCAATTCCTACATTCACTCCTTCATTATAGGAGAGGAAAAAAAAATATTTTCCCAGTCCGACGGTTACAAAAGCTGACAAAACTTTGCAATGTTAAAAAAAAAAAAACTTTTTTTTTTTTTAATGTTATTAGTTCAGTCCTTATATCCCATCAAGATCTGTTCCGTATTTCCAGTCGGGTAGTTCTATTGTAATCATGCCAAACGAACATTAAAACGGATGCAGGGTCGTTTATTACCATCACCGTCAACATCATTATTATTATTATTATTAATAATAATAATTTAGACGTTCCACCTCAAGACATGTTCACTTTCCACAGACAGGTGGAAGGCTAATGCAGTTTGATGCATTTTGGTTTTAATGAGTCTTAACAAACCAAACAAAAGTTGTACATTTCCCACATCTCACAATGACACTTGTGAGGACATAATAAACGCACAACGAGCTACAACCTCCGCTGGATTAGTGTGAGAATAGTTTTGTTCCTGTGATGAATGGAAGCAGCGCAGCGGCGCCTTTCCTTCTACCAGCTGCTCTGACGTCGGCTAAATGCTACAGCTAATAGCTTAGCGAACCGGGAGCGACCTGGCTGTAAATGGCTAACAAAGCGTTCATCTCCGGTTGTACCTTCTTCCACAGATGCCGTGAAACATCAGTACCTTGATGTCGCACACGCAGAGGTGTCTTCGTTTTCACATGCTGAGTGCTGTGAGTCCGGACGAGATGTTTAGTTTGTTCTCAGACAGCAGCTAACAGTGGTGTTCGTGGGCTCCCAGGAACATTGACTGATACAGCCCTTATCAGCATCCTGCCCCTTTTATCAGTCGTCGTTTGCATGTCGAAATAGCAACGCGCAAATTTGTCTAATAGGTCTGTTAAAACCGCATTATAATTTAGTTATTATAATGTAGCTATAATTTAGAGAGTACGGGACGATCTGAATTATTAGTTCTTACGCTAGGGAATATTTCTCAGAAACGTTTCCGTTCTGGAGGCGTTTCTAAAAGTAACTTGTGGCAACAGCGACATCCTGTGGTCAATAGTGGGAATTACAAAAAATCTCCAACAAAATGGAGGAACTACATGAATATAGGATACTGCTGAAGTCTTACTGTCAGCACAAGAAAGTATAGTTATTACCTGACAGCCGTATATTATGGTCTATCTTGGTCACCAAGACGCTGACCATCATCATTATCAGACTTAGGCTCTTTACTCAACCATCAAGAGATGCATAATGTTTGTGTTTCTTAATCTGTTCACAAGATACCTTTAAAATAGTGTCAATTTTCAAAAGTGCAAAATGTATTGAGTCTCCTTACGATAATAGAGTGTCAGCAGAGCCACTGTTAAAGAAATCTATTTTTCCAATTGTTGAGGTCTTTGTGGCACTTACAGGTCATGCATACAAAAATGTTCCCAAGGTAAAACAAACAAACAAACAATAACACACTCATACATACAGTGCAAAGAAAGACTTTATTTCAACAATGTATGTAAAGTACAACTCGTAAATTGTACATTACTTAATTGCTTCATTTTTGTTTTTTTGTTCTTATGGCAACATCTTTATATATTCAGAAGTCTTTCATAGAAAAACAATGCTTATCAGCTTGAATCTACAATTACACAACTAGGATCAGTGGAAATGTTAAGGCACTTAATCGCCAGAAAAGGCTATGAAATAGAAACGTTTCAATAATTTGGTTCTGTAGTTAGCTGGACATACTAACACATAAAATAAAAGTCTGATATGACAACATAGACTGACATAGAGATGGAGGTAAGACAAGCCACAATTATACTCTGATCTGCTCCTGTAAAAAAAGTGGAATTTGGTCCCAAAAATTCAAGAGGCACATCTTGAACAATTCACAAATTATTGGATAGGGATAAAAAATGTATTAATTATCATCATTGAATTGCTGACAAGGATACATACAACCATAAACCAAATACAGATTTCTGCTATTGGGGATGGAAATGGAAGCATACCAAAGTAATGTTTAACCACGAGGGGGCAGTATAGACAACCTGAGAAATCGCTAACTTTGGTTGATTTGACACATTTAAACCGAATACTGTAATGTGAATATTGCTGGTGGATATGTTGTGAAACAACACTGTGTAATTATGACAAAGTAGTGGATGAACCGAAGAATAAGGTCGAAAATGAAAGAATTTAAAATAGATTCCAATGTGACCTGTGCTCTGGTATTGTGGCTTCAATAGTTTGATTCAGAAAGAAAAATACTTTTTTTTTAATAAAAAGATACAAAAATGTCACTTTGCAATCAAATAAATAAAGCCAGTATGTGAGTGGGGTTTTTTGACAGCCAACTTATTTTGTTCTAAACAGTTGAGCTACATATTTCACAGAGCTTAAAAAAGATGGATCCAGGAATGGTTATAACCCAGAATATAACAAGTTATTCGTAAGACTCCTGTGCTCAGACTTTGACTCCGCTGTTCCTCTGCTAGTGTTTTATTAACCAGAAATGCACCGTCCAAGTTTTGTGCATTGTGTAGCTTGTTTGAGAGGTTATTGTTGTTGGCATCCATTAGTTTCTCCAAAAAAACAAAAACAAAGAAGGCACAAATGGGACAGCTTCTTGGCAAAGTCACATAACATCTGACAATAATTTCATTTTCACAGAAATGTCTTGAAGTTTAGTGGGTCCTTTTTGAAATGATGTGCTGCATCTGTCTGTCCTGAAAAGTTTTGGTTTCCTTTAAAACCTGAGTACAGTACATTTCTGCTTCAGCTTTAACGTCTGGATCCCACCACAACCTACCTGAGACAGCTTCACTTGCATCACATAAACTGAGGTCCAGTGTTACTGTGTTAAGTTTGAATTGTGTTGGGTGGAGAAGAATTGGCTTGAAAAAAATGTTTTTTGTTTAGATATTTAAAAATCATCCAAAAGTAAACGCTAGGACTCTTCCTCCCATAGACATAGCTGTTTTTGAGAGACATAGTAGGTGAAATGGTAACCCTTGCTGCAGCTTTTTATTCCACACTTGTAGCTGGAAGTTTTGCCTGTGCTGTCCCGATTGCGGCAGTACTTCAGCAGACATGGGTACCACTCCAGGCGTAGGCTGTATGTGCAAAGACACGGCTGCCACATGTCTCTAGTCGAATGACAGGCTTGAAAGTTAGGAGCTTCCGATGTTTGGGGCAGCACCTCAAATACAGAGCCAGCCACTCCTACAATACAGACAGAAGATGGGAGGGATTACTGTGAATGTTTGTGACAATAAAAAACCAGATCAAGCTATCACAGAGCTGTGTGAATCATCCTCTTTGTAATTTCACTCAATTTAATGCTCTATTGAATTGGAGATTGTGAACAAAGTGGCCCAGAGGGGCAAGATGGTACCATCAAATGGCTGCTTTGTTATGCAAAAGAGATGTTACTGTGATTCTCTGTGTTGTTAATGATGGAGAGTGCTCCATGAACCATGACCATCAACATTGTATCCTCTTTAACAGTGCTGTCACTAGACAATAGTGCTGTCATACTGATTCTCCTCAGACTGGATAATTTACGGTAAGATTCTGGATCCCACCCCAAAAAACACTTTAGTACTAGGTTCTTAATGATGATAATGAGGCACTGAGGTATTCTCTAGGTATTGTTGTTGTTGAGTTTGTTTTGGAAGGTTGACATAGTTGTGATGGACCCAAAATCATCAAAATGTTTTCTCCATGCTAAGGATTATCACTCATCCTCACCAGCCTAGGAACAGCCAGAAAATCCTCACCTGATTACCAGAGGAGCCAAGTGAGCAGTGAGCAGGTCAGAGATACAATGAGGAGCCCAACCATTATTTTATACAGCACTAAGATAAGTTTGAAGATCATTATGTATTGTAGCAGGAGCCAGTGCTGGAGCAGTATGTTGCAAGAGCTGCAGCTGTCCGATTGGTTGTTTGGGTTATCACACAAATATAGTGTTAAAGTAGCATAATCTGCAGAAGATGAATGTATGAACCATAAAAGTTTTTCTGAAGTTATGGGTGTGGTTTTTTTTCTGAAGTGACAAAAGTCATCCTGGTGACAATGAAAATGCAATTATCAAAGCAGATCTGTATCCAAAATAATTAAAAGTTGTCTGAAATCTAGCCCTGTTTCACTAGCAGTTTGTGGTTGGAAAAAAATTATTTTGATTTTAAAGGAAGTACTAAATTCATACGGCCGAGTTGAAAGGGCTGCTTCAAGCATGCCACAGCAGTAGATGGCGACATACCCTTTCAAAATTAACATTACAGAATTATAGTGACAATGCATCAAATCTATATTATGATTGTTAATTAAGTCAAAAGTGTCTGAAGCACAAAATCAGCAAAACTTGTCTGCAACAAAATGTGTCTTCATTGGGTTTTTGGCTATTTTGCAAATATTTACCATTTTCAAAAAGCCCCCATTATTGTGTTTACTGTTGTAGGGTTAAGTCAAGGTAAGTTTTATATATTGTCAAATTACATAATTACTGTAATAGATATCTAAACTGACTATTTTACAGAGAATAAACTAACTGCCTTGAGCAGGCACTTGGACGCAGTTGTGCTTTTTAACAGGAAGAAAACTTGAGCAGGTCCAAGCCCAAATGTGGCAGCTCTCTGCTTTGACCAGAGTAGGTGCGACAGCATGAAACAAAATGGACCCTATGTTTCAGATGCCAGGTTTGTAAAATCTTGAATACAATGAACAAGTCTCTTGAGAACACTGGAATCAGAGGAAAGACAGATATATTTTAGTGTGTTGTCAGCATATGAATGGTTGGAAACATGTTTTTTCTTCTTTCATTATTACGTGTTCTTTCACCCAGAATCAATTGTGTTTGATGCAATAATCAGGAATTTGAAGACTCACAGCCAAGGGAAAAGACAGATAGCATGGTTACTGATAGGTTACAGCCAACAAAAAGCCAGAGATAATACTTGGAACAACATTGGTAAAAAATAGAAAGGTCATTAAGCATTAAAACCAGGGAAAAGGCACTGTTAGGGAGATGGCGTGGTGTAGAGATAGAGATAGAGTCCGAAGAGGGATGGGGGAGAGGAGAAAGATAGGTGAACACAGACATTCTACTGAAATCACAGAGAGGACTTGTTGTACCTTCAATGACAAATAAAGATACGGTTGCCCTGACCTTTATCCAGCCAGTGTTTGACATCGACCTCCCTCGTGTAGATAGCCTCCCGAGCCTCACTGCACATGTTGTGGATGTGGGAGCTGAGCTGTGAGGCTTGACTTAGATTGACCGCCACGCTCATCGTTAGCTGCTCCAGGCCCTTTCGCTCCTCCGCCAAACGAATGGCCTGAGGATTTTTCTGAGAAAACAACACACATGATCAACATGCATGTGTTATAAACATAACATTCATCATAAAAAAAGCACATAAATAGTGTCTGATATCTTCATTTGCCATACCTGTCTGAGACGGGCCATCGATTCACTAGGAATGATCTCATTGCGACTGAGGCGAGAGACAAAGCATACGGCCTGGTACTGGTTCTGTCCTCTTTCTAGCTCACCCAGGATCAGCGCTCGGAATATCTTCACATCCTGCAACACATAATGGATGAGCGATAGCTTGCTGAACAGATAAACAGAAAATTCCCAGAAGACGTTGGACATTTGGCATATGAGATGATCTTGTAATAAACTTGTAGGTTCATAAAGACTAAAATAAACATTCCTTCAGTTGCAGTCCTTAATACAGCACTCTTTCAGGCACTCAAAGTGATTCAATATCTGAAACTCAAAGTTGTTCAAACCACAAATACAGAGGTGTTTCTGTTCACTACACCCATAGTTCCTCATCTGACACTTTGTCGGTACATTTTACTGTCTGTTAGCTTGTGTAATGCTTTATCCATAATCTGGTTATTTGTAGTGCCAAATTAAGCATTTTGATATGTTTGGTCTGTTTCATGATAGACTTGTCAGAGTTTCTCACAAGCTGTAACAGAAGCATTTTTTTCCAGGGTGTTTTATGTGCAACAGTAGAAACAGGAAGATGATGATAGTGGAGTGATAGTGGTTCTCGAGAAAACTTGTTGCTGTTGGCAAGTGTGTGAGAGATCTGGTGCCAAACCCTGGGCCACAAAGAGATCTGTGAGACGGCGTGCAAAGCATGATGGGAAGCCCCAGCACAGGGAAGAGCAGAGCAGCAGACATGTCTTCCTATTCATCAGACAATCCTTCAACACTTGGATTCAAGACGGCCTCAAGTACCCCTCCTCTGCTTTTCACATACCCTTCTGAATCAAATAATCCGTAGAGGAGTAGCAGCGTTAAGGTATTCAATCCCTGAGCAGGAAAATCTCAGATACAACCAAGAGATAATTTCAGTTATCCTTAAACTGTCTGCCCCCACAATCTGTGTGCTTATCTGTATACTCTAGCATGAAAACAATACAACCCACCCTCAGAGTTTACTGTCTCTAGTTCTTTCTAGACTATAATGAATAATCACCCGGTCTTAATTACATACTACTTGACAATGAAAGATCTCTTGCAGGCATACAAATAGAGACATTACACAAAATAATCATGTGAGATTGTTTGACCTTTGCAAAGCTTAGGCTTGTCCCTCAAACGTCTGTGTGAGCTCTTCAGAGTCAGACAAAAACAAGACAGGAGGGATGCAAACATATCCCGCACCGGGACGTACAGAGGAGGCAATGCAATGTCGGTAAAGCAAAGACAGTTAGATTCCCCCCAAGTGCAGGGAGAAGCAGAGGCCATGACTTCAAGACCTCCCATATAGCAGACACATAGCGCAACGCTGGGACATGGTGTTTTTACGTGTGTGTGTGTGTGTGTGTGTGTGTGTGTGTGTGTGTGTGTGTGTGTGTGTGTGTGTGTGTGTGTGTGTGTGTGTGTGTGTGTGTGTGTGTAGGCAGGGAGGGAGAAAAAAGGGGGAAGGCATTCTTGTCAGCCACATAGATTTCCCCCAGGGCTCTATGGTTAATTACAGAGAAGCAGGGAAGCTGTACCAACTCTACTTTTTTGGAACATACTCAATGGTTAAGTGTAGACGCTGAGCTCTCCTCCTCCCATCATGTCATTATAAGTCAGATTAATGATTGTCTATTTGCACCGCATTTGGATTTAGGTAGAAAATGAGCAAGGGAAGAGCCACAGGCTTTAGCATGGCAACAACTTTTTATTATGGAGAATTATGTCACTTTGATAATATTGTGTCATCTGTATCCAAAAAGGACTCAATGTAACAGTTTGACATCTTTGTATTTATGTATTTATTGGCCTTACTTGTTTTAGCCTTTGATGAAAGAAAAAAAATCTAATCTCATGGATACGCAAAATATGAAGATGGGGAGATACAAAAATTTAAAAGTCCTTTAGGAAAACATCTGTAGCTGAAAACAGCATTAATATTCAGTGGAATATCTCGGCTACTGTATTATCTAGATCTATAGTAGGTTGTCAAAAACAAGAGTGCTCTCTACGTTAACTGCTACCAATATCAGTAAGATGGAGTTCATACAACACTAACAGGATGTATGTGGACTGTGCAGTAATTTCTGGGAGTTTCTCTCACGCTGATTCTCTGAACTTAAGAAGTACTGTTATGCGAATTTTGTTAACTTTTGAGAGCAAACCAATTTCTACTGTTTCCAGCTTGTATGATAAACTGAGATGACAGCTGCCAGCAGGAGCTTCATATTTGACATAAAAGTGATGTTGATCTTCTAATCTAGCTTGACTCTCCAAGTATTTAAATTTAACACTTAAAAAAATGTGTCTAGCCAACTATTAAGTGAAATTAAGTCTAATTACGGGCAATAACGAAACATTTTTGATCTCTTATAGGGGTTTGGGTGCTGTAGTGGTAACCGTTGAGTTGAGTGGCTTCAAAAAGCAAAAACAGAAATAACAATGACATCATCCCTAAATTTCTACCCAGACAGAAGCTGCTGGACTCAACTGTTTGTTTGGATAAGACTAGACTGACTTCTGCCCGCCTGCCTGAAATCGGCACAGGCACAGGCTGGTTTGTGTCAACGCTAAACATGTGATTAAAGAAAATGGAAGAAGAGCTAAATGTGTGTCAATTTAAGAAGATTTATACCCGTTTCTACGACAGGCAAAACCCCACTACCTAAATACAGTGAGCACTGAACTTAGCGATTAAAGCAAGCTACCTCTGTCTGAATCCGATGAGTCCAGGGAGCTTTGTGGTGGTGCTTTTGTAAGTCAGAGCACTATTGTGAATTGTTGATAGAGGGAGGTGCAGTGCAGTATAAAAGAAGATTAGACACATATGACAGAGGCAGGTGTGAACCTCCTTTGAGATAGCATTAGGTAGCTAACATGCTGCTCCTAGTATCATGTTACAGAAGCAGCTTTTTTTTCCTTTGATAGTAATATACGTAGATTATTGTGCAGCTGAAATTCCCGCATTACCAAACAGGAGACAATGATACTGCTGGTGATTCATCTGAATAGGAAAATATGAATCACATTTAGGACATCATGGTTAAGTGGCCCTGTCAGAGTTTAAAAACGAAAAATAAGGCCACGTGAATTTGCAACTGCTCTTTAAAGAAGTGAAGCATATATGAGGAAAAAGAGTCAACCCTAAATGTGCATTTGCACAAAACGACATAAAATTAAAGGTTTGCAGACCAGCATTTAGAGAAAATAGTCAGGTACTAACATTAAAATGTAGAACAGTGACATTTTCCAGTCTTGAAAAAGAGGAGTAATACCATAATCAAAAGGATAGTACAGCCTTGAGTTTTGTCCCACCAGAGCTGAGTTAATGTCAGCATGGCTATAAATAATCCACACAAGAGAACATTCTTCAGCGTTGCTTTCTTACAACTGGGACTTGGTGCATTTGCAGTTAAACTTCTATTGGCAAACAGCCAAACACAAGTCCGTATTCATGAAACATGACTAGTGGGCAATGCTAAAACCTGTTAAACAGCAGCAGGATGGGGGTTGGGGGTGGGGTTCACTTTGGGTTACCTTTGATGGGCCAGGTCATTTTAGAGGCCAACAAAGGGGTCCTTTCAAACAGTCAAAGGGTACCATTTACAGTGAACATTCTCTGACACTGTAGCTGTAACTTGGCTGCTTGAATATGTTCTCAGCCCAGTTTAAATGTGCTGAAATGACAACTGCAACATACGTACATCTCACTTTGTGTACCCAACTTCCTGTAGCAGTTCACATTTTCATGCACGGTTGGCCATTCAAACACATACAAATGCATGCACACAAACCCACACAAAAACAATGTACCAAGAGCCATTCCCTGTGCTGGAGCTTGTTTCTGTTTTTCAATCCCCTCTAAGACCCTATCTGTTGATAAGGTCGATGGCTGGCTGGGGATGATTTGGTCCTCCATCTGATGAGTCATTAGGGATTACTGCGGGTCTATGCAGGTCATGAATTGGTTTTTTCAACCAAGCTTTTAGCATGGGAACGAGAAATCTATGTGGATATATGAAAAGCAATCAAACCATTTGAAATGTTACTCTATTAATGTCCTTTTTGAACTAAAATTACAGACAAGTTTGCATAATAACACAGTCAATCAAATCACTCACACTCAATAGCTTGGGCTTCTATTTATTGAAACACAAGTCATAAATTGTATTTACTGTGAGGTTCCCCAAGTTTAGCCAAATGGCTCTGACACCCCCTTTAAAACAACATAGGGATTTACCAGGTTTGGCAACGGCTTGAATGTTTGCCTTGGTGCATGAGGGGAACCCTGTCAAAAGGCACAGGTGTAGGCAGGGATTAAAGCTCATGTCGGGAGAGAGAGGGAGATAGGGTGAGACAAACTCAGACAGACAAAAGAAGTGAGAGAAAAGCCGCTGCACTAAGAAATGCTTGAGTTGAAGCTAATTACATGGGCTCCAAAGACAGGAATGTGGAGTCACATTTGGGGCTGGTCACACCTGGCTGTCCAAAGAGCGAACCAATTAGCAAACAGAGGCAGTGAATGGACAATAAAAACACTAGAGGACATTGAAAGAAAGGTGGTACCCATAGCTGTTAACTTGACAGTGGAAGGTATCTCACTTCTAAGTGTTGTGTTAGACGTGAATTTGCCAGAAAGCAGACTCCAATGTAATATTTACAGTTTTCAGAACCTGTAGAAATATGTGCAAGCCTTCTCAGTCACACAGAATCTGGATGCAATTATCTACACACTAAACTGTTAAGACTTTACATTGAGGAAATGAGGAGAAGGCAAACAGGGAAGGAACCACAACAGATAGACGAAACCTAAACAGTAGATATGCCAACCAGCCCATTTAGTCTCTACACGGCGTCTTGGAGCTTTAGATTACCTTTGATTGTGACACACAAGTAGATATTTAATGGAACCAAAATTGAAAATAATAGTATAATCAAGATTAGTATGTTTAAGAAGGCTATTTGAATAATACTGTTTTTCAAAGCTTATAGTAGAACATTATACTCTAGCCACCTTGAATTTTAAAAATACCAGCAGTCCAGCATACGAATCTTTATTTATAAGGAATCAATATGTGAGACATGTTTTAAATTTAGTTAGATAAATAATTTGTAAATTTTTTTAAAAATGGTTTCTTCTTATACAAAAAAACAGTCAAACAGATGTGTGTAAAACAGTCTTTAAATGTCATTTTCATTCCTTTCTTTTTAGGATTTAACTTTTATAAACAAACAGTATTTAATGAGAAGTTTATATGAAAAGGAAGGGCTGATATAATGCCTTCCTGAGTGAAATCTTGAGGACTCAAACACTACCAATGGTTGGACTAGAACAACGGTTGTATGTCAAACACAGAATGAATTTGTAGAGATGAGCCAGCCAAAAGGATACAGCCATGATGCCAAACAATACCTCAGGATACTGAGGAGAGGAGGCACTTTGGTTACAAAAAAACATTTATAAGCTACAATCTTCCAATTCCAACGGTCAAATGATAGTGGTCCCTGTTTTGCATGACTGCGAGAATAGCAAACGTTTTTATCAGCACCATTACAAACACACATCTGGCCTGTTGGTGGGAGGAGGATAAAGGATAAAGACATCAAGAGGGGCCACAAGAGGCCAAAGAGGCCAATGTGGGGCCTTAAAGGGCCACGGAAGCCACAGAAAGTTTTTTTGTCCCTGAGGATTAAAAGTCAGTAAGCAACAAAAGCTGTCTCAAAAGCATGTATGGGTTCCTCTTTATAAAGAACCATGATCTGCATGCATTAAAATTAAAGATTCAGGGAGCTCAAACTCACAGGACGTTAATATGATCTAATACGAAAAACCATAACGAGAAAGCAATTTCAGATACAGATCACTTTCTGGAGAGGCAAGGTCTGAGTTGTTCATCTTGTTTTACTGCACAGTGAGTTCTCTCCCACACAGAAACGAGCCATAGCACGAAAACGGAAACAAGTAGGAGTACAGGTCGTCTGGTAATGTTCCACTCCAACAGAAGCTTGATTATCTAAGGACGTCTTGGACTTTAAGAAGAAAAGCATATTCATTAATTTAACAGACTGTTGGCAGTGAGTCAGTGGTGACTCACAGTGACCTCTTTGGGGGGTGAGGGGGGGGGGGATCACAGCCCCTATAAAGTATCCTCACCAAAGTCTGAAACAACAGCATTTTTTCCTGGAATGGGTGACATTCACCTGTAAACTAGCCTTCGCAAGTTTGTACAAATGACACAGAGAGTTGGTCTTTCAGAGTGAAAGGCCAGGTGTGTCAGCCAAAAGAAATAAAAAGGATGGTGTAAATATGAGGGTTGCTCTGCACTGAGTTACAACTGATAAACAGGACAAAACAAGCAGCGGTTACTAGACAAACACTGGCCTTTCCCATAAATGGCAAATGGAGAACAAGTCACAGCCAAAAAAGTCCACTACAGGAGACAGTTTGTCTAATACCTGATTAGAATTAGTCAAATCCATCTGAAAGTTAATGGAAACACAGTACATGGAGGTGTAACTAGGAAGTAGCTTCTGCCAAAAATGGATCAAACATTGGGGACGCCAACGAACCTGCTTCCCAAAACATTGCCCTCATTGTGCATGAGGTAATGTGAAGAATACTCATTCATTCTTGAAGCTTTCCGTTGGGTGTATCCATTAAAGGCTGCGTGCTTTGAAGACAATCAGAATATACACTAGAGAGAAGGTGACCCAAGGATTAAACACACTAATAATGACATAACTCCTCCTCACCAGGGTGCCATTGTCTAGAAAACACAGACCCATCTAACATGACAGTGTGAGCCAGGGAGTGTCAAGTGTCGGACAATATTTGTTGCTACTTTAAGTCAATCAGCTGAAAACACTGCAGTGTGCCTGCGCCTGAGCAGTAGAAGAAGCTTTATTTGTTATTATAGCTGGCAGTGTAGCCGCATGTATTCATGTATGAGGCCGGGCACAAGAGGACACGCTCTGCATTTCAGAAAAAAATGCTTGTTCAGCAATAAAACTCATTGGGAAAACATTATCTAGCATGGGAACCTTACACCATTATAAAGGACAATGGTCAATGCCAACACTGCTTCATCATCTCAATATAAAACCAGTACAATATCAGTGTGTATCCATTTGAAAATTCACTAACCAGCAGTTTCTAAGCAAGTTTAAAATGATGCAAGAACTTCTCCACAAATGGGTATTGCCTACAAAAAGCTGGGGTGACACAGAGTCAAGAACTTTAAGTCTTTTCTTCACGGCAAAAAAATGAAATAACTTCTGAAAACCTTACTTCACGCGACACTACTCTTCATTTTGGAAAAACTATTTTTTAAAAGGAGTTACACACCAAACTTTTTAACACCTGTAGGCTATTTTAGCATGCCAGTTTTATACACACCTACTGGTAAAAAAAAAAAAAGAAGTGCTTCTTCTGTTGTTATCAGCAGTTGTAAACAGCCTATAAATGTATCACTGCCACCTTGAAATGGTTGTTCTGTTACTCAGGTGCAGTTCAAAGCAAGGGAAAAACATTTTCTAAAGAAAAAATTATAGTCATATACAGCTACTCCAACTACCACACACCTAATGACTAAAAGCTGGAAATGATCTGAAAATGATCTGAAAATAAAAACATTTGATATATTATTGATCGATGAGTGTTGTCTCCTAAACTGCTGTAAGATTGGTTTTTCGCCATTGAGGGATCAAGTAAGTTTATCTTAAATTAAGCCAAATTATTTAATGCTGACATGTTCCACTATTTTTTTTCCACAATTTCAAAAAATGTATCACATTTTCTTTCACAAAAAGAAAGCTTCCCAACAGTCTCTTTGAATTATTTTTTATTAATGTTGCCGTAGTGTTTGCTTCCAAGAAATGAAAACAGATTTAAAAACGTCCTCTGACATGCTTCATGAAAGTCATGTTGAAGAGAACTGCAGATGTAGAAGTGTGTGTGTGCCACTTCATCACAGAAATGAAACTCAGCTGAAAGGCCTATGAAGTCACTCACATTCATGTAGTGATCAATCCCAGTATTTGGACATGGAAACAGACAAACTGATTAGCTTTCCCCGACAGCATTTCCACATCTGGAAGACCCAAAACTGCCTCTCAAATATGTGAGACATCGCCCTTGGATTAATTTCCAAGACAGGGTTTATGCTCAGCTGAAGGTTTTGGACTTGGACCATAACTTAGTGCAATGGTTGCAAAAAGAAAAGTACTCAGTTCTGGATCTGCCTCTAGCGCAACTTAAAAAAGCAATTGTGCTTTCAAGGTCCCAACAGCCCATCAAACCTGTTTTTTGTTGAAAAATTGTAGCTGGACATTTAGAATACTATGGAAATATTCCAGCAGAAAGGTGGCTCCAATTCCACATCATCTGGAGCAGATTCAGCTGTAAATACTTCACAGTGGTGCCAGATAGGAGTGAAAAGCAAGATCACTGATATAAAGTCCCTCTACTTAACATGTTAAGTTTTGAACATGTTAAGGAACTTTTAAATCTGATTCTATGATACATACAAAGTTGCCTCACCTGTGGTTCATCAGAAAATTACATCACACCTCTTCAGACAATCTTATCTACATGTTGAGATTTACTCAACATTACACAGAAGTTTAACAAACAAGCTCAAACACATCATTATTTCCATGTGTCTACATGGCTTCAGAGTAAACCCAAACCCTCTTGAAATCACCCTTCAGCTGATTCCCACAGTGATGCAGTGCTCTGAAAATGTTGATGTTTCCCTCTGACATTCAGCAGACCAGTCTGCTGGTGTCTTCTGGCAACAACATGTACCATCTCACCTTTGACACTATTCATGTAGCAGGAAAGTGCTTTCTGAAAGAAACTCAGATATTCTTCTGTGTGACATTATCATATATGAAGCTTTAGTTGACAATATGTGATTTATACCCCCCTTTCTTTTATTGCACTATTATAGCTCAAGTCTAGTAACAAATTATAATAGCAAATGGCCTGGATGGATGTGAGCCAGGGGTTGTCTGCCCCCAGTTCAGTCGGGTGTGGTCATACATTCACACATTTCTTTGATATGAGGTATAAATGGTTTCGTCTGCATCCTATTTTGTTGGAAAATTCCAAAACCACCCCCTCCAGTTATTGGGTTATACTTTTTTCATTTGAGACCAGTGGTGTTGTGGTGTTTGACTTTGCCACTAAATGATCATTAATGTTCGCGCCATTAGACGCTAAAAAAAGGGAAGCATTTTAAGCAAGAAAACCAGTGAAGCGTCAAAAGTTTCAAAAACAAATTAATAGACGGAACAGGTTGTGATAATTTACTAGCAAATAGAAAGAGGCAAAAGCAGATGCTATGATGCACTCAGGGGTTGTTGGTGAGGCCATTACATACATCATTTTTATTGTTTCATTTCAATATTTTCTTTCTCATAAGGTCTATGTACATTTTTTCATTCTTTACATTTGCAGCTGTACTGCCTTCAACCTCTTAATGTGGTACTGGTCCATTTCACTCATCTCATTCATACCCTTAAGCTCTCTAAAATGTAACAAAATATGCAGTATATGAAAAGACAGTCGAAATTTCTCACATCTTCTTCCAAATCTGTCATGTATGCAGTGCACCAATCTGCATAAAAGGCTCATTTAACTTTTCACTCATATCAGAATAAACACAACCAGATGATGATATTCAGACTGGATTCAAACCCTTTAAATGTGAAAATACTGGTAGAAACAAGATAGATGGAATAATGCTTAAGCTCATGAAAAATAATTATGGTGTAATCACATTATCACAATTAGTAGATTATGCTACGATTGTGAATACCCATGATCAATTATAGCAAATATGAATCAAATATGTATTTGGGCAAAACACAAAAAGGCTTGATTGAGTAATTTCATTCCCACAATAAGCAGTAACAGGATAAAATTCTTTCAAAGACTATTTTAACCCTCACCGTACACACCCACCTTTGGCTGTCTGTTTCATTCTAACATTAGAAATCTCCAGTCTAACATCACTGTTAAAACACTCTTCTTCCCACATGCAGTCATCTGGACTGTATTTCATGGCAGCTTGAAGTGACAGCTCTTCCAACTTTCCACAAATCATCGAGATACTGCACAAGGCTGTCTGAAAACCACATATGCAGGAGAAATGATGAAAAAAAAAAAAAAAAAAAAAAACCAGACCGAAAGAGGTGAGCAAGAGAGAGAGAGGGGGCACAGAGGGAGGAGGCAAGGAGGCCAACCTACAAACCAGCAGCAGATAAATCAGGCAACGGAAAAGTTAAGTGATCTGAGAGGTTCTATTGGCTTTATTGAAATAAACAAAACCATATGTGCTTGTGTGTGTGTGTGTGTGTGTGTGTGTGTGTATGTGTGTGTGCGCTTGTGTGTGTGTGTGTGTGTGTGTGTGTGTGTGTGTGTGTGTGTGTGTGTGTGTGTGTGTGTGCGTGCGCGTGTATACATATGAGTATGCATGCAGGCCGAGACCCAGCAGCATGGTGCACAGGCACAACCAGACAAAAGCCCTGCTCCAATAGATGAGTGTGTCTCTTTACATTGGTTTGTCACCAATGATTGGGAGTGACGGCCCGGGCTTTCAACTTTAAATTAGCTGTTTTGGTTACTGAACCAGACGTACAGATCAAAAAGGTCAGACATGCCCACTTAATCCTGGCAAATCTCTCCCTTCACATCTCGCCAGCCTGTCAGCTTCTGTGTGACAGCTACCATCACAGACGCATGCCTTTGCTCTGTTCGCCTCTGTGAGTCTGATGAGGTATCGCCCCCACCCCCAAACTAGTACACAAACACATGCAGAACGGTTGTGTTTTTAATTCCAGTACACACATTTATGTGTGCAAGTTTCTATCATCATAATTGCAAACACAATTGTCTATCTGAAAACTTCAGCTGTAGCGCTGGTCAGAATGGAAGAAGACATTTGATCTACTTGTCCACCTTTAGAAGAATGCTAAATATTGTGGTTCATGATCAGTGAACTGATGAGCAGCAGGGGTTTGAGGGCTATAGGGGTCGGAGGTCATCCACTAAAGATGACCTCTCTGAAACGCATACTGAGTTGAATGAAGCTGGAAAGAATGAAACTACAGTCAGACCTGATCTGCCAGACACCTCTATAAGCCCACCCCCTACTTACAATGACAACTTTTTTCAAAATTCTGTTTCATTTCCCATTTAAGTGTGCATAAGGTTTCCATTGTGAGATGATCCATCCAACACAACTGCAACTGACATGGTTGGAGACCACAGGAAGCCAATCATGACCACAAGCAGGCAGCCTCAGTGTTGAATAGTAAAGAGTGCGAAGCAAAATGTATCACGTTGGACGATGTTCAGTGATTTAGAGTCTCAAGAAGAGGAGAGAACACTTGGATGATAACAAGCTCCAAACAGTTGGAAGAGAAACACTGAACTGACAGGAAACCAGGAACTCAGCCGACTGCTGGGAGTTTTTCTATGACACAACATCCCACCAGACTCTATTGGTGGGCTTGGCTGATGATTCCCAAAGCAGACTGAGAACTTATCTTAGGTTCAGTTAGTTAAACACAGTTGTGTTCAGTTTTGAGGTGTAATGTTCTGAACAAATACATTTTCTTTAATCATGTTCATTCCTTGCTCCTGTGTTACATACATATATGCACAGAGTATAACCATTTAAGTGCACTTCTTTTAACTATCTGTTCTCTGACTTGTCGTGAATTGGTATTTCTTTGTAACAACACCATTTGTCCAAAGAGACCACTTTTCTTCAGGACTTTGAGTGGTCTTAGACAGGTTTGACTGAACTTCTACTTGACTTTCTGTAGTTACAGTGTTTACTACAAGGTTTTTAGCTTAAGATGTTTTCCTTCAGCTTCTGGCCCTGCATGTTTGTACAGGTGCAGACATTAACCTTGGCCTAGGAGGCCAACAAAGGCTACTTGATCAATCTTTGGGATGCAGATATGTGACTAATGTCAAAACTTTAAAAGAAAAAAATGAGGTAAAAATGTAAGAAGTATCAAGTTAAAGGTAAATGAGCAGACATTTACTCACATCAATCACAACTTCACTGTAGCTATCAACCTTTACCTTCAGGACATGACTTGGAGTTGTCAGGGATTGTGAAATAGGTATACCATTGTTCATACCTTTATGAAATACTTTAACAAAAACGATTGGATGATCAAAGTTTGGGTTTTTTTTGGAAAGACGTTTGGAGCTGAAATCACTGGGATCTGAGCCAACAAAAAGCATGGAAATGTTGATTCTTTGGATTTTAAGGGTGACCAAGAACACTTTATCTGTTATTTAGGATATGTCAATATACAATGTTAGTACATGATGTTGGTATATGATCTTAGTCTATAATGTTAGCACTGCATATGAGCATGAAACCAAATTTATTGTTAGACTACTGGAGATCTCTCCGGGGGTCTCAGCTTTCATTTAGGGGATCAAGAAGTGGGCTCAGCTGTTACAACTTTTGGTTAAAGTTTGAGTTGCAGTTTGAAAGTAAACATTAGAATTTCTAACAGCATATTATTATCAGTATGTTAGTTCGACAGTGTTTACGTGGTAAACAAGACCACTTCTAACCTGTTTGAAGTCTGCCACAAAAGTGATGAGCGTCCCATCTCCCTGCTTGAATTCCAGCGATATCGTGTTCCTCTCGCTGTCCGCCTCCAACACTTCATCGGTCACCAGTCCATCGGAGAGCCGGACCCGGACACGGAGCTCCGAACCGAGTCCCACAGCGACGACCAGCACCAAGGCGCAGAGACGGGTCAGTACGCCAACCGAAGTCGCGGAGATGCAAGTTGCAAACATCCCCGAAGACTCAAAACCGAACCCGGTAGAGGAAAAATCTTTGGCGAAATCCAAAGATCAGCGCTCATATCCCCGAACTAGCCTACTTTCTTAGATTTTTTCGGAGAGTCATTCATGTTCGGATCGGGGTTACAGTTTACATGTAGCGGACTCGATCGATCCCTGAGTGCCAAAACTTTGCAGCCGAAATTAAAGCACAATTTATGCTGTTGTTTTCACTTTTAGAACCCCGAGATCACCTCCATTGAAAAGTTTATCGCTTCGGCGCCGTGGATAAGATCACGCGCATTCGCTTCACACCCCTCGCACAGCGGGCACTGGTCCGGCGATCGCACGCTGCTTCTCGCTCTGCTTTGTGTTGATATTCTTGTCCTCTTTTCCCCCCGTTTCCTCTGCGATTCCTGCTGTCCCGTCACTTCCTACCCTTCGGTATCGCACTGCTCGACTGGCCTCCAAACTTTGTAGAGTGAGTTAGTGAGTTAGTGAGTGAGTGAGTGAGCTCAGGGATCGTAGTAAACTCTTAAAGCCACACCGATGGAGCGCTCTGCCCATCCCCCTTAGGCCTCATGTGATCCTCCTGCTCCGCAGCGGGCAGGCTGAAAGAGTAATACCCCCAACAATTACACTATAACAAAGGTGTTGTTAGGATTTGTAAATCATAGCTTTGTGGATCACGCCATGCAGGCATAAATAATAGACTTCAGAGGTAAACTACAGCCTGTGAAACCTTCACAATGACTATGAAAATAACAAAAAAAAACAGTTGACTTGTTAAAGATTATTTTAATCTTGAAAAAAAAAAAAAGAGTGATGACTACAATCAATATGTCAAACATTTTTGGTCTATACGTCATCTTCAGGAAATTCTTTTAATAATTGACATCCTAATATGAAATTATTGTGTTGTTTGAATTGTTCCGTTGATGACGTGCACTGGGTTCTAAGTATATATCAATTGTATCAATTATTTCAAAAGATATTTGAAATTACAATTGGTACAGTGAAATCTTGTAGAGCTGTCTCCAAATTGCAGCCTAATAAGGAAAAAGATTCATTGTATCATTAGTCCATCCATCCATCCATTCATCCATCCATCCATCCATCCATCCAACCATCCATCCATCCATCCATCCATCCATCCATCCATCCATCCATCCATCCATCCATTTTCCTCTCTTATCAACGTTGAGGGACACTGGTCTGCTGGAGTCTATCCAAGATTGCTACAGGAGAGAGGCAGGGTACACCCAGGACATGTCGCCAGCTCACCAAGGGGTGTGTTGTACATTTGGATGGAAAATAATCCTCTCTCATTATGTCTTTTATTTATATATTGACAAATATACAGTTAGTAGGTGTTTGGAAAAAAAATAAACAAAAAAAGAATACGTATAAGTATAGCGTATGTAAACATATATATACTAACACAAAGTATATTGTTTTGAGTACTACAGGCTCAAAAGTATTCGACCCTTTAATGATGCTCATTTCTACTTAAATACCCTTTAGATCCTATGACCTGCTGCAAATATGATGCATACCCAGGAATCTTAGCCCATTGGTCATCTGTAAAGGCCTTGAACTTTGGAATAGTTCCGTATTTATTTACCGTGACTCCCTTTTTCAAATCCAGCAAAAGATTTTGTATGGTATCAATGTCAGGCTACCGTGATATCCTCTCTAGAATGATCCAGTAACCCTGAAACTGAGTCTTGATGGACCTTGAATTCTGCTTAGGATCATTGTCCCAATAAAATGTTCATTGATGGCTAAGTTACAGCTCCTCACACATGAACAGATGTTTTCAGCTACAATTGTCTCATGCTTTATGGAATCGATGTTACCCTCTACATGCTGCAGGTTTCTTTTTGATGGTGAAGGCAAATTAGCCTCAGGCATCACCAATTCACTGCCCTGCTTTAATGTAGGTAGAGTGTTCCTTTAAGCATATGCTTCAATGTTCCTTCTCAAGACATCTACTGATCCACATACCTTCAAAGTTATAGTTTTAAATTCATGGCTCTACAGAACAACATCCTAAATCATATCTGTGTGCATGGAGCTACATTTTCTTGTCCTTTATGTCAGTAGTGGTGAGAATCTAGGGGTTCAGGAATGGGGGTCTTGATAGGTACAACTTTGGGTCTCAACTGTTTAAGTGAGTTCATGAAGATTCAGTCATTCGTTCATCATCAATACCAGTTCGCGGGGCTGGAGCATATCCCAGCTGACTGGGGTGTGAGGCAGGGCATACTACAGGCACGGTGTCGGTGCACTGCTGAGCCACATGCAAACAGACAACCATGCATGCACACACTCACACCTCTGGGCAATTTGGTATCATCAATTCACCTAAGCTGCATGTTTTTGTAGGTGGGAGGAAGCTGGAGAACCCGGAGAGAACCCACGCAGACACGGGGAGAATATGTAGACTCCGCACAGAGTGGGACTCGACACGCCTTGTCGTGTGGTGACAGCGCTACCCACCGCGCCACCGTAGTTTGGGGGTTGAATCATTTTGAGGCTGCAGTAACAAGGGGTTTGAATGAATTCACTTAATTTATGTTACAAAAGTTTATAATCATCATATAAAGTGTCTAATACATTTTCTTCTTGCACCATTATGTATCTTTTTCCAGTTGTTTATCTGCACGTCTAATCTCTCTAACACCCCTGTATTTATGAATATATTTGCGATGCCTTGTAAAACAAATCTATTCAGAGATGCGTGGTGCCAGCTTGTGGATTTTTAACAGGTTTTAGCATAAGGAAAATATACAGGCACAGCCTTATTTTTTTGACATATGTTGTTATTTGCTGAGAACAACCTTGACAAACCTGAAAAGAGAATTTCAAAAATAGAAAAAAAAAATCTGACATTTGTTTTTTATCTGTCAGTTGACCTACTGCATTCTGGGTGGGCAGAACTGTGAGCTGGAGACCCCAAACGTGGCAGGATTTGAGTGCTACTGAGAACAAGGGGTGGTCACTCCAGTGAAGGGGAAAGCAAACAGAGGGGATATAAAGCCGAGCAAATTTTGTTTGCCGGAGCTGAGACTGGGCCCTGGATCCTAATAGACTGGAGGTCAGGCAAACATGTTCCTTTGTGATGTCACTCCAGTTCTCAGGCATTCTCAAGCTACATCTTAGTTGCAACATTTAAATGGCTGCACTGTTGGCGAGCCCATGCATCCATTTAATAATGACTGAGCTGCATCCACGCACGCAGCAGTCCAAAGGGTAATAGTTCCATGAGGCTGTTTGCCTGGAGGGACTCAGGCAGATAGCAAAGACAGACACAAGCAACAGTGTACAGAGGGTTTTATGATTAACCAGCAATCATTCTATCCGACATTAATTATGGACACAGTGACCAGTGTATTGTTGACAAAGTCGGTTCTGTACCTCAATAGTCTTTCATAGAAGAGTGGAAGAGAAGCAAGCAGCATCTATTTTATTTTGTATCGTTGGGCCAAAAGGAGAAAAATATGTCCATTCATTTTTCATCATTTGTGAATAACGTAATTTGAATTGTCTTCGCTGTTGACTTCACTTATCTTATGCACTCTCTTATCTACATTTTACCAAACTCAATGCAGCAGAGCTGTTTGCATTCCTAAAAGCAAAACCTGTGAAAAAGACACCACAGTCTTGTCTGGTCAGACTCTCCAGGTATTTGTTTTATCAATCTGACGCTGCAGCTGCAGAAGTTTCCTTATCTGACCACAAACGATCATACAATCCTCACACAGATGTGAAGTGATGAAACCGATTTATACCAGTGTTGCTTTATCGAAAGAGATGCATTGATATCTTAAGAGAGAAATATTTTGAATGACACATATAGTCCTATGTGTTGATGTTTATTGACAACTGAGTAATACTGACAGCCTCTTAATAACAGCAAATGTAAGTAAACCCTATAGAAGTAGAAAACAGCAAATAATGAATCAATTAATTAAAAAAACAAAGATGTTGGATCAAATGTTTACTTTGGTTGTGGTTGTGAAATAGACTTCTGCAAACTTGCACCCCCTCCCCCCCATCAGAAATAAAAGTTGCTTCCATACTTTGATGAAGCACAACTGGGCTTATTTGTGAATAGCTTCGACTACAGCCAAGATACTAATACTGCATTCCAGTCATGTGTGTGTATGTGTGTGGACTTGCGCAAGGTTAGCTCTAAATAGCTATGCTTGAATTGGTGCTGCTGCACCAGGTTTGCATTCATAAATAAACTCTGCAATGCATATTAAGAGCATATTATATAACTGGATTGTATTGCTTTCATAGGAGGAATCAAAAAATTTCCAGATACAGTACAAAAAGATTATATTGATATTATGACTTAATCAAAATCACATGCAGTAATAACCCTAAAACTCATTGAAGAAGTGACATATTTTCCTCCATAATGGGTTTTCTTGAATACATATTCAGAAGTAATAAAACCTTCAAACCAGCAAGCAGCAGCAGATGATGTTTCACTTCTGCACCGCTGCAAGGAGGAGGAGGACAACCAGTAGGGAAGAGCCAAGCTCTGTGGTCGATCTTTGGTTTATCCCTCCTCCACACAATACCAGAAGTGTTTGTGTATACATGCGTGCCTGTGCACACTGTTTAAGAATGCATACAGTAAAAACAAGAGGTTTGCAGGAGATGAAATCAAGCTGCTCTCCAGTCTTCTGATGATATTTTGATACCTTTGCTCCCCTTCTTTTTCTTCCCTCTAGCTCAGTGCTGGAGCAGCTCTGTTGCTCTTAGAGCACCCCGCTGTAGAGAGATATCCTCTTACACATGTGGGGCTCTGAAACGGAGGAATCCTCTTGGAGTACAGGCTCGCATGGAGGAAAAGTTGAATAAGGTTCGGGGACATGAGAAGCTACAGTAAAGGCAAGTTTTATATATGAAGTACATTTTAAAATCTTTTACTTTGCCAAGCTTTCAAAGACAAGCAAAACACAACATTAACAATAGAAATCAGTTTATGAAATATAAGTTAGTGTAGATTAAACTCTCCAAAATATATAAGATAGTTTATAATATTCACTAGACGGCGCGGTGGGTAGCGCTGTCGCCGCGCAGCAAGGGGGCTCTGGGTTCGAGTCCCGCTCTGTGCGGAGTTTGCATGTTCTCCCCATGTCTGTGTGAGTTCTCTCCGAGTTCTCCGGCTTCCTCCCACCTCCAAAAACATGCGCTTCAGGTTAATTGGCCAGTCCCACATTGTCCATAGGAACGAGTGTGTGTGTGTGCGTGTTTGTGTGTGTGTGTGTAGCTCCATTGTACACTGGCGTCACGCCCGGAGTTTCCCCGCCTCACGCCCTAAGACAAGTTGGGATAGGCTCCAGCTCCCCGCGACCCATGCAAGCGGCAGGACGATGAATAAATGAATGATTATTATTCACTAGCTAAATTCAAGTGAAACTTAATCTATGATAAGAAACACTGCAGTAGGGTCATTATACAGAGTACTGTGTAATACTCACTCATTTGTTACTAGTAATGACGAAATTGCTTCATTCAAATTTGAATAATTATAGGATCTCAACTTAACCTTCATCACTGGTAGAGAAGCTAATATTAGGGCAGCAAGGAAGAAGACATGAAGAGAAGCGAAGAGAAGAGATTCATCTGTCAGCAAGCCAGTTTGTTTTATTGTTGGATGGTCTTCAGTTACATCATTTCCAGCACACATATGTTTTGATGCTGTTAAATGAATCTATATTATTTAGCATTACTCACAGAGACAGATGCAGGCATCCAGATGTTTCTATGTCATCACCAGCGGGGACAAAGTTCAAAGGAAACACATTGAGGAACAGGAGGGATCATTTAAACCTTGCCTCTGCAAGAAAAGCATTGCACTCCCACGTATGACTCCTATCCCACACAATCACTTATATTACAAAAGAATTCCATGGAAATTCCCATAAAGTTGATGAAAGAGAGTGAGGGGAAAGAGAGAGGAGGAGAAAGATAGAGAAGGGAAATTAACAATTCTTTTGAAATGTAAAGATAAATAAACCTGTTTGGGCTTATAACTCGCAGTACAGAACCTCTTTCCTGGCAGAGTCCCAAGAGATTAAAGAGAATCCCAATTCAAATGTAGGAGTAGGAACCTATCATTTGTCTTTCCCCTTTATGGGAGGTCAAAGATGATATAATCTAATGACTGAGGCTGAGCCGCTGCTTTGTTTCTGGAAAAGTCATGGACAAATAGTTTGAGCAGCCACCATATGCACTGGCGGTAATTACAGAATGCAACATTCCATGCCGCCTGTGTGTACACATCTGGCAAACCTTAATGTACCCTTTTTTTACACACATAAATTCATCCATCTTCAAGAGGCTCAAATTAAGCCTGAGTATACTGTTGGTGGTAAAACGTGGAGCTTCAAGGTAAGTGATACTTGGCAAGATTCCCTCCATCAGATGGCGCTGATTAAAATCTGTGCACATGACTCAGAAAACATCTGTTCAGGAAATAGGGAGGACCTTCTTGATATTTAATTAATGAAATTCTTGGCTTTCTGTGGTGAGAAATTACAGCTAATTCTCTTTGGGGGGTATTTAATAAGGTTACTGGGAGTCATTCAGGGGCGGGTGACTCAATTTCCTGGGCAATGAAACCTCTGTTAATGTTTTTGATACTTGTACATATGCACAGTGGTGGTGCACGGTTTACCCTGTTACTGCTTCATTTAATATCTGTGACATTTAAGTAACAATACACATGTCCTGCAGAGCGTATAATTTTGGGATATATGAGAATTACTAAATCCACAGAGCTGGCAATTGAGAAGGAGTTTAAGGTTAGCTTAAATACTATAAGTATATGAACTACTACTGTTTATTCTAATGTGATGGGACAGATGAGTGGGACCATCCTTGAGACATGCACACAGTTCATAAATAAATATCCATAAAGACGAGTCATGGATAAACATATCCATGGCATAAGTATGTGTTTAGACCTACAAAATAGGCTTTGTAATTTAACTTGATTCAAAGTATGCACAAAAACCTTTGCACTGTTTGTTCTTTGAATTTTATTGCTTAACACCCAAAATGATCTGTACATCCCCTCCTTGTTCTCAGAAGATCGTAGATATCATCTACAAATGCCACAGAGTTAGAAGTGGAGCGGTTATAAGTGGAAATGACCTAAGTTTAGTGGAATTATTTCCTCCGAGTTGCACATAGAAAAGCAATGGAATGGTCAGTGAGTGCTCAGGCCTCATTTGTGGGCTGTACTGTAAAACCTTGCTTTACAGTGTTGTCTGAACAGGGTTTGACTCTTTAAATATCACACAGATACATGCTGAAAACTGCAATTCAATACAGGAGAAACAATGTATGATTACAGCATGACTACCACAAGGTCATTATTTACAAGAATGAATAGTAAACCCATGTGAAACAGCAGAAAATCACGGGCAAGTAAAAGAAAAAGACATGGATACAGCCTGCTCAGCCTTTTGACACAGATGTCCTGAACTGCACTGATAAAGAAACCTCCACTGAGTGGTGTTAAAGTTCACAGGTCATGGCTGTCACTCGAGCCTATGCAGTTGGTAAGGGTGGGAGGTGGGGTACACCCCAGACAACATCACTAGCAAATTGCAGGGCCAAACATAGACAAACAATCACCCACGCATACACTCACACCTATGGACAACTTGGTGTGATCAGTTCATCTAACCTGCATCTTTTTGGAGGTTCAACTATAATAATATTCATATTGAATATTTTCTGCAGCAAGACATCCGTGTCTTTACACTCAAAATGCGACAATGAAATTGCTTATAGCATCATGCTTACCAATGTTATGTATAATTTATTATAAATAATTGTTATTTCTTGTTATTAATGGAATTATTATTTGTATTATTAGAAGTTATTTTGTAGTTCTGTCCGGCTGGTTGTGACTCAGGAGGCAGAAGTGTCATTAGTTATCTTAGGAGGACTAGCAGTTTGATACATAGCCCCGCAGTTGTAATGTTAAACTAACTTATGAGTGATTATGAGCAGATGCTTCCCTACCTTACATATAGTCTGTTGTTTGAGCTGTACAGTGTTACTGTAGTAGTAGTAGTAGTAATAGTAGTAGTAGTAGTAGTAGTAGTAGTAGTAGTAGTAGTAGTAGTAGTAGTAGTAGTAGTAGTAGTAGTAGTAGTAGTAGTAACATACTTTAATTATCATTAAACTCAACACAGTTGAGTACTATAAACACGCAGACATTTACTGACAGAACTCTGTCCAATATATTGTTGGAAATTAAAAAAAGGGCAATGACTATTTGCACTAATATGTTGCACAGTCATACTAAAATATAAAGAAAACCTATTTCATTTACGAGGGTGAGATTTTTTTTCTATGTGTGGAGGTTTTAAATTAGCTGCATGGTATAGATACAAAAACATTGTCTCAGTTTTGCACAAATATCTTCTAAAAGTTTTCCTGACAGCCAAGAAATATTGGTTTTACTAATATCTTTTTGGGCCCTGTTTTGCTTTCAACCTGTAAATTCTAATCTCTTCTCTCTTTCTCGCAATATAACACCTATAATATTTCATTGCACAACATACTGTACATTACCAGAAGTGACTGATGTGGGGGTCTGGCCTGCATAAGGCAGCTGAGAAAACCAAGGAAACAAACTGAAAGATGCTGGTATTCAGGAAATGGATACTGGAGTTGAGATAGCCTCTGTGTACGTAGCTCTTTTGAAATCAGAGCTTTCAAATATTTACTTTAAACCAGTGTGGCCTTTGATATTAAATAACCACAGTGACCTGAAGGAGAACAAAGATTACAGAGTGACATTGATTTGTGTTATGTTTGTACCTGGTTTTTACTGGCACATAAAGCATAAATGGTGAGAAAGGGAATGTAATGCACTTTACAAGGATAGAAGAGTGTTACACATTGTTGGTGGTTGACTTCTTGGAATAATGCAAGTAGTGTGTCAGTTAAGGAGTAGATGAGTAACAAATCACTGTTAAATAAAGTAGAAGTCACACAAAGTTTTTATAAGGTTTTTACATATGAAGGTTAAAGACAATGAGAATTGCTAACTTTATAGTGTTTGTACACAATAAAAATAAACATAATCGCACAAACCAAACACAACTGACCAAATAATTATTGAAAAAATGTTATGAGCATGAAAAATCAACATTTTGCCTTTTTTTAATTATCGGAAGGCTTTAACTGACTCGAATGGGCCATAATCTGCTGATAGTGCTTTATGATAACAATAAGTTTAAGACCTGTTTAACCAGAATGTAGCACAGGTGTCTCTGAGCCCCTTGGCAAAGTGTGTGAGGTCTGTCATAAAGAATGGCTATTAAAGCAAGTTGTAAATTTTTGAATTCATATGACTAGACCAAAATTATTTTTAAGGATATTTCAGGTAAGGAGTGAGATTTTATTGGACTGGTTGCCACTCTGGATAAATTTTCAAAGGACCAGAATTTAGGGCTACCTTTCTCCTCCGACCGCTGACCCCTTCCCATTCTTGTCAGCAGTGTAACTGTCCTCACTAAATCAAGCTGGTGTCCCCATACTCCAGTTCGTAAACAACAGACTGGGCATTCTTGAATGTGGGAGTCAAAAGGAATGGGACATCCCTCATGATTTAACGGCCTCTTCCACAACCATGGCTTTGTCTGCATGCGTGTTTGCTCACATGAAGCAGGTCTGGGCTTTGCTGTTGTCTGGTCAGCAGAGAAAATCCTGTTTGAGTGACTCACCACCCCGACTAACAGCACATTCTAGGGTCTGATAAAAAAGCATTTACACAGAAAGTCCTCCAGTTAGCATGCTTTGACTACTGGAAGGTTCTGTTCATGTACACATTAAAAGATGAACAGTAAGGTAATAAAACAAACAGTGCTGAAGTCAGAATTTATTCTGCACCATGTGTTTTGTGTTACCCCAGTTTCAACTGAACTTGGATCATCCTGCTGCAAGAATTCGATTTTAGGAGGCTTGGTGACCATGCACGCACATAGACACACTTTTATCTTAGCACATACTGGGAGGAATTCCCCCTAGTGATTTCTGACCTGGGAAAGTAGTGGGAATGAAAATCAGAAAAATTGGAGAAAAGGACACAACATCTTTTTGCCAGAAGTTTGAACTACATCTACATCTGTAAATCTCGGAGACCATTCCAAGATGCTTTTCGAGTGACACAATTTTTCTTAAGTACTTTCCATTTCTCTGCAATACGCTGCACAAAGATTTTCAAAGGTAGAAACATTATGTTTCTTTTTTGTGCTGCTGTGCAAACTGAATATTTAATTAATTTTGCATACACCTTCCTCACATATTTTTGGACTTGAGCTGTGATGATGTAATGAAAGACTTTTTTTTCTCTTGTGCAGAGTTGTGGCAACTACAGAGGAATAAAGCTGATGAGCCATACAATGAAGTTATGGGAAAGAGTAGTGGATGCTAGACTAAGGGCAGAAGTGAGTATTTGTGAGCAGCAGTATGGTTTCTTGACAAAAAAGGGTACTACAGTTGCAGTATTTGCTTTGAAGATGTTGATAGAGAAGTACAGAGAAGGCCAAACGGAGCTGCATTGTGTTTTTGTAGATCTGGAGAAAGCTTATGACAGGGTGCCCAGAGAGAAACTGTGGTATTGTATGAGGAAGTCTGGAGTGGCAGAGAAGTATGTTAGAGCAGTGCAGGACATGTATGAGGACTGTAAGACAGTGGTGAGTTGTGCTGTAGGTGTGACAGATGAGGTGGAGGTGGGACTGCATCAGGGATCAGCTCTGAGCCCCTTCTTGTTAGCTATGGTGATGGACAGGCTGACAGACGAGGTTAGACAGGAATCTCCATGGACTATGATGTTTGCAGATGACATTGTGATCTGTAGTGAGAGCAGGAAACAGGTGGAGGAGAAGCTAGAGAAAGGAGAGGAATGAAGTTTAGCCGCAGTAAGACAGAGTACATGTATGGGAATGAGAGGTGGAGCTGGAGGTAGCAGAGATGAAGATGCCGAGGTTCTCTTTTGGAGTGACCGGGATGGATAGGATCAGGAATGAGTACATCAGAGGGACAGCACATGTTAGAGGTTTTGTAGATAAAGTTAAAGAGGCCAGACTGAGATGGTTTGGACATGTCCAGAGGAGAGATAGTGAATATATTGGTAGAAGGATGCTGAGTTTTTAACTGCCAGACAGGAGGCCTAGAGGAAGACCAAAGAGGAGGTTTATGGATGTAGAGAAAGAGGACATGAAGGTAGTTGGTGAGAGAAGATGATGCAGAACACAGGGTTAGATGGAGGCAACTGATTCGCTGTTGCGACCCCTAAAGGGAAAAGCCAAAAGAGAAAGAAGAACAAAGGAGGTCTCTGAAAACTCAAGGTCTTCATTTCCAAACGAGGTTCGGTGTACAAGAAAAGTCAGTCAAAAAACACAAACAATGGTATCCCAGTGGGTTAGCCAAAATCTCCTGTAATCCGAGGGAAAGTTGGCATGGACAAAGGACTCCAAAAGGACTCAATACACAAGGAAGGAAGGTCAATGAGGGACAGGTGAAGCCCATCAGGGTGGGGCAGGTAATCACACATGATGGGAAAGCACAAGGGCAGGAAGTAAAGTGTGTGAAATGAGAGACAATGGTGAGTGCCAAAATACAACAGGAAACACTGACAGGAACTGAAAACAAAATACAATGAAGCCCCAGGGTGTTTGATATGCTGGAGCACAATAACAATCTCTAGACCTGTGATGGGGATCAGCTAAATCTGATCATCTAACTGGTTGTTTTTTGTATGCTTATTATTGTTTTGATAGGAGTCATGCTTTTGGCAGTGGTTTATGAGTTACAAAGGGATTGTTTATCCAGATTTGTGCTTCGTAGTGGAACATCATGAGATTTATACACCTGGGTATTTATACCATGATTGGTTTCATGTGGGCACATGTAAAAAATAAAGGCCCTATCTCACAATGTTGAATCAAAAGAAGAAGCGTGGAGACCTAGAACTTTGGATTTCTGAAAGAATTTGGATCATATTCCAAATCTTCTGATCAAATGACACAGCTTAATTTTCATGCAAAGGATTGCTGTCAAGCCCATCGAAGGAAACTGTTAAGCATTTAGCTTGTTTTACCTCCCTCGAAGAGAGGTATTACAATAAAATACAATAAGAGCACCTTTGTTGATTATGTCAGGTAAGAAACCCTCTTTATTTATGAGCAGCAGTGGTTTTATCTCTTCTCATACAGCCGAGTGTTATGTAACCCTGAGGGATGCAACAAGTTTTTCATCAGAGCAGTCCTGCAGGTAAAACATGTCAAGATGACAAAGTGGTGGGGAATACATTTTCATTTAAAGACTTGAGTTTAAATCTGTTCACTCACTTTCATGCACCGTAACTGCAATAATAACATTATTATGTTATTGCTTGAATAACCCAGCAAAATTGTAAAATTGCAGTAAAATAATCATGAAAGATCATACAAATGAACATGAGTAAATAATGAGACTTATCAAATTAAAAGAAGAAATTGTAGATAAATTCTCCCACTTAATTTTATATACTGATTATGATCCCGGAAAGTAAAACACATCTATACACAAGGATGAAGTACAGGTCAAACCTTTTGATATTCACATTGTGCAAACCAGCAGGTGCGTGTGTGCTTGTGTGCGTCTGTACGTGTGTGTGTGTGTGTGTGTGTGTGTGTGTGTGTGCATGTCTAAGCATACTGTGTCTGAGGCCAAAAGATGCAATGATCTTTTTTTACAATGAATTGACCATTTTAATTCATAGTAATAAAAACAGGATTGAGTCACCTTGTTCTGATCTTGCTCAAAGGGCTGTGACGCGATCCAAGATAAGTTGTATCTACGAGTGGTACAAACAGACATACACATTGTGACTGTGTTCTAGCCCACACATACAGTGCTAATGAAATGGGTGTCAATCAGGATGACGTGTATGTGTTTAACCAAGCATGAGTGTGTTGTCAAAAAAAGAAATAAGTTTAACTGGAAATATATTTATTTAAAGAATAAAGCTCCAGGTTCAATGTCATTGTGTACCGTAGTTCTTTTCAATCTCATCAAAAAAAATAGTGAAGGTGCACTGGAGATGGTGTGTGGGTTGTGTAAGATACCCAGACAGACATTACAAACTAGAAATGTTGTGAGACATGAGACATTTTTGCTCATGGGCAGCTATTGTTCAGATGTAGCTTGTCTTTATTAAACAGTACTGAAGGAAGAAAGATACACAGACACTTGTGATGCTTCAATCATTGTGGTTTTAAAAAAAAAAGGTGCAAAGTTACATTTTTCTTTGTAAAACACTCAGTGGATCATATCAATCCAAACATTTTTCTACAGTGAGGTGAAAACATCTCAATGACCTTTTTTATTAGAAAAAACGAAATGTTTGGACACAGTTTCACATTCAATTGAATAGGAAGGTGTGTCCAGTCCCTTTGACAGTTTCTGTTAAATGATCTTTTGTTGCTGATCAAATGTTTTCCTGAACCTTGAGGCTATGAGGTCTTTTCTTCAGCAATTGCTTATCTTTTGCATGGAAATCAAACCTTTAATGGAGAAACTGGTCCTTCAACCTCTTGCGACACTATCAAATGTAGAAATGTAGGTCAAAAGACTTAACACCATAATCATACAGAGAGATCCATTTCCCTCTGTTACATCCAATGCAAAAGTCTAAGTCAAAGTTCAAGATATGCCACAATGACGCCTAAGTTTATTTCAGTATGTAGCCGAGCAGTTTTTTTTTCTCTCCATCTCGATGCATCTGTTGTCGTCGGGAATGCACCACAGAGCGTCTTCACCAAGGCCTCAGTCAGGTCTTTCTTAATTTAATTACAAATGGAGACCCCTGTAATAAAATCACTGCTTCAGTTAGAAGTAAAGAAACATTATTTGAGGAACTAGAGCTAGTTTACAATAAATCCAACTCATTAACTGAGATCAGTGCCTATATCAGTGCAAACCATGCCTGAGCACCAAATGGTTAAGAAAACAGGTAACACAATGTTTAAGAAGGAAACAAATAAGTGGCAGTTTCATCACTTCATTTTGAAGCATGATAGCAGCATAATTATCAGAGTAATAGTAAGTTATATTAAATATCGATGTAACTTTTATTACTTTATAGTCACAACACTAAAAATCATGGGTATACCTATGTACTGTAATTAATTTGACCTTAACTTAAACCATTGTGGAGTTCATTCTTTTTAATGTCTTACTTAAATTTGGGTTATTGAAATTTCCTCCTCTTTTTTTTCATTTGTTATTTCCACACATCTGAGACCCTCAGAGTGCCAATCATTTGCTCACATACCAACTCAGTGATGACATTGATATGAACTCCTTGGGGTTATTTTGAAAAAAAAAAAAAAAAAAGGCAAATCCAAAGTGATGAAAGTGCTTCACTTTCATAAAGATCTGATGTTTGTAGGTAGACTTAGCCTAGAGGAGAGTTGCTGTGAAGAGGCTAGAAAGCGGTAAGAGAAAGAACACACTCATGAAATGAACACAAAACACGAGAGCACAATCAATTGTTGCTTTTACTTACACAGATACCACTGAACTCACTGCACAGCTTACTTCTTCTTCCCGCCTAATGACATATTTTCAGTTTTTTTCTTCTGTGCCTCATTGAATAGAAGACACACCTTTATGTTAGGAAGTGGTTCGTTGTGTGTTTGCATGTGTGTGTGTGACCCCACCCATGTGAAGCAAACTGCATAACCAATAATTAGTAGTGTTTGGTAGCTCCAGGCGAAAAGCTTGAATAATATTGATAAGTTTCCTGTAGGTTCCCTTCTCACAGCTGGAAACCTATAATACTACCAATGTGTAGCTGCTTATATTGTGATTACTGCAAGCTCATTGTTGTACTCTGAAAATGAGGCTTGAAGCTAGAGAGCTAAATTTAGTCCACAGAGGCTCAGTGACAAGTCTGTGATGACGCACACGTGTTCCATTTGCCTGCCATTGCTCTGTTTTCTACAGGTTCAAACCACTCTACAGCTTGTGGTGGTTGTAGTTCTGAGCTAATCAGAACACCCATCTAAATGAATTCTCATTCATTTTAGCCAAATTTCATGTTTTGATGCACATGCAAAAAAACGTAAGTACACAATGTACACAATCACCACTTGATTATGACACAAGATAGATGGATAGATAGATGGATGGATGGATGGATGGATGGATGGATGGATGGATGGATGGATGGATGGATGGATGGATGGATGGATGGATGGATGGATGGATAGATAGATAGATAGATAGATAGATAGATAGATAGATAGATAGATAGATAGATAGATAGATAGATAGATAGATAGATAGATAGATAGATAGATAGATAGATAGATAGAAGAAAGAAAGAATAGGTTTTACCTCTGTCATGGCATCATCAATTTGTTTCAACTCTTCATAATGGTCACGAGAATCTCTCAATGGTTGAACCATGATTTCCTCAATCTGTGGGAAAAGCTGTTGGACATCACATTGAGACTCGATATGCTAATCAGTATGTGTATTGATCAAGGATCACTTGTATTACAGCCCTACCTTCATCACAGTCTCAAACATTGGGATAAGGACAAACTTGATGAATCCTATTTGAGCAGTGGGTTTTGTGACTTTGTCTCTGTCCATGAAGGGAGCCACAGGGAGTCCTTCTGACTTCTCTCTGTCACTCTGGGAAGTGGAAATTCTTTCCTTTTTTAAATTTCTTCATTTACAGAATTTTTCTTTCACACTCTGCACTAGTTGTCCTCACCTGCATGAAGTACTCCTCCAAAAGACAATCCACCCAAGGCTCAGCCACCTCAGTTGGTCTCACTTCATTGGAAATATCACAACACTTGATCAAAACCATCTTCAGCTGAAATTGCAAACACACAAATGAACAAACATACATGCGGCCTCCCGACCGAGACACACAAACATAAAAAACACAAAAACACATGATAAAGAAGACTATTCATTATCATTACACGCAACTCTGTCTTCATACATCTTTTATATGTGACTGCTTTCCTAATTATAGTAATACGATCCATCTGACTATCTCCTTATTAAATCACATTGAAAGGCTTGCCTTTGCTGAGGTCACACTTTGCATAATAGTACATGAACAGCTGATTTCAGTCAGAAATGCAACGTGATCTTATAATATGTAAATAATACATACACATGTCACATGCTCTTCATTGGTGAAGTCAAAGTTGTCCACTTTTTGCTTAAAGGAGTCTAGTATCTCACCATGTCTGGCCATATCAGTGGCCAGAATAAGGGTGATGATTGCCTGGAAAAAGAAAGCAACTTTTGTAAGACATTTCTGTGACATTTTGTTACATATTTGCAATCTGTATACCATGTGTATGACATATTTATGGATTGCTTTACATTCAAACTTTCACACTCTCTGACCGACACCCGTCAACTACCTCCATAATTGATGACCATCCTGTCTTCATTGTTAGCTACAGTTGGAGGTTTCAGTGCCTCAAGTACTCAAAGGCTCATGGTCCAGAGGGATGTTCTTGGTTGTCATAAAGCAACATCTTGGACTCAGCCTTCTTCCAAGGGTTCTACTGTGAATTCCTTGACAAGCAGCACATTTTACCTTTCCCTTTTGTGTTTCCGTGTTTTCTTTGTTTCCCTAGATTTATTTCCTTCATTCATAATCAACTTTTGTGGCAACTAAACTGATGCTGACTCTCTTGGCCACTCAGTTTCTCTGCATGTAATATTATTTAGTGGAGTTGTTTTTCTCTTGTATCATTTTTCACTGTCTCTGTCGATTTACAATTACCATTTTATTTATTTGGCGTTTTTGTCCACATCTCACCTGTCGGATCTGTTTGAATGCATCAGGATCAACATTTGCAAAGATATTGCACTCGGGAAGAGAGATGATCTGGAAAGCCACAGCACAGTGATGGTTCTCTAGTGGAGATATGTCGTTGTATCGCACTGCCAGCTCTGTACGAGCATTGATTTGGTACCTAATAGATGGAGCGCACATGTGAATATGGATTCATTTTATATGTTCATGACATTTTGCTGATAATAGAGTTCCCTACCAGTTTAAAACTCCAAAAAAATGATCATCTGAATCAGTGTGTTTTCATACCTGAGCTCTCTCCAGGCTGAACTAGTTTCACAGTTCATTGATAACAGTTTGTGATGAAGATGTCAAAACAAACTGGGTCAATGGGCATCTGTTAACACTCCCCCAGAGAGAGTACTGAATCTTACGTGTTGTTGTAGCCAGGGTGGTCCAGGTCATGACACACAGCAGCTGTCATTAGAATTCCCATATCGGTGAGAGTCAGCTTCTCCTGGACAATAGTATAAGTCAAATCTGTTATTGTCAAATGTACAATTTGGAAATTAATTTGTTGGGATTTCAAAAACAGAGAATTATATATCCAAAATATGACACACAGGAAATGATCAGAACATAAAAAAGAAATCTGTACTTTTTTCTTCCATTTCTGACACACAATTTGCATACGTTTGTTAGATGTCCATTTTAAGCCTGTCATTGACATGCACACACACCCTCACACACACAATCTTACATCATACCTGCAGGTTACAGAGGTGGATCATGCCATACATCATCTGGCTCACACAGAAGCAGTGGCGAAAGTTGTGAAATGGGTTGTTTCGGTAGTTCTCTTGAATTGCCAGCTAGAAAACAAAATGATTTGACCAGTTACTGAAGAACTGGAAATTTAAAGTATTTCAAAAATGTTTTTGAACTCTTTATTGGTATGCTATATTCTACTCTCGCCAACATCTTTGCTTCTGAGTAGGTCTCACTTGAGACCTATACATTTTACTTCATAGTAGACATTACACCTCATTTACTGCCCTAACTTTACCAGCCATCGCTTGAGGGTGATGGGGTTCATGTTGAATTCCTTCACCAGTCCCAAGTCATGGTACATATACTCCAAACAACTTAGCATCTGCAGCCACACAGGAAGAAGTAAAACATTTAAATGCCAGTCTCCTGGAATATAGAAATTAATCTTGGAGAGATAAAATCAACAAACCTCATTATGTTCCCAGTGCCACACATCAAATGTTGGCTTTTTGAGTGCCTCGATAGTCTCCTGAGACAGTGTGTACTGTGTATCCCAAAAAACAGTTGTTAGAACTTCGAAAGTCACTGATGCTTAATAAATTTAATTTGTCTAAGAATAACAAACCTTTGGGTAGTTGGGGACATCTCGTCTGGGAGTCACTTTCTTTCCATCATCTGAGAAATTGTATTTACATGGACAGTTTACTCTAAATTTAAAGGACAGAAGTCATAAGACAATATTAGTTTACACTAACTTTAAATGATTTAGTCTCAGCTGATGTCTGCAGGATGTGTAGCATCTAACTTTATACTTCATGTCACCTGCCACCACCTCTTGATGTCATCTCATCTCGTAACTTCTTCAGGTCATTTTTACACTTCTCAATCTCCACCACCTTCAGGCCCTCCACTGAAAGAAAATGACAACAGGAAAATGTTTCAATCTCTATGCTTCATCCCTTTGAAGATCTTTTGAGCGAAACTCTTTTCTGTAAGTTATACCACCTACATTCTACTCGCTTCTCCAGCATTGCTAGCCTGTTGGTGACCTCAGTCTTCAGCTCGTTGATACGAAACGCCCTGAGAGAAGGAGACAAATCATAAGAAATTAAAATGACGTGTAAGGTTCATTTGTCATGTTGATAATAACACTAAAACAAGCAGCCCTTTCTTATCAATGCTGGTGCTCTGACATGTGCTGCCTACGCTGACAGCCCTGTACTTTCAGGCAGGAGACATGTGAGAGTAGTGATTTTGTCATCTTTTGTGGAAAACACACGATGATCACACATGCACAGTCACAATGTACACTGGTCGATGTGCATGTGTAGTTTAATTTATTTAATTTATTAATCCTTATTTAACCAGGTCAGGCCAGGTCATCCTCTAAAAATGACTTGGCCTCACATCGTGAGAACAGTTACATAGAAGTGACAGTACAGACTAAAACATACAATTTTGGAAGTGTGATTGTGTTTTTAATAAGAAGTGGCAGATGTAACACAATAACAAACAACAATTAAGTTTTAAAGACAGATGCACCATTCAGTGGTCTCACACTGTCTGTCCCTCAGGATAGAACGGAAGGCTTCAGATGGAATAAGTTAAGAGCGTTTCCGTTCAGTCTGTAAAAATTTTCACGAAGAAGGTACAGCAAAGCTGAAAGCTCTGTTACCAAATTCAGTCCTAACCTGAGGAGTTAGATCGAATTAAATTTACTCAAACCTCCATTGTCTTTTTCTTTACAGTGGATAAAAAGAAGTAAAATGCCTCCAAAACAAACTAGTAAAGAAAGAAATAAAGAACACACAAATGTCCCTGGTCCCCCTGAGGTTAAGGGCAGGCTGACTTCAGCCATCACCTAACATAATGACGTCTTTACCTGCTGAACTGGTCGGCCACCTGAGACAACACGTTCTGAAACATGTCATCTTTCTCTGCAGACACAAACACACCAAAAAATTGTGCAGTGCAATAGCCGTCACATGGTCAAAATGGACTTTTACAAGCTAAACACACAATATGTCTGTTGTTGATGTACATTACTGAGCTGGTTGATTTAAAGAGAATAAAGCTGCTATGGACACTTTACCTCCAAGTTGACTGGTAGACAGAGGGATGACTTTGTACAAAGAGCTGTGAAGAAATTAGAGGAGTGCTTGTTACCCCCAACTTGAGCCGCAATTTGATGTGTACAGTATGTGGATTTTTTTCCCAAAAAATTTACAGTAGACAGAGCAATGTTGTTACAAGGTTGGTTTAGTGGTTGCTGTGTCTCATCAATAGAAGAATTGTTGATGTAATTGTTTTGATAAATATTGTTTAGAAGAAAAAAAAAATCTGAATTCATAAGGAAAGTTGGGAGATGAAAGAAAGTAAAAGTGAGAAAAAGAACACTGAAATTGAATTTAAAAAAAATTACTGAACAGGAATATTACTTTGGAGAGTTGGTTGGCATGGTGGGATCTATGGAGACCATGGCACCTTCTGGGTCCACCACCATGATAGCAGTGTTCCTGCAGTGAAAGGACAAATGAAAAGAAACGTGGAAAGATTTTTTTTTTCATTCTCCTCAATGTTTTATACTTTTTCAAAAAGAAAAAATATACAATATACCCACATATTATGTGTTTCTTTTCAATTATCAGCATTGTTAAATTACATACTTGTTTCATTGTGCCTTGACTTAAATATTTCATATATTGTACATTTTATTTATCTATACACTTCAAAACTGCTCATTAATGTTTTGCAAGAAATACATAAATATTAAATATTACATATTAATATAAAATGTAAATACAAGAGCTACAAAAAATCTCAATAAATCTTCAATAAAAGCAAATTTGAGATAATAATAGATAGTAACTTCATCTGCTTTTTAGTATTTATCTGTTTTAATGTACGTGGTTACTGTAGTTTTGTTTTATACACATGCATATGCATTTTGACTGCTATAACTCATTGTAATCTTAGTATGTTGTATATTTTTGTGCGGCATTTCGTGTGTTTTTTTTCTTCAATTTTGTAGACAATGTTTAATGACCAAAAATTCTTAATGAATTAATGATCAAAAAAATAAGCACACAAACTAACCTGGGAATGTTGGATGAAGAGCATAGAAGCTCCTTGATGTCACATGGGCTGCAGTGGCGACTGAAGACCACCTATGAGGAAAACAGACTGTAAATGCTGTTTTCAAACCTGATTCTGAATTCATTTACTTACATAATGGAAATAATGAAGACCCACAACTGGTAGCTATTCTGATTGTCATCATGTTTAACCCTAGAACACTAACGCTAAAATAAGTAACACCATCACTAACGTCGGGTATATTTTACCCGATACAATATCCTGGATAAAATACAGTTTTCATCAGTTTATGTAAAAGTACAACACTGTATGACAAACTGTAGTACTCTTCTTTAATTTCAAAATATACAGTATCACATACATTTAAAAAAAGGTACCATGGTGGACTTTTTAAAAAGGCATCAAAATTATTGAAAAAACAGGTCATCCTGACCGATAAATTTCAGAACCAAAAAAAAAATGGAGCTGGGAACTTGTTCTTTGGTCCACCCATTCCTAGGACATGTGAGCCTTGTCTGGTGAAGGCACAGTCTTCTTGCATCATTGACAACTGTGGGAGAGAGAGATAAAAAATGGCTTTTTTTGTGAGGGAAAAAATCACCAAATTTTTTTGACTATATGAATTTCCTTGGAAATTAACATTAAGTGATGTGTATTCATAAACATTATACTAATTAAGGATTACATGCAAATTCTGGGACAACTTTTAACTTACCTTATGCCTTACATGCAGTTGGTACAGGCAGGGTAGTGGTGCTGAGGACACACTGGTCGATGGCAGACATGACACCTGTGTCGTGCCCATGTCTTGATGAGTGCCATTGCCAAAGCCTGCATATACTGGCTCTTCATTTGTGGGTCACCTCTCTTCATGGCATTCTCCTTGTGAATGATCCATGACTTTATCACACCAGCGTTCATCATGCCATATAGCACACAGTGGCCACCTCTTGGTGTTTCTTCCACTGCTGTATTGAGCACACATCTGGTCGAAAGTATCAACACCTCCCTTTGTTTGGTTGTAAAATTTGATCATGTCAGGGTTGTGAGTGGGTCCAATACTTGGTTGTGTGTGCAAGGATGACAAAGAGTAGGACAAGCTTCTTTTTTGATGCTGTGTCATGGAAGGACACCAAAGTTAGGTCTTTGGTGTCAGGATGACAGCTGTGGATGAAATGGGGCAGGGAATGTGGCCGGCCTGAAGGTTGTTTCCATTGGAAAGTGCTAAAAATGCCTGATTTAAACACAAAAACACTCACGTTGGGTAAATTCCACCCGTAAAATATGTTACCCTCTACCACTAAAGGCGGGTGAAAATCACCCGAACACATGCCTCTTGAAAAAACCATAGATGGGAGGAGGGAAACAAACATACAATTAATAACATCAGTGAGCAGCTTGAAGCTACCCAAGGACCCATGGAACTCAGACAATGGCAACACAGTGAAAATCACATGACAAGAATTGTATGGGTGAAAATCACCCGAGGTTAGTGTTCTAGGGTTAAGAGCATAATTTCCTCCATGGTCCACAAATATAATAAGTGCTATCTGTGTCTATGTGATTTCCAACATGCATGTTATGCATTCATAACCCATGAACAAAGCAGATGTGTTCTCGGTGGGGTTTTCATGCGTGTTACAGAGACTTTAGTCAAATGGGAATTTAAAATCAAGGTCACTTAAATTCAAAATGATTAAATTAAGGGACAGCTGGAGCTTTTGATGAACTCTTAAATAAAGAATTGTCCAATCCTGTCAGACAATCAGGGCAACTCAAATGGTTTAGTAGAGCACATGCTTAGTACATGTGTACATATTGACAAAATAAAAAGAGTAGCAGCAGATACTCTGCAATTCTAATCCTTCATCTTGAAGGGAGCAGGTGTAATGGACAAACATTCAGCTTCAGGGCATGGGCTCGGTGCTCTCGAACAGACATGTGTCATGGCCAGCTCTCTACTTGAAGCACTCTACATCTACATATCAGCAAGTGCTGCATTTTTTGAATCTCATTATGACTGGAAACAAAACATGAAGTCCAGACAAGAGACTTGAGCCTTAGAGTGTTTTGCTATAACTATTACGATGATCACTGAACTATTTCATTTCTCTTCTTATGATGAAACCCTTGATTAAACCATTGCTAGCCTTTGCTTTGTACTCCACATTGTGTTTCTTCAATATTATCTCCTCAGAGAGAAAAAAGACACCAGTCTATTTTCATCTATAAGGCAGCAGATAAGCGGATGTGTAAACAGCTAGTAACAGGTTAGTAACACCTAAGTACTCTACATTGCCACACCATTTTAATCTGAAAGTACCGGCTACTGTAAGAAACAAATACAAACTCCATCCATCCATTTTCTTGGAGACGAGATGACCATAATCATCGCGTCTTCAGCCACTTATTTACCTTGCAGGTTACAGGTCTGCTGGAACCTATCCCTGCTTGCTATAGCGACAGGCAGGGTACATCCTAGATAAGATGCCATATCATCATGGGACCACACATAAGACAAACACACAAACACTCATTCCTGCGGTCAATTTTGGGTGAACAATTCACCTAAACTGCATGTTTTTGGAGGTGGGAGGAAGCCAGAGAACCTGGAGAGAATCCACGCAGACACAGTGAGAGCATAAAAACTCCACACAGAGAGTAATCAAACCCAGAACCTTCTTGCTGGGAAGCAATAGCGCTGCCCACTGTGCCATCGTAAAAATTCTAAACTGAAATTATTTAACAACCATCAAATGAATAATGTTTTTATTTGTCGTTTATTGCTTGTTAGAAAACTTACACCAAAAACTAACTGACAAATTTTGATAGAATTCAGTCGATGGTTGTCGTAGCAAAGAAAAATATTTGTCTTTTTGTCATTATTTAACGTTGAGAAAACTCCGGTGGCACACATGTGTTGCTGAAATTCATGTCTGGTTTAATTTATGTACATGATGGTTAGTAAAGATATTATGGATTTTAAATATATTTTGAAATACATGACTCCAATAGTTGAACTGATTGGTTTTCTAAATTTTAATTCTTCATACACCTTCTTTGTATGATTATTCTGTAAACATAAATTTGCAGCAAGATACATGGCTTACAGTTTGTATTCAGATCCTAAATTTGGATGTCTTTGATATTTATAATTCTATTTCTACTACGCAATATTATTTGCCATGAAAACAATAAAAGTAAGCAAAAAGAAAACTGAACTAATAGGCAAACAGAAGAAAGTGCCTGTATGTAGTTACAAAACAGTTTTAAAAAATCAAACAAAAATTACAATGAAAACAGATCCAAGAGATCATCTCCATTACAAATGGACCCACCTTCTGCACTCTCCCATCCACTTCCAGGTAAATTGCTTTGGGGCCATAGGAGGAGGAGCTTGATCCCATGTTGACCTCACTCTCCTCGACACAAGCTTGTGAGATCGTGACTTAGTTTCCTACAATCAACAAGCCTGACGAGCCAAAGTTTTTGCTGGGGCTGAAATCTGGTTAAAAAGTAAAAAACAAAAACAAATGAGACACATGAGGAAGAATACAAATGCTAAAACGTCTAGATGGTAGATAAAAATCCATACATTTGAAATGATAAACATTGGTTATTGGTTATTAACATTACTTATGTTATATTTTACATTCTTTAGAATTATTATTACTTTTCACAAGGCAAAATCATAAAACTCACTTTCAACAAGAATTAGAAAGTAATTTTAAAAGATTACGCTCAAATGCACTCACAGAAAGGCAAAAGCAGATCTTATTAACTGGCAGCCTCAGTGATGCCCCTTCCCCTGTGGAGGCTGGAGGTAATGTCTCAGGTGCTGAGGATGCAGCTGACTCACAAGCAGACACGCTCAGACTCAAATGCACATACGCAAAGGGAGAGCAAAGGGGTAGGAGAGAGAGGATGCGAGTGATGGAGAAGGTGAGAAAAGGTGGGTGAGGGAGTCAGAGGGCTGTGGAGTACTATGAATAAAACCACAAACGTATGCTGGTTCCAAGGGGACTGTTACTATGGAGATTAAAACAGATATGTCTTATGTCATGTGAGGCTTTTAGCCTGTGCTGGCCTTGAGCTGCTCATCTCCACAAGCATCATGGATTCATCAGATACTTTAGTTCTTAAACATTTATTTTAATTAACTGTTAATTGTTTACTTCATACAGAAAATTGTCAAATATTTTCTGTTGATTAACACTTACTGTTGCCCTAAATGCACAAGCAAAACACTAATTATCAAGGAGAGTGTATTTGTATGGCTGAAGATCTGGTAGGTTCAATATTGTTCACTTTCTGTGTATGTGTGTGTGTGTGTGTGTGTGTGCGTGTGTGTGCGTGTGTGTTACCCTCGCCATTGTGACACTTCATTCTTGATGTCGAGCAGATGGTTTAGTCAGATGAGTTCAGCAGAGCGCTTAATGACATTTCGAAGTGCATTTTATTTTTAGCTGACTTTCACAAATGATGCAGCGCTCACTTATTAATAGGGCTTTGGATACATTTGTACGTCTTAAAATTTTGTCTTTGATACTGAGTAAAACAAAAATCCAGTCAATTTAGATCAATATTTGACTATTTGTGTTGATATGTAAATCAAAGACCTCAGTGTTTCTTCCTTCTTCCACACCAACATAACGGCAAAAAATAGAGCCATATAGACAATCATTTAAATTATTGTCAAATGTGTTTAAAAGCTAATAAGTGTACTTACACATTCATTTAAAAATGTCTGTTCAAAACTCAACCTATTATAAAATGTGAAAATGTTTTCTATTGTTATGATATTTTGGCGAGTAAAATGTGTGTAACTTATTTGAAAACTCCTCATCATGCAGATTTTTAAATGATGCATTTTCTCTGGAAAAAAAAAAAAGAGGACATTTGAACTGTAGGCCATCAAGCAGTAGTTTAAACATAACATTCTGACACCTTACTGATGTATTATCTCTCAATTAAAACATCCATCCATCCATCCATCCATCCATCTTCCTCCGCTTATCCGGGGTCGGGTCGCGGGGGCAGCAGCTTATAGATGGATGGATGGATGGATGGATGGATGGATGGCTAGATAGACAGATAGAAAGAAAGATTCAATTTGATATTTCTTGGGTTCATTGACCTACATAGAGGCTAAGTTGTACCAGAAAATAATTGTTGTGAACTACTTCAGATTTTGCCCCAGACACAAAAAGCCGAGATAAGGGCTTTCTAACAATAAAGTCAACCTCCTCTTCAGGGAATTTCACCTGAACACAGTGGTGTGACAATGACATTAGTGAGAAGGTTCAACCAGGCAGTAGGAGGAGGTAATTAATTAGGGTCGGAGAGCATCATACATCATCCTCATTCACCCCCCCACACAATAGTAATATACACACATGTACTGTGTGCACACAGATGTAATCCTGCTCCCTAGAGTTTAATTATTGGCCCGGCTTCCAAGCCCAGAGAGGTGTTACATGGGAGGATGGACTGTATGACTAATAAAAAATGTGTGATCACAATGCGTTAGAAGCGATTTCCAAGCTCAACATGAGAGGCCCGCTTACATCATCTAACAACATTTAATTTTCCATTTACTGCAAGCCATTAGTGATTATGCACAGGTTTCTGTTCTTGCCTGTCTGTGCCTGTGTCTGCCCCTGATGCTGCATGTGTATTCATGAGCCTGTGTGCCAAGGAATAAATTGTGTTTCAAAAAGAACAAAGGCACACAATTCCACATCAAAACAGGTTTTGCTAATGTGACCAAAAGCCTCATCGCACCTCGAGTAAAAGAAGATACATTTCAGGATAAAAGCAATAAATGAAATCACGCAGATTTTCATGACAAAGACATCCAGCTGGACCTCTGAAGGGAACATATTATACTGACGAAAGTGATAGACCAGGTCACCGTTTGTGGGTGTTTGTGTGATATTTGAACAATCATCAGAACCTTGCACCTCACAACTGAATACTGTTTAGTTTCCCCTTTAAGCATTACTCTTTTGGGTCATTTAATTTCACGTTGACTTGTGTTTTTCCAGCTTGCAATATGCAGAGCTAACAAGGCAGTCGCAGACTATAACATCCCGCAACACCCATGAATTCAAAATTTTACCTTGACCTACTTGTATAGGTCCAAGATCAAAGCTAGTGCTCTGACCTACTTTCATAGATTAAAGCACTACCTTTGATCTATGGTCTTACTCACAATGGCCTTCTCCCTTGTCTTTATATCTTATCCAGTTCCTGAGTGTACAAAAGTTGAAATTTGACCTTGACCTATCATTCTCAAGGCCATGGTCATCATCTTATTTTCATCCCTTTGCCAGTCGAGTAAACCGTTTTTTGTTTCATATTTCTATCTCAATGGTTGCGAAGATATTTGGTGGACATTTTAACGGACAGACGAACGGACAAACACACGAACGCTGACAATTACAATACATCACCACTTTGAAGCGGGATGTAATAATGCTTATAATGCTAATGCTAACAAGTCAGTCAGAGACTGCAACATCCCGCGACTTATCCTGACCTACTTTAAGGGTAGTTCAGCGTCAAAGTTTCAAGCTAGGTCAAAGTTATGCACTAGCTTTGACCATAGATCAAAGCTAGTGCATAGGTAGATCAAAGCACTAGCTTTGATCTATGGTCTTACACTGGTCTCCCTTTTCTTTCTATCTGATCCTATCTTGACCTAGTTTTCTCAAGGTCAAGGTCATCATATCATTTTCATCCCCTTTGCTGCCCGAGTAATCTTTTTGTTTCTTCTTTCTATCTGCAACGGTTCCGAAGATATTTAGTAGACTAACGAACGAATGGACAAATGGACGGATGAACGGACGAAAGGAAAAATTACTGACAATTACAATAGATCACCGCTTTGAAACAGGATGTAATAATAATAATAATAATACTAATAAGGCAGTCAGATATTGCAACATACCACGACTTACCCTGACCTATTTCCAGGGTAGGTCAGGGTACTCTGAAAGTAGTACCTGACAAGTGCATAACTTTGACCTATCAGGGTAGGTCAAAGCTACAGGTGTATGCACTAGCTTTGACTATAGATCAAAGCTAGTGCATAGGTAGATCAAAGCACTAGCTTTGATCTATTGTCTTACTCTGGCCTTCTTCTTCGTCTTTCTATCTTATCCAGTTTCTGAGTGTACAAAAAGTTAAAATTTGACCTTAACCTTGTTTTCTCAGGGTCAAGGTCATCATTTCATTTTCATCCCCTTTGTCCCCGAGTAATGTGCTTTTTGTTTCATGTTTCTATCTGCAAAGGTTGCGAAGATATTTAGTGGACTAACGAATGAACGAATGGACAAACTAACGGACGAACACACGAACACCGACAATTACAATACATCACCGCTTTGAAGCAGAATGCAATAATAATGATAATAATAATACAAGTAATACTTTTGAACATTTTGAATGACAAAAAAGACACCTAAAATTGTAAAATTACTTCAGTTTTTTTCCATTCTCAGCAAGTACATTTCTAGGAAACTGACTGGTGACTACTTTATTTCCTGGCTTGCTTTTATTTACACCAGAATATAAATATGAACTGTATGAGCACACAATCATCTGAGAGCATCCTCTTGACATTGATTAGCTCAAAGTCTCTACATTTACTATTAGTGTTTTTGTCATTGTTTTATGCTTGATCCTCACTGACCTTTAAATGTCAAGTAATTGAGGCACTTCATTGTTACACAAGTGGTTTCTCAAGAGTGACATCTTTAGGTGAAGAAAAAGGTCAACAAGAAAACCAAATGAAATATATGCAAAGAATAAAAAGCGTTGGCCAAAACATCATAAATAAAATGCTGTTATTTATGTATAAAATACAATATGATGGTTAAACAGCAAAATAATATAATATATACAATAATATATACAATATATTCACAACTAAATCTTTGTCCTGCTGTGTATTCAGTAAGGTGTGAGAGTGACACCTAATGGAGGAGAAAAGAATAACATTCATTTGAAAGGAACTGCAGACTTTTATTGCCTTTGGTTATCTGATGTCCTAAAGTCCTTCAAGAAGGCACTTTGTGGTTAATTTATTCAAAACACAAAACAAAAGAAATTTACATATGTGCAATTACTTTTCAAAGCTTCACAGTAAAATTCCTAATTCATTCGAGATATAAAATCTAAACTGGAGCTGGAAATTCTTCACTATCTCAGCATCATATGTGTAATAAAATACATGCTGGTTGAGAAGAAAAGCCTACAGAAATAGTGTGCATTTATAAAATAGATGGAAAAAGAGTTAGATGAAAGTTGACTCATCTCTAATACATCAGATTTGTTGTTCTTGTGACAAGATGCAACATAGGACCAACTATACAAGAATTTCAGATATCTCAAAACAAGATCACACATCCCAGCAGCCATCACTGCTGTGCCAGATGTTAAGTCTGATCACAAGGGTCTGGACACTCTGCTTCTACGGGGAGGTGGCTGGATGTGATTCCAGCTGGGGAACAGGTTCTTCTTATGGGGCTAAAACTGCGTGGAGATGAACCTGGGGAGTGAGCAGGTGATCGTACAGGGTGTACGGGAGGACCTGGAAAGGATAGTGGGAGAGGCTGCGACAGTGGAGAGGGGCTGCGAGGGTATCTGCGTGGGGCAGACCATACAGGCCGCTCAGACCTGCTGGTAGTGGGTGGGAGGACTGGAGCACAGGCAGCTGAGATAATCATTGCTGATTGGCTGACAACATTGTTAGAGCTGTCTTCCAAACGTTCCAGAGTCTCCTGAAATAAGATCGGAAACATGTGATTATATTTTTAATGAAGTAGTTTTGTGTAAAATAAAATAACATAAAAGTAAAAAACAGAATGTCTCTTAGTGCCAAAGCCTGACAGCCCCTTTCAATAAATAAACAAAATTTAAGTCTATAAGTTGAATCTCTCACTATATTAAAAGGAACTGAAATGTCTTAAATCAACCCCTTTATGCAGATACTCTTAAGATTTTAACAGGTTCTTCTTTACAACATGCACAACACTGTCGATAAGGTTTATAGAAATCTGACAAGTAATTTAAATATAGTCCTCATAAAAGGTAAACAAACATGAGAGTTTAAAACATAACTTATCTTATACACGTATCTTCACCTCTTTTCCACAAACTCCATTGCTCTGGACTGTTGATCCTAAGTACTTAAAAACTTCCACCTTCTTGATTGCTTCTCCCCCTAACTTCACTCTGCCACTTGGGTCACTCTCAATCACACACATGTACTCTATGTACTGTATTTTCCGCACTATAAGGCACACATAAAAGCCTAAAATTTTCTCATAAACCCATAGTGCGCCTTATATATGGATTAATATTCATATTAATATTGGTTAAAAACATGATCGATGAAATAAGACAGACTGTAGGAGCACCGGTGATTACATAGCAAAACATAAGGAACTTTCAACAATTTTATTAATAAAGTGTGACTGACTGACTGATCTCAGTATTTCCTAACTATTTGGCGTCGGAAATAATCGACTTTAAACTTAATTGGTCTAAAAATGCCATTGTGCTGTCATCTGGAATCTAGTGACAGTCCATTCTATTAGTCTTTGGAAACACACGGAGAAACTGGCATAAAGGTGAATGAAAGACCCTCAAAGCTGAACTTACAGCCTTTTCTGAAATTCCAAGAGCAGTCACTGCTAAAAGGTGCCAACGGGTGTGCTGCATTGATTTACAAATGTAGTTGATAGCTCTGGGGGGGCGGCGGAGGGGCGCATTCAGGCTTGTGTATTCTGTCTGCAGCGACGTGCTGTGAGATTCACGGCGGTGAGACACCGACGATAAAGTCCATTCTAGGAGTAAAACAGCGTCATATTTGCCAGTAAATTAGCAGCCTGACATTAAAAACTAGTTAAAACATTGTTTAGGACACACAGCAGCAAATAGCTGCACCTCACCTCCGACTGGACTACCGATCGATTGAAACAATATTTAATTAATAAACGAAGATGAACGTCGGAGTTTAAATATCTGCTTCGAACTTCAGATCAGGAAATAACCCGCTCTGTTCGCACTGACTGCACTCGTAATGAATTTAACCAGTTTTTAATGTCAGGTTTTTTAATATGCGTGTTGACTTCTTTCTAAGATGGCAAAGTGATCAAGTGATCAGGTTTCCTTGATGAGGCTCAGAATGGCTTATTGACATAATAATGGGGGCCATTCAAAGGTAGTCAGGAAGTCATGAATGCAATCATTACTGCCTGAGCAGCGCGGCTCTATCTAGTGGACGGATTGCGCAACTACAGCCGCTGCAGTTTATCAAATAAATTTTATTTATTTTTATTGTGTGTGCCTTATAATCTGGTGCGCCTTGAATATGAAATAAATTATTAAAAAAAAACAAATTATTGAGGGTGCGCCTTATAGTGCGGAAAATACTGTACACATGTACACACTTTCATCCTTACTACAGCTACAGCACTTTGGTCGACTGCGGTTGTGGTAAAGTGCTCAACAAATAAAGTTTGGATTGGATTGGATAATCTTCATTCCTCTCCTTTCCAGGTCAAACCTCCACCTCTCTAGCTTCTCCTCCACCTGTTCCCTGCTCTCACTACAGATCATAATGTCATCTACAAACATCATAGTCCATGAAGATTCCTGTCCAACCTTGTCTGTCAGTCTGTCCATCACCATAGTGAACAAGAAGGGGCTCAGAGCTGATCCCTGATGCAGTCCCACCTCCACCTTGAACTCCTCTGTCACACCTACAGCACACCTCACCACTGTCTTACAGTCCTCATACATGTCCTGCACCACTCTAACATACTTCTCTGCCACTCCAGACTTCCTCATACACAGTTCCTCTCTGGGCACCCTATCATAAGCTTTCTCCAGATCTACAAAAACACAATGCAGCTCCCTCTGGCCTTCTCTGTACTTATCTATCAACATCCTCAAAGCAAATACTGCATCTGTAGTATTCATTTTTTGGCGTGAAACCATACTGCGGCTCACAGTTGCTCACTATCTTCCATGATAGAACAACTTGAACCCTGCTCCAAAACTTCTAGCCTTGCTACCTTTCCAACTGGTCTCCTGGACACACAGTATGTCTACCTTCCTCCTCTAAATCATATCACCCAACTCTCTACCTTTTCCTGTCATAGTTCCAACATCCAACCCTGCTCTCAGTCCTATACTCTTGGCATTCCTCTTCTCTCTCTTCCTACGGACACACTTTCCTCCTCTCCTTCTTTGACCAACAGTAGTCCAATTTCCACAGACATCCTGAAGGTGAACAGCACCGATGGCGGTCGTTGTTAACCCGGGCCTCGACCGATCTGGTATGGAAGTCATAGGTTTGAATCACATGTTTGATTTGGCAAAAGTTTTATGTTGGATGCCCTTCCTGACACAACCTTCTGTGTTTATCCGGGCCTGGGTTCGGCACAATAACACACTGGCTTGTGCCCTACACTTACAGTTCATAAAGATGTTAAATGCAGGGGCTAACTTACGTCTTCATTGAGAACATAAAGAGGCATGGGACTTCTTCGGCCAAGTGTAGTTTGTTTAGGAACCACATCAACTGCAAAAGATAGAAATTTGTTTTAATATTTTATGACATTCTGCTGTTCACTCTAATCAAAATTTGTAATCTATTAAATGACTTGAGGGACCTCTTTTATAGGTCAATTACACTTCAGAGAGCGGCAGTGGCTCAGTGGTAGAGCGAGTGGTAGAGTGGGTCGTCCAATGTTCCAAGATCGGCGGTTCGATTCCTTCTTCCACCCAAAAAAACACCTGGAGTGTGAGCTCACATTGGGAGGTGTCAGATCACCTCTGGAGCACTGCCGAGGTTCCCTTGAGCAATACGCTGTCCCCCCTTACAAGTTGCTCATTTGGGCATACCAGGCAGGAGCTGCCCGCCACTCTACCTCCACCTGCATGTATACAGGCCCCTTGTGTGTGCTTGTGTGTTCAGGGCCTGTTCAGTAATATACCGTAATGGCCCGAATATAAGACGGTGTTTTTTGCATTGAAATAAGACTGAAAAAGTGGGCGTCGTCTTACATTCGGGGTCTAGACATTATACCCATTCACAACGCTAGATGGCGCCAGATATCTTTAAAGCGAATGCTGAACTTCACACTTCCATGTTAGCCAGCTATCTAGCTAGCTAGCAGGAGACGATCAACAATCAGTCATCTGCTTGTTTAACAGGTTAGCATTGTTAGCTCTCTGTTTAGCCGGTTTGGAGACAACAGGTTAGTCAGAAAACTCCCGACAGACGAAAAAGTAAACCTTATAAAGACACGATTTAGTCCCCAGGCCAAAGCGAACCCCTGTCACGAAGAAGAAAAATAAAAATAGTGGTAAGAAAGAAAAGAGAAGAAAATAAGAGAACAGATAATAGAAAATATAGAAACCTAGCGACAATCTGGAGAAAAGTGGGTCGAAGATTGGCCAGGTTAACCGGCAGCTGAGAAGTTATGATGCAGTTATTGCAATTTTTTGGTTTTATCACAGTAGATTGGTTTATTTACATTTCAAAAACCAGAAGGCATTCAGTTACAAATGTGATTGCACTTTAGTTTACGTATTTAAATATTCAGATATTATGATGTGATAGGCAGTTTTTGCATGATTTGAATGAGGCAAAATAACATGCTCTTTCTCTCAAATACTGTATACAGGTAGTCGCCGACTTATGACCGCGATTGGGACCGACAGATCGGTCGTAACTCGACTTGGTCGTAAATCGACTCTTAAGTAAAAATTAAATCCATTAGCGTTGGTTCTTGGCTGGGGGTCGTCCGGATCGTCAGCTGGGGCAGCGTGTGGGTTGGTGGGAGCGGGAGACGATCTTTTCATAATCATTGTGAGCTTTGTCTGAATTGTTCGTTTCTTTTTCTCCTCATAAATTTCACGATATGGACGGAAAGCGTCGTTTGCCATCCGTTCAATCCTAGCAAATCTTTCTATGTTCTATGTCCATTTCTTCAAAGTGTGCACGGAGTTTATTTAACAGGGAAAAGCCTTCTGACAAGCCTTTGGTGGTGAAAATTTTTTCTGTTTCCTCCTCTTCTTTCTCTGCTTCTCTTCTCTCTTCTTCTTCCACTCTTTCTTCTTCCAGCGTGATCAGTTCTTCATACAGCGCGATCATTCGTAAGTTCTCCAAGGAGAGGTTTTTTGCCAGTTTCACTATTTTCTCCCGAATCTGATCAAGTTCTTCGTCACTTTCAAATCCAGCAGAAGAGTTCACGTAACGCTTGACAGTTTTTCCATACGCCATTCATACATTTCTCCGTCACAGCCTCCTAAGCAGCCCAGCCCATCAGTAGTGGGCTGGGCTGCTGATCTCAGTGTGACTGAACAGCGTGTGTGCGCCGTGGTGACTGAAGAGAGCGCGGGAGCCTCAGAGTGTGAGTACTGTGGCTGGAGGGAATGTCCGCGTTACCCAGACATTGTGGTCGTAAAGTCGATCGGTCGTAAGTTGCATAGGTCGTAAGTCGGCGACTACCTGTATTGTTATAATCATTTGTTTCAGATGTACTGTAATTATTTTCTGTATAAAAATTAAATTTGGTGTTCAAAAATTATTTTTTCAAACTTGAGTCTTGAAAAAGAGGAGGTCGTCTTATGATCAGGGTCGTCTTATATTCGGGCCAATACGGTATATGCATGTGTAAATATATATATATATATATAGACACACACACACACGTACGCACGGACACACACACACACACACACACACACACACATACACACACACACACACACACACACACACACAAAAAAAAATATGGAAGCCTTCAGAGATTATCAGCCCCAATGTCTGCTCACCGTCATGGCCATTTTCACTGTGCTCCATGTAGACAGGAGCTCTTTGGGGGACAGGACGATGCTTCCTTCTGATGCCAGAAGAAACAGGTTAGAAAAAACACATGCAGACATGCAGCAACATGGGGTTAGTTCCTTTTCAATTAATGTTCATGTTGGCACTGTTGAGCCACTTGAGAGTCTAGTCACATTCTCAAGTAATATATCAAATCCAATGCAAAACAGTCAGGAGAGACAGGAAGAAAGAGAACGAGTGAGAGAAAAAGGGGGAAATAAGGATCAGGAAGAAATAGTAGTTCTCACTTGGAAGGTTTCCAACAGGCGCACACTGTCACCAGGGTGATGAGGAGGAATATTCCACCAGTAGACAGGATGATGTATAGCGAGCTTCGTCCTAAACCAGAGTGATACAGCAGTGAATAAGAACAGACAGACAGACAAAAAAAGAAAGAAAGAAAAAGGAAGATTTTTTATTTTTATTTTTGCAAAAACACTTTAATCACATTCAAACATTTTACAATTTTACATTAGATGAAAGTACTAACGTGCTTCAAAAACACTAAAAACCAACATGATGATGTATAGCGAGCCTCATCCTAAACCAGAGTTATACAGCAGTGAATAAGAACACACAGACAGACATACAGATAGAAAGAAAGAAAGAAAGAAAGAAAAATGAAGATTTTTATTCAATGTGTCAGTTTAAATAATAGCTACTGAGCTATTGCCTTTGGATGAATTTGGGTCTTCAAGGAAATCATTTTTTTGTTTTGGAACATCTTTTTATTTCACTGGACTGGATAATTTGTTTTTCACCATTCCTTCCAAGTCTTATGAGTGTGCTGGCATGAAATGGGCGTAGTGTAGAAGATCACATTAGGATTGTGAATGACTCAGTGCTGTGCTGCTATGCATGCAGAGGGAAATAGAGAAACGTTTCAGGGCCTGCAGCAGCACATCAAAGTCCAGCAATAATGAAGTCAGAATATCTGAGATGCACCGAGGCAAAGCATCCTCCCTTCCCTCTCTGTTTCTCTGTCCTGTCTTCATAAATAGCCATTTAGTCACTGGATTACACTCTTGTCTTTCATACAAATTTGACTGTACTGGCGGCCAGCATGAGCCACTTTGGACTCACTCACTGCACTTTATGTTGTAAATACAATGGTACCTCTACTTACGAAATTAATTGGTTCCGGAAGAAGTTACGTAAGTACAAAATTACGTATGTAGAAACGTGTTTTCCATGCAAATGCCCTAATCCGTTCCAAGCCCACAAAAATTGCAACATAAATGTTTCAAAAAGCATAAAAATGCATCAAAACGTGTAACAAATACATGTTACAATTAGATTATTACACAATAAATGAAAGTTGTGCATAACATAAAAAACAAAGAATAGAGTAAAGAATAATAATGACAGTCATTTACCTTTTAACAGCTGTCCCCATTTTTTTTTGCCCTCTTTGGTTCATTTGCTCCTATCTCACGATGCCGAACAACAGAGTGAATTCCAGTCCTCCTTTTGAACTTCTCCAACCACCCACGCGATGCCTTAAACTCCTTAAACTTCCTTTTGTTTTAATAACGTGGCGATTGTAGATTTTTGGCCATATTCTTTGGCGAGATCAACCAAACGCATCCCTTTCTCATGTTTTTCTATTATCTCTTGCTTTGTTTGTATGGACAAAAAAAAATCTTTTATTCGTCTTTTCCTCTTTAGAGAGATCTTCAGTTATTTTTGGAGCACTTTTAGACTTAGAAAAGCTGATTTTACCTCTCTTAGGCAGTGGTGGGACTATGGCAAAACAGAGATAAAACTCCTGTGCCAACAGTATACTCTGAACGTCACACGTGACACCTGCTGGTCTATGAAAGACCTGGAGGCTGAGATCATGGAGTTAGAGACAAGCGCTTCCACAGGAAATCAGAGGTGTACTGAAATCCTCAAGTCCAAAAGAATGGCTTTAGCCGACCTGTTGGATACTAAAGTACAGGGTGAACTGGTCCAATCCAGGGTGCAAAACATCAACAAGATGGATGCTCCCTCTAGCTTCTTCTTCAGCCTGGAAAGGAAGCATGGACAGACCAACGTGATCCACTCCCTGCTGTCTAACACAGGACAGGAGCTGACAGAGCCCGGACAGATCAGAAGGCGAACTGTGAGTTTTTATTCATCTTTTTATGACAGTGAATACCGAGAAAACCAGCCACTGTTAGAGGAGTTCTGTGCAGAGCTACCTCAGGTCTCCACGGAGACAAATTCACAACTCGACCGGCCACTGGAGTTAGAGGAACTCCACATTGCCCTGCAGAAAATGCAGGGACGACGATCTCCGGGTATCGATGGTCTGACGGTCGAATTTTATAAAGCCTTCTGGGATATTCTAGCACGTGATATGCTAGAAGTGTTTAACGATAGTCTGGCCTCAGGCTCTTTGCCACTATCCTGCCGGAGGGCGGTCGTTGCCCTCCTGCCTAAAAAAGGCAATTTGCAGGACATCAAGAACTGGCGCCCTGTGTCACTGCTCTGCACCGATTACAAGATTCTGTCCAAGGCTTTGGCTACCAGGCTGAGGGAAGCTATGGAGCAGGTCATCCACCGGGATCAGACCTACTGTGTGCCCGGCAGGTCCATGGCAGACAATGTCTACCTAATTCAAGATGTTTTGGAGGTTTCCAGATCATTGGGTATAAATGCTCGTCTCGTTTCATTACATCAGGAAAAGGCATTTGACTGTGTTGAGCACAGCTTCCTTTGGAAAACTATGGAGAAGTTTGGGTTCAGCACCAAATTTATTGCCAAGATCCTGGTGTTGTACCGTGACGTTGAGAGTATACTGAAGTTTAACGGCAGTTTGTGTGCCCTCTTCAGGGTGCATCGAGGCATCTGGCAGGGCTGTGCTCTGTCTGGGATGCTCTATGCACTCTCTCTGGAACCCCTCCTGTGTAAAATCCGCAAAAGCATCGACGGTCTCATTTTACCTGGTGTTAGAGAGAGCATTCTTTTAACTGCCTATGCTGATGATGTTGTTGTTCTTATCAAAAACCAAAGGGATGTTGATGTTTTGGTGGGTTTGACAAACTCATTCAATGTTTTAACTGCTGCAAAAGTAAACTGGAACAAAAGTGAAGCCCTTGCTGTTGGTGAGTGGCATGGCAACCTCCCGGTTCTTCCTCAAAACTTGTGTTGGAAGACTGATGGTCTCAAATATCTCGGTGTGTACCTGGGAAATGAGACAACGACCAGGAAGAGCTGGGAGGGCATCATTGAAAAAATAGAAGGGAAACTTAAGAAATAGAAATGGATGCTCCCCAGAATGTCGTACAGAGGTCGGGTTTTAGTGACAAACAACCTGGTGGCCTTGCAGCTGTGGCACCGTTTGGCCTGTATGGACCCTCCATCAGGGTTTCTAGCCCAAATCCAGACCAAACTCGTTAACTTTTTCTGGGATGGTCTGCATTGGGTGCCTCAAGGAGTGTTGTTTTTATCAAGAGAGGAGGGGGGACAGAGCCTCATCCACCTGGCTAGTAGAACAACCACGTTGAGATTACAGTTCATCCAGCGGTTTCTGACCGGACCAGCAGATCTGACGTGGAGAGAGGTGGCCAGCTGCATATTCAGACGTGTGAGTAACTTGCACCTGGATGCTGCACTGTTTTTAATGGACTCTAAGTTTCTAAAGTTAAATGGTTTTCCTCCATTTTATCATGGTGTTTTTAAGTCATGGGCCCTATTTAAAAGCAGCCCAGGAAAAAGATCTGACTCTGGGTTCTGGTTACTGAAGGAACCACTAGTGCATGGAGCCAGGCTGGATGTCTGCAGTGGAGCCACACCTGGGCTGTCTGCAGCGCTTTGCAGAACCAGGACCATGACCCTCCAGCAGCTGGTGCACAACGCCGGGCCAGCGTTGGCGGATGCCCAGGCTGTGAGCTCCCTGCTGAACATCCAGTCCACCAGGGTGGCTCAGAGGGTGCTACAACTGTGGAGGCAAAGACTCTCCGGGAAGGAAAGAAGCTTCCTCCTGGACTATAGTACAGGGACTGTGCCGGACAGCAAAGATCCTTTACCTGAGGTACACATCAGTCCCCTGTTTGGAGAACTGGAGGGTCCTCTCCTCGGAGATGAACGACAATTCAACCGGCACACGGCCAACAAAAAAATACTGTACAAGCAATGTGTAAAAGTAATCAACAAGAAAAGCCTGTGTGACAGAGTACCCACTACCTGGGCCAACAGGATGACGGGAAATGGACCTGACCCACAGTGGAGACTTTTATACAAACCTCCCCTCAATAAAAAAACAGCTGACCTCCAGTGGAGGATTTTACATGGTGCCATCGGTTCCAATGCTTTTATCTCTGTTTTTACCCCTGCGGTGCCCAGCCAGTGTCCCTTCTGTCCCCTTCGTGAAACAGTCGTTCATGCTTTCAGTGAGTGTGGGAGACTTGCAGTGCTCTTCACTCTTCTAACGAATGTTTTTAATTTGTTCAGTGAAAATTTTAGTATCAGGAAATTCATATACGGTGCTGGGTACAAGAAATCGAATCAGAAAAAGTGGCAGCTTTTAAATTTTATTTCTGGAGAGGCAAAACTCGCAATTTATGTGACCAGGAAGAGGAGAATTGAAAACAATACCGCTCAAGAAGCAGCTACTGTTTTTTGCTGTAACATCAGATGTCGCTTAAAACTAGAATTTGGTTTCTATAAATTGACAAAAGACCTGAATAACTTTAGGAACATCTGGTGTTACAAAAATGTCCTATGCACTTTAGTTGATGACCACCTCACTTTTGCAAACTTCCTGATATAATGCACTAATTTTTAAATTGTATTTCCTTTTGTTTATTGGTGTTTAGTGTTTTTGAAGTTTCATCTAATAGAAAATTGTTAAATGTTCTCAAAGTTTTTTTGCAAAAAAATCTTCTTCTTCTGAAGCACTTTAGTGCTTTTATCTAATGTAAAATTGTAAAATGTTTGAATGTGATTAAAGTGTTTTTGCAAAATCTTTCTCCATCACATTCTTGGGGTCCATAGCGAATACCTACTCAAAAAGTTATTATATTTGCACCGTTCTAGCTCCACACAGAGGTGGAATGGCATCCCTCTTAGCCAATGGGATGCAAGGAAGATACGTAATAGCCAATGGCAGAGCAGCTATGAGAATGTAGCGTTCAGGAACCTGTGGGAGATTCAAGTATCAGCCGATGCTGTGTTTTTATTCGAGTATCAGCCGATACTGTGTTTTTACATTACGTAAGTCGAAATTTCTTTCGTAAGAAGAGGTAATATTTTCCTGCTGAGAAATTTCATAAGTAGAACATTTCGTAAGTAGAGGTATCACTGTAACATAAAGAGGCAGGTACATTGGTTTATGTGTAAATAAGAGTTGGTAGATGTTTATCTAGATATTTTCTTATTTGTTTCTGATATTTAGAGCAGAGAAGAGTACTTTTATGATAAACCATACCACAGCTATTACTTTTTTTCTCACCAATAATATTAGTTTTTTTAAAGAGAGTTTAATTTTTATTAAATCCATCCCAAGCAGCCGTAGCTTTAAAATGTGGCTTAAATATTACTGGTAAGTCATGCATAATAATACAATGTACTGGTACATAGCAGTATTAAACTGTAACCAACTATTCCCATTTAACACTTCCAGGACAATCCGACGGTTTTGGTAACATTACACAACATTTTCTGTTATAATTAAAATCTTGAAAGCAGAATTTCTACTCACATTATAGTACGTATTATTATTATTCTTTGGTATTGCTAATACTTTCAATAGGGAATATAATGGCTCCTGCCACCAATTTTTTCATACATCTTCTTCCTTAAAAATCCCTTCAGGGTAACGCATCACTTACTGTAGACAGTGAGCTTGACAGGTACACTCTTCATGCTGCTGATGGGGTTCTCCACTGTGCAGACATATATATCATCATCTGACATCAGAACACGTGTGATGGTCAGCACCTTTTGGTCATTTGAAAGCAGCAGACGTGAGTCGTTGGTCAGCACCTTGCTCCCCTTCAGCCAACCATAGACAGGCTTTGTACCATTATCGTGAGAACAGTGCAGATGAAAGTACTCGCTGTACTCCAGGACAGATGAAGCTACCATTTGGATGTATGGTTTGGACACAGGAACTGAGGGGGAGGACGGGATAAGCGGTGACATGAGAGTGGAGGCTGACAACGACCGTGTTAGAAAACTAAATTCCATTATTTAAAGGTGATCGAATATTTTGAACTGGTTTTGATTTTCTTTGACAAACTCAAACTAAATTCAGATTTCTTGTTATAGAGACACCAGTACAATAAAAGCATACCATCAACGGTGAGCTCGATGTAGGAATCCCCAGTGAACGTGTCATCAGTGATGGAGATGTCAACTTCATAAGCCCCTTCGTCTGACAGCTGCAGGTTGTGAAGCAGCAGGGACCCATTCTCAAATACCGAGACACGATGACGGTACTCTGGTCTCAGGTTCCCTATGATATCTATCCCTATGGACTGCACAATAGTGATGGGCTTCTCTTTGTCCCTCTTCATCTGCCACTTGATCACAGGCTTGTCAGAGCTGCTGCTGGAGTAACTGACTGACAGGAGTGCCTCCTTGCCCACGGTGCCCCTCACCACCTGGGATTGGCTGGTTATATTCACCCCTGACACCTCGCCTGTGGAAAAGAAAAGAGAGCTGAGGAGCAGATAGAGAGGGAAACATGGACACTGTGGGGTTGTTTGGGGATACAGTTAATACAGGGCTGTCGCTGTGCAGACATTAACTATCCACTATTTACACAGGGTGAAACAATGGAAGACAATAATCACTGCTGTAATAGTTACTCCTCTGCAACAGTAAACAGGGGGTGCATGCAGTGTAATTTATGTAGTAACAATGTAAAACTGCACAGGTATTAAAATGACGTAATTTGCGCATTCCTTTAGTTAGTAGTTTATGTTTGATGAGCATATACTTTCTTCTTCTTTACATTTTAACTAAAACCAGCTAAATTATCACATGCATTAGTGTTACGTAATGAATTTTGAGACACTATAATGTTCTGCAGAATAAAATAAACAACAAAATGATGAAAACACTATTTTTACTGTATAATAGAAAGAAATTAAATATTACAGCATAGCTATAATAAAATACAGTAAAACTAGCGGGAACCTGTGGAAATTCCACAGTAAACAATATCATACTTCATACCAAACATATAAAAACAAATGTATTGGTATTATAAACCAAGCGCACCCAATGTAGTCAAATATCAATGTGGTGACGTAACAACTTTGTGTTGGCAAATCATGGATTGTGCTGGCCGGGCATTGCGAAGCTGTAGCTGAATATTAGCAGGCTAACAAGAGAAAGAAAGCTAACTAATCGTGACATTGGGAAAGGAGCAAACGTTAAAGAACAAGGCACCCGTCAAAAGAGCAAGTGGAAAAGAAATTTTAGAGAAGTGATAGTTCTGTTAGCTGACTACATGAACAGAACTGTATGTAGTTACTTAAAGACTGTTTTTGTCAGATGCCCGAGGAGCATTTTGGATACTACATCGATTGTCCCATTCCAAACGGAAACCATAGCTGGACAGACTGTTCGTGCTAGCCAGCTAGTTTCACTCAGAATTCATTGCCGTTTCCTGCGTCGTTCCTGCTGTTTGGACTCTTTGCTCAAAAACATGAAATTGTTGGAACAATTGTGCCACGCTAAAATTATGTTAACTGGGAAGTCCATGTATAGGTATTTCTTCTAGCATAGCAGATGCCTTATGCCATATTGTTCACGTGATTCCTTCTGGCAAAGGATTGGTTGGGCGACGTGATTGGTTGGGTGCTTGATTGACAGGTAGTGGGTGGAGTTGGTGACAGCATGACACCGTGAGACTTTTTGAAATGAGCTTATTCATATATATACAGTAGGTGGGCAGATGCTATTATTAAAATGCCAAATACCAAACTTATTTTCCAAAAAAGGAATTAGCAAAAATAAATGTATTGTTTTCCATTATGTTGTATCATTGTTGAAAACCCCATTCCTTTAAATGAGTTATTTAGCCCCTTTTATTTTGATTCCATCTGTAACTTAATAATCTATCTTGCTGAAATACCCTTAAACTATTTAATGACACTGATGAAGCCTTGAGTTCTCTTGCTGAGCAGGTGGATCAACCAGTGATAGTGTTGGACTGGTTATTGGCTGAGTGAGGTGGAGTTTGTGCATTGATGGGTGAATATTACAGTACATGTAATCCAGGTAATACGGCTCCAGAGGAACAGGGACTATTTCAGGGAGGATTGGTAGTTTTGGTGGGTGTAGTGATACTAGGGCTTGTACTGTGCTGTTGCGTTCCTGTAATGAGGTCAGTGTTGATACGTACAGAAACAGATGTTGGTTGGGCTAGAAACTTCCAAAGATTCCAGACCTGTTTCCAGGACTTGAGTGGGAGGACGTAGGAGAAATGAAAGGAAAACCAGTGATAAAGATGATGAGTAAGATGGCCTGACAAAGGAAGGGGTGAATAGAGCATCTTCTCCAACGTGGTAGCCAAAAGCCCAATGAAGTGGCGTGGAGGCAGATGGATTGTGTCACCAGCCATGGGTCTACAGTATAGAATCTATATTGAGCTATGAGACTGCCGGGATAGGCACCGGCTCCCCCGCGACCTGCGTAAGCGGATTAAGCGGGTTAAGAAAATGACTGACTGACTGACTAATCAAAGGTCGGCCTGTCTTTGATCCACCTGCCATTTACACGTCCTGCTCATAGTTTTTGTTATTTGATATCTTTAATGTCTTCAGTGTCTTTAATGCTTTAATGTCTGTCGTTTGAGGTAATCTCATTATATAAACCTGTTGACTAAACCCAAAACACTTCACTATTAGTAGTGTGATGGGAGCTACTTCAAAAATGCCAGGATTAACAAGACAGGATTTGGAGCATTCATGTGACACAGTCATCTGTGCTGGCGGTGTCGGTTTTAATGTTCACAGCATCATCATGTGTAACTGCGGTCCATACTTCCAGTGAGTAACTTATTGAATATCAGTGTAAGATGATTTAGTTCATCACTGAGTTCAGCACTAAAAGTTAATTATGCAGCACAATTATGACAAGTTAAACATCAGTCAGTCACATTAAGCAAGATTTATATTAATTTATACATGTTTCATAATAAAAAGAGAACGAATAACACAGCAGGAAGGATTGTCCACAGAGAATACACACATTCTTTAAAGGGCGTTTCTGATTTTCTATATTGTCACGTATCCAAAGCTGTTTAAATCAATGCACTGGACTTTAAGAAAGTTTCTTTTGCTTCTCATCCAAGAGGCTTCTTCAGTTCTTGGATGGTGAAATGTAATCAAGAAACTTTCTTAAAGTCCAGTGGATTGATTTAAACATCTTTGGATAACCATGACCTGGATAACTGAGAACCTACACAGACATACATTGTCAAGCGGTTCTGACTTCACGTCCCCAACACAGACGGTAGATTTGGAACAATCAGTTTGAATGAGGGTTTTTGCTATAATTTTTTGGAGAACTTATAATAATGTTTCCATGATGCATTAACTGACGACTAAGCTTCCTACACTAAGGTAGGAATTAAGATTCCTGCCTAAGTTACGGGTTAAACATTACGGGTAAGATCCACCCACTATGTGTTGTTTGCAGCGAATGGCTAGTTCTGGCTGTGCCTCTGGGTCTCCTCTCTTACAGAGGAACAGTGGCTCCACCTGAGCTTCTCCTGGATGTCTGATCCAGCCACCCTGCAGAGAAAACTAATTTTAGTTGCTTGTACTCGTGATATCATCCTGTGTGTTGACAACACATGAGGACTGGAACATAGGCAGAGTGGTAGATGGAGAGCTTTGCCTTGTGGCTAGCTCATTTATCTCTTCATCACCACAGATTGGAAGAGTGAGCACAAAATACTTGAACTCAGCTTGATGGAAGGTCTCTCCTTCTACTTGGAGTGGGAACTCCACCCTTTTTTGGCCGAAACCACGGTCTCAGATTTAGAGGTTGTGATCCTCATTCCAGTCAGTCCAGTGGGAGCTGGAAGTTACTGTTCAATGAAGCCAGTTTGGGGCTCCGAGGTCTGTCCGGCATCTTCCAACACACCCAGATCATACTCACCGCCAGGTGGTGATTATTTGACAGCTTATCTCCTCTCTTTACCCAAGTGTTAAGAACTTCTCAATAAATCAGTCAATTAACTTTATTTGTAAAGCACTTGATTACATCAACAGACATTTTGAAGCGATTTACGTTGACATACAGCTCCAGCGCCCACGCTAGTGCTGGCAAGTGTAGCTATGTGGACATATATGGTTCATTACAGTATTCGCAACCGTGTGTAAATGATGTTCAAGACAAAACAACAGAAGTATCGCGAGATTGTCACCGTAACTCCTCACAATGTTGCTCAAACCAAATGATTCAAACACAGAGAGAGAGAGATGAAAATCTGTGCTCTTTGGGAATATTTGAGCAAACCTTCCAGGACTTACGATATTGAAAAGCCGGCATACTTCCAGTGTTTTGCCTTAAACATCATTTGGGACAACTGTAATGTAAGAGGAGCCACCAACAAAGTTCGAACGACATCCATTATGCTTGTACGCACAGGTCACACACATGACATCACAGCAGTTTTGGTCACAGGCAAGACATCAGCAGATCGAAAAAGTTGCGGTTACACGACAACACATACCCTGCATTTTCAAAAAATTTCACTTTGGCTGGCGTTTTCAAAAAGTTACATTTTCATCCCGGATATTTGCTTTGCCGTGTGGACGGAAGGCATAACCGTAAGAAATAAGTTGCGTTTTCAAAAGATCTGGCTATGTGTGGACGGGGCTTGAGGCTGCAGCTTTATTAAATGATTTTGGCGTTGGCTGAATCAGTCAGAACGCTGGCAAATGCTCCACTTCCGGTTGCAAGACCCCTTCCGTTTACACTGAAATGCCTTCCGGTTCTACAGAAATGCTCTGACACTCACACCTGAAATGCTCTCACACACACAACTGAAATGCTGTCACACACTAATGGAATACTCTCACACACTACTGAACATTTCAGTAGTATTTGGGAGCATTTCAGTCGTGTGTGTGTGTGTGAGAGCTTTTCAGTTGTGTTTGTGAGACAGTATAACATTTTAGTAATGTTTGTGAACGCATTTCATATGTGTGTGTGAACGGTATATTCGGAATCATATCCCTGATGGGCCCCTCAGTAATGAACCATATGTGCGCACATACCCATACTTGTCAGCTCCTAGCGTGGGTGTTAGCGCCATCGGTTAACTGAAAGAAAAACCCAACAGAACCCTGCAGAACAAGCATCAGAGACAGCTGCACGTAAGAACCACTCATTGAGGAAGAAACTCTGGCCAGGACTCAGATCAGCTGATATGACTACAAGGTCTGCAAACCGTGGTTTACTGGTAACCAGAGTTAAATTTACCTCAAGACAATACTGCATCCCGTGGATGCACTTCAAAAAAATCCCAACATGACATTTATGCATCCCAAAAGTAACAGAATATACTGTAGCAGCGTTCATTTTAGCTCAAGAAAGTAGTGAATCCCTGGGATGCGCTTCAACAAAAATTTGTGCGAGGATTGAGTTTTGTCAATAGTACAATATAAAAATATAAAAAAACTTTTGCATCTTTTGCGGAGGCATGATGACAATGTGACACTAACTCGTCGCTCTGTCACTGCAGCATGTAAAATGAGCAGATGTCGTGTTACCGTTTGGTCAATTTTATTCATTCATTCATTGTCACAACTGCTTCATCCATCTATAGCAGCTGACTTAGGGCGTGAGGCGATGGAAAATCTGGGCACGACGCCAGTGCACCGCAAAGCCACACAGAGACACAGACAAACATGCACGCACACACTCATACCTGCGGTCAATTTGGGACCAGCCAATTAACCTGAAGCACATGTTTTTGGCGGTGGGAGGAAGCCGGAGAACCGGAGAGAACCCACACAGACATGGGGAGAACATGCAAACTCCACACAGAGTGGGACACAAATCCGGAACTGCCTTGCTGTGCGGCGACAGCGCTACCCACTGCACCACCTTAGTCGATTTTAATGAGGCTGAATCAAGCAGATGAGTCTTGTGACGAGAAATTCGCGTGAGATCAAAACAATGGCGATTTCTGGGTTTGAAATTTAAGTGGAGGAAGGGATTAATTGTGAATATTTTTGTTGAATAAAAGTGCATTTTTTCCCCAATATTATACTGCGGAATAAAGTAGCGTTGATTTTTTCTTTTACTATAAGTATTTCAAGATTGCGTCCCAGGGACACACATTGTTTGACGATTGTGCGTCCCTGTCAAAAAATGTGAGTCAAAGATGCAAGGATGCATGCAAACAAAAACAATACGGTAGAACCTGTATGCAAGTTTTGCCAAAAGAACAATATAAAAACCAAACAAACTGTTAATTTTAATAATTTTATTAATAACAATGTCATAACTGTTTAAGTAAAACGGAAAAAAAGAATACAATTATATATTATTTTTATCAAAATGTTAAAGCTTTATAGTCATTCTTTAAAAAACATTTTTAGAAATAAAGAAGGATGAAATACAGTTTTTTCACTTTTGCTTTTCACTCAATAGTTTTCTTTATCTTTAATTCATATATACTCCTATGGCCACTACACCAAGCTGACAGAGCCTTTTCCACACGCAAATACATGTAGTTTACTCCATCGTAATCTACGTGCCTCAACCAACACCCGTTCATTACGGTACAAACATTTGGATTTTTGCTGGTTTTTGTTTGACTTCTTCTGCGTCTTTATCTGTACTGTCATCAGTAATATCTGTCTCTTTTTCTTCATAAGCTTCTGATTGTTTTTTATTCAAGAAAGCACTCATTTTCACTTGGTTTTTCTCCAACTTTTGTATCTTTATGGAGGCATGGTAATAATATCAGATTAACTCATCGCTTTCTCACTGCAGCGTGTGAAATGCGTAGACGTCGTGTTGCCGTTTGGTTGATTTTGATAAGGCTAAATCACACAGGTGAGTCTCGTGACAAGAAAGTCATGCGAGATAAATGGATAAATTGTGAATATTTTTGTTGAAATGGAGTACATTTTTCCCCAATATTATATCGCGGAAAAAGGTAGCATTGAATTTTTTATTGCAAGTATTTAAGGCTTGCGTCCCAGGGATGCACATTGTTTGATGATGTTGTGTCCCTGTCAAAAAAATGCGCAACAAATACGCAAGAACGCACGCTAACGAGAACACAGAGTACAAAGTGTTCTGGTGACACCCTGATGCTCAAACACGGTGTTAGTTAGGGACAAACTGTGGCTGTTTCTGTTGGGTTTCTCTGTCTGTTTTAGCGCTGTTGATTTGTTGTTCATCGTTGCTATAGAGACAGAGTCTACTGACCGTTGAGTGCTGCCTTCACATGCTCGTAATGGACTCAGAGATATTCTGAGATACTGTACTCAACTGAAGAAGAAATAGAAATATGACCATCCTTATTGTTTGGACACAGGTTTTCTACGGTATGTTGAAATGGGTTGACGACTCTTGGGTGACTGGAAACACAGTCACAGCTGGTTGCTTGTTGTTTGTTTTCAGATTGGTCATGTGTTGTGGTATTACAGCTACTTAGTTGCTTTTCTCTATTCACAGGGCCCTTTTCTACCGACACGCAGGTGATAGAACACATTTTACCATCCCAGACGTGTCTACAGAGGTGATGAAGATCATCATTGACTTTGCATACTCAGGTTCTGTCTCTGTGACAAAGGACAATGTACATGAGCTGCTGATAGCAGCTGACTATTTGATTGTAGATGACATTGTAGACGCATGCAACAACTACCTGGAAGAGAATCTCACTACAGACAACTGCATTAGTCTTCGTCGGTTCACCATCTCAGGTCCTCAAGTGCTGCACAAGGCTCACTTCCTTTTAATGAATAAGTTTGAGGAGGTTGTTTCCAGCGAGATGTTCCTGGAGCTCAGTTTGCAGGAACTCACTGATATCCTTGATAGTGATGAGCTCAATGTGAATGATGAGAAAACTGTGTATGAGGCCGCCGTTAGGTGGATCAACCATGCGCCTGAGCAAAGAACCTCACATTTACCTGCACTCTTGTCAAAGGTAAGACAACGTTCGGTTATTATGCTTCATTCAGCCTTCCTCCTGTGTTAGTTTCTTTTACCATCTTCTTCTTCTTCTTCTTCTACTCCTTATGGCTTTTCCCTTCTGGGGTCGCCACGGCAAATCCGTTTCCTCCATCTAACCCTGTCTTCTGCATCCTCTCCTCTCACACCAATTACCTTCATGTCCTCTCTCATTACATCCATAAACCTCCTCTTTGGTCTTCCTCTAGGCCTCCTGCCTGGCAGTTCAAAACTCAGCATCCTTCCCAATATACCAATATATTCACTATCTCTCCTCTGGACATGTCCAAACCACCTCAGTCTGGCCTCTCTGACTTTATCTCCAAAACCTCTAACATGTGCTGTCCCTCTGATGTACTCATTCCTGATCCTATCCATCCAGGTCACTCCCAGAGAGAACCTCAGCATCTTCATCTATGCTACCACCAGCTCAGTCTCGTGTCTTTTCCTCAGCATCTCCACAGTGTTGAAAAAATATTTTCTTCATTTACTTTCGTGATGAGTCCTGTTAATGCAAAATTATTTCTAAAGTTAAAAGTCATATCAGACTGATACTGTTTGTTTTTGTTGTGGTTGCTGTCTAACAAAACATATGGAATATCACAATTTAATTCTGTTCCTTTCAAATTCTGTTCTGTTTCCTCTGTAGGCTCGGCTGGCCTTGAGCAGTATACACGATATTGAGACCCTGAAGTCCGATCCATATTTGAGCAACAACACTCAGTGTGTGCAAATTCTAGATGGTGTCTTGCGACTCAAACATCAGCTGTCCAATTCCACACCGCCGATGAGTTTTTGCTCTAACCTCGCTGCTCGTCCTCGTTTACCTAATGCCATCATTTTTACCAATGGGGGCTGCAGCGTCAACGGTATATCTAACATCACTGAGGTTTATGACATCCGTGCTGATCGCTGGTTGGATATTACAAATCATCAGGAAAAGCCTCGTAGCCATCATGACACTGTTTACCACAATGGGTTCATCTACTGCATTGGTGGCTATGATGGGAAGGAGTGTTGCAACAGCGTGCGCAAATTTGATGTGAAAAGAAGCATTTGGCTTCAAGCAACACCCATGAAGCAGCGCCGTTTCAATGTACGTGCTGCTTGTTTGGATGGATATATTTATGCGTTAGGAGGTGATGATGGGGAACATCACCTGAGGACTGCAGAGCGCTACAAGCCTGAGATGGACCAATGGAGTCTAATTGCACCCATGAAAGATGACAGAAGTCATGCCGGTTGTGCAGCATTCAATAAGAAGGTACAGAGCAGTGAGTGAAGGTACAGAGCAGTTGGAAATAGCTCTGGAGTTGTTCTGATGCTGACAGGAAACATGGGTGTGTTGAATTACGTATTTCTTTACCTTGTGTGTATATTTGGAATACTTTGGAGTTTAGAGCTCCACTAAATGTTTTAACAAACAGTATAAAGAACACGTGATCTTCTGTGCACAAAGTTGTTGATCTCCGTGATGAACCGGCATCGTGCCCAGAGTGTCCCTCGTCTCTCGCTTTTAAGTCCGCTGGGATAGGCTCCACCAACCTTTGTGATATGTGAAGGCAGGAGACATGGATAAGAAGATGAATGAATGACTGAATGAAGTTGTTAATTTAAACATTTGTGGACTAGACTATATGCTGGACGTTATCCAATATTTGTAGAAATATGAATTCAATTACAGTGTGCCCTTGTACCTCGTGGGTAATGTGTTCCAGGAACCATACGCGATTATTTATCTTATTATTTACGGTAACTTAGACATTTATGAACCCTCCCCATACTGGTATTAAACCACTTTCTATCTGTATTACCTTTTCCCACACTCTTATCGACTGTTGAAAGCACTTTGGTGTCTCACGGAAGTCCGAGGCTCATGGAACATATTGCACTTCCGGATGCTGTCAGCCAATAGAATCCGTGTAAGGTGTCACGTGTCTGCCTACCAAAAGTGAAGTGAAGATGCAAGTGTTGATGCGCGAATGCACAAGGGCGCACTGTATATAAAAGAAAAGAGAAGGAAATGAGAGAAGAAAATTATCTTTCCTGGGACTCATGCCAAGAACAGTAATATTTATTGCCTTTCTGTTTCCTCCTTTTTTCTACAGATTTACGTTTGTGGTGGTATCAATGGGGGCAATATCCTTCGAAGTTGTGAATTTTATTGTCCAGAGTTTGACCAGTGGACAAACTTCACCGACATGAGCACCACACGCTGTGGATTAGGTGTCGTTCTGTATGACAACCAGATCTTTGCGGTGAGTAAATGAAGAACTAACTTAGACTGAGGCCAGCACCTGATTTTATGTAGTAGAGCTAAGTGCTGACAAAATGACAATTCACTCTGTTTGGTGTCTAGTTGGCATTACGCATGCTGTGTTCACGATCTTAGTTTTTTAGCATGCTTCACAATATGTTAGACTTGATTTGAACCTAAACACTCAAATGACTATTTTAATTTTGTTCTCGTAGCTCGGTGGCGACAACAATTCAAGAAGTGTTGAGGCCTACAACCCACAGACCGATGAGTGGCGTAAAATACCCCACATGTTGACCGACCACAATGACTTTTACTTTGGCACTGCAGTGATTAACAATAAGCTGTTTGTCATGGGGGCCATAAATGATTCTGTTCAGTATTATGATGCAAAAACTAACGCCTGGAAAAAAGCTGGTCAGATGAGGACAGCTCGCTGGGGTCTCAGCTGCTGTGCCATCTCCAATCTCCCCAGCTTGAAACAATACACCACAAGTCGTGACACCTTCCCACATTTAGAGGAAGTGGGAAAGTTGGAGGAGTCTTCAGGAGATCAAATCAAATCTTTATGAACTCATCTTTCAGCGCAGTCTCACCACAGGACCACAAGCCCCCTTGGGAGGTGTCTGAAAAAGCAATAACTGTAACCCACGTGGATCGACAGATAAAATTCTCACATGTTCAAGTTAGTGACAAGCCATGACACAAATCCAAGAAAACTTTCAAGTCCTCAAACTGATTTAACAGAACATTCAGTAACACTTCAGTGAAAACTCCTAAAGTTTATTCACTCACTTACTCTGGTAATAAAAATCTTATTTAAATGGCATGGTGGTGCAGTGGGTATCACTGTCGCCTCACAGCTAGAAGGTTCTGGGTTCGAGTTCTTTCTGTGTGGAGTTTGTATATTATCCTCGTGCATGAGTTTTCTCCAGGTTCTCCAGCTTCCTCCTACCTCCAGAAAAATAAATTTCAGGTGTATTGGTTGGTTTCCAATTGTCCACAGGTATGACTGTATGTTTGAGTGATTGTTTGTCTTTCTTATGGTTACACGCTGCGACAGGGTAAGAAGCAGAGAAGATGAATGAATGAATAAACGAATGAATGAATGACTGACTGACTGACTGTCTGAATGAATGAATGAATGAATGAATGAATGAATGAATGAATGAATGAATAAGATAGAAGGTGAAAATATGACAATCTATTGTACACTCTGGAATACATTCAGTTTCTTCACTTTTTAGCCACAAACTCAAAATAATTTAATCAAAAAGTTCAATTAAAAAAAATTGTATATGAAAAATGCAAGCCCACCAAGCATGAAGATCTTCTGGGTTCGTGATGCATGTACCCCATATGCAATAGATCGGATTGTGTACCTAGGGAGACAACCACGGGAGAATGGCCAGAAGATTCTCGGGGGGGGGGGGGGGGGGCATTGTCCCTCAGTTGTGCAGTGAAGTCAGACACACAAGTTGCAATAACCCCACTGACGACTTCTTCACCAGTGTGCCTCTTGCAGAACATCTCCTGGAGGAGAGTCTGACTATTGTGGGAACTTTGTGACAGAACAAGCCGGACATTCCTTCAGTCGTGAAGGCTTCCAAGTCCAGAGAGGTCCACAGCACCGAATTTTTAGATACTATGGATCAGATGGTTGACAACTACACCTGCAAACCCCAGATGCAGAGGTGGTCCATGGTGCTCTGGTATAACACGACTGACGTCGCCACTCTGAATGCCTATTCATTTTTCATGGCTAAGCACCCTGAAGTTTACACAGGCATCACCGACTTATGAGGACACTTCTTCACAGAGCTCACAATGGAGCTTGTGACACATCACGTGAAAAGTCCACTGGAAGGCACCTACCGATGGTAGGCAGCAATGGTAAAGTGTGGAGTGACAAAAACTGCTGTGATCTGGCCACATGAAAGAAGCACACATTGCCAGCAGAAGAGGAAGAGGTGCAGGTTGTGTCCAAGAAAGAAAGATCACAAAACTGCTGAATGCTGTGTGCAGTGGTCACAGCCAGAGGCAAGTAGTTTGTGACAGATGCACACAGTGGAAGGAGATCTGTTGTTTGTGTGTGTACATATGCATGCACAGTGTTATGCGCTTTGGACCTGCTGAATGTTTTCTGGTCCTCCTCCAGATATGGGGACACACAAACATGTTCTGATACCTGACTGACCTACTTGATTAAGTGGCAAAATGTGAAGAAAAGTAAAAAATTTACATGTCAAAAATAAAATAACTCTTTTGCTTGAACAAAACATATTATCTTAAAAGAAAGAAATGTGTTTGCTTTATTGCAAAAAATGCATTGATTTTAATTGGTGTCATTTTTGGGGGTTGTACAAAAACTGCAAAGTCTAAAAATTAATGAAAAAATAAATGAAAATGCAAAGGGTTTCATGTCAAAGACATGGTTTATGAGAAATATCTGGAGTATGAAAATATTACAACTATTCATTTTAAAGATTTTGAAGAATGATAATCTAGGTTATGTAAAAAGGCATTGATTTTAATTAGGGTAATTTCTGTTAATGTGTTCCAGGAACCACCTGCAAAAACAAAATTCTGCAATATAGCGACAAACTTTATTTCATTATTTTCGGTGATTTAAGCGACTCATGGAACCCAGCGCACTTCCGGATGCCGTCATCCAATAGAATGTGCATACGGTATCACGGGACTACCTACTAAAAATTTGCGATAAGGTGAAGCCGTGTATGTTGATGCGCGAATGTGCGAGGGATTACTGTGCTTACTTTAATATCCTGACAGCAAACCAGATTCACTTTAAACTCTACTCCATGAAGCTCGTTATTACATCCCGTTTTAAAGCGGTGATGCATTGTAATTGCCAGTGTTCGTGTGTTTGTCCGTTCTTTCGTTCATTCATCCGTTTGTTATTATGTCCACCAAATATATTTGCAACCGTTGCAGATGGAAAGATAAAACAAAACAGATTACTTGGGCAGCAAAGGGGATGAAAATGAGATGATGACCTTGAGAAAACTAGGTCAAGGTCAAATTTCAACTTTTGTACACTCAGGAACTGGATAAGATAGAAAGATGAGTGAGAAGGCCAGCGTGAGTAAGACCATAGATCAAAGCTAGTGCTTTGATCTACATATGCACTAGCTTTGATCTATGGTCAAAGTTATGCACTTGTCAGGTACTACTTTCACGGTATCCTGACCTACCTTTCGTGGATGTTGCGGTCTCTGACTGCCTTGTTATTTATTGTGATGAAGAGCCTTCATTCATTCAGATAGCTTTCCTTGTTTTCCACCCATCCATCCATCCATCCATCCATCCATCCATCCATTAGGGTTTAGGTTGCTGTGGCAACAAGCAAAGGTGCCTTTTCATTGGAGAGGCACTCCAGCTCCTCATGGATGCTGGGCCCAGGCCAGTTGAGAAATGAAATCAATCCATCAAATTCTGGATCCAACCCAGTTGTATTCTCCAAGCTGGATGTGCCTGGAGAAATCTTTATCAGATGCCTGAACCTTCTTCATCTGGCTCCTTTAGACATGAGAAATAGCAGCTCTACTCTAACCACCGTTTTTATGTTCAAACTTCTCCCTATCTCTGAGGGTTAACTACAATGGAGCCTAATTTTGCCCGGTTGTATCCACAACCCTATTCTTTCAGTCACTAACCTCAGCTTAATTTGACCAGGATCTTTGCCTTATTGCTTAATTCTATCTTCACCACAACCGACTAATACAGTGAGACAGCACCAACATGTGTTCACAGATATTTTCATCATGATGACTACACATTGAAAACCCAGTCACAAACAGGATTGGACACGAGGGGCTGTCTTGACGGGATGTGACACCCACTGAGAACATGTCTGACTCTTGCATTTCTTATGGTTGTTTCTTGATCAAGAATTAACTTCCCCATGTATTCCACATGACCCCCTAATAGTGAACAAGTAAGTTACTAATTTTGATTTGTGTTCCTAATTATCTTTCAGCTCCCACATGGCGAAAAGGAGAAGGTATTACAGTATGAGCAAAATTTTATCCTTTTTATTCAAGCTCTGTCCTGGAAACCAAACACAGCAAGCTATTACTGCTCACAGCGGTGGTTCCCATAACTCAGCTATACATGAACACATGGAGGCCTAAACATTGGCTTCATGTGTGTGAGGGGCATCCCACTGTTAAGCCTCAGTGATGGAGAGATCAACTGAGAAGAGAGGGAGAAGAGAGAGTTTGCACAGTTTGCTTTTCTTTGCAGGGAGGCACTTAGCAGGGCATCGCTTTGATTCCATGGTAACCATTTGGTCCGCCTGACAGGCGTATTCAAGGCAATAAGACAAAGGGCATGATTGTTGGGACAAGTTTTCGTCACTCAAATGGGTGAGACAGAGAGAGAAAGGGTGAGATAGGGAGAGAGAGAGAAAGAGAGGGGGGGGGACTCTTTGTCAGTGGTGAAGTTGGAGATTGACACAGGATCCAATGATTCTACCATTTCATTCTGGTTGGGGAAACTGGGTCATGGTCCAGTCTTGAAAGTTAAATCACACAGAAATAAATAAACCTCTATACTTAGCCCCTCAAATGAATTCATCATAAAGTTCCCACACTATGTAAAAAAGGCCACGCTCTAATGATCAGGTATCAAAGGAATTTTTTATCATCACATTTCTTCTACATATTCCCCTCTTATACACCTACAGTTGCTACTTCAAACTTAAGGTCAAGGGCAGGGGGCCCAGTTCCCCCATTAAAAAGTCCATTTGTATTGTAAACCTGTGACACAGAAGAAGAGGAAGAAGAAGAAGAAGAACAACAACAACAACAACAACAACAAAAACCAATTATGTCTAACTCAAGTTTGATTCATTAAAAAAAACTCTGAATGTAAGTTTTGTTCCATTTTTCTGAGACTGAATTCATTAAAAAAGCAAAGAAAAAGAAGGAAGTCACATTTTTATTTTCTTCTAAATAAACTAAATGAAGAAGAACAAACTTTCTTTGTTATCTAACAGAGATGAGTCTGAGGCAAAGCTTTCTACTATTATCTTGTCATGGACAGCCCCAACACACAAATGCTTGGGCTTACCTGTGTGAAGAAAGAGGAGAAGGCCAAGCAGCATCAGTAGTAGAGGAATGCCACCAAAACTATTGTCTATAGAAGTCTTCCTCTCCACCTTCATCTTGTGTCCTGGGCAGAGTCTTGTCCCCACTTCGTTAGCATGGTTTATCCACCCTGGACACGTCTTTGTGGCTCAACACTCATACAACACTGCCTGCAATACTGGCCTCTGCTTGGCCACACTGAGCCCCCCTCTCCTCAGAGTACCCCAGGCACGGCGGACAACAGCCAACTGTGTGTGTGTGTTTGTGTGTATGTGTATGTGTGTGTGTGTGTGCGTGTGTGTGTGTGTGTGTGTGTGTGTGTGTGTGTGTGTGTGTGTGTGTGTGTGTATGTCTGTGTGTGCTTGAGAGAGAGAGACAGAGAGAGAGAGAGAAAGACAAAGACATAGTGTAGATGAGCTCCACATTGCCCTTTCAGAAAGGACTCCATACTTTTTAGTTACCTAAACTTAAGTTTCTTCTTTAGGGTCTTGTCAAACAGTGCTGTCTTTTTCAAATATTGAGATGAGCTGCTTTGCAAGAATTCTTGCTGAAAAGAATGACTGCACTTCAGCTAAACAACAGCTCCAGGAAGAGCCCATTTAAAGCTCTAAAATATCAACGTTTGAATAACAACTCACTCCCCCTTCTTTGGCCTACTTTTGTCCATTGTGTAAACCCCTTGCTGTACCAGAGCACCGGTACAGCCCCTCACTGGGTAAACAGCCCTGCTGTTGACACCAAACACATAAAGTCTTCAAGCATTTTTCCTTTATGCTACAGCATCTAATAATTGTATGATCCATGGAACTACATCAGTTTGGGACAAAATTATAAGAGATAAATATGGCAAACAAATTTTAAAAAAAGTGTTTGCACCCATGTTGTCCCCTAGATGTCATAAGTACTACATTTAGGCACTTCAATGGGGGGCAAATCTCCACAGCTTCCACAAGCAGATGTTTAAATTGTTGCTTCTTGACACCTTTACACCTTGACAAACTACCAATTAATATTCTGCTGCTGTATTTGTATTTCTAAATTGTCAGCTACCTCTTTTTTCTCTCACAATCTCCTTTCTTCCTCCTCATGCCTGGTCTTGACTCATCGCTACACAGCTGCTGGAGTTTTCTCCTGTCATTTAAAAATTGAACATTTAAGGAAAAATGGAGTGGAACACAACAGAAAAGAGGAAGGAATTACATTGGATAAAAAGTCAACATCTGAGTACTACATTATGCATCTCTCTTTATGATTTATGCATTGGTGAACCAGTTGCATTAAACTCATCTCTGTAAAATTAAAAGAAGGGAACATTTAGCATGATAACAAAGGGATGTTTTATGTAGACATATGGCAGATGAAGTCTTGCTGGAATGTGGGAATGTGTTGTTCACTCAACTAATCATCAAAGACCAACACATCCCCTCCACCTCTGCCCTTAGTCAAAGCAGTGCTCTCCCTCTCATCTTCTCTAACATGCTCTAAATCAAGGGGGACTCGAGCACAGACGAGTCCTGTGAAGTTCAGCCAGTTTGGGTGTCTGAGCAATGTCAGAAACCTTTGTTGTGTTTTCTCTGGTTGAATGATGTGACATCCTGTGTTGACCAGACATGAACAGAGTGTATCTTTGTGCGCCCCCTGCTTCTCCCATTGGCTTTGTCGCTTCTCATCATCACCCAGGAGACAGGTGTTTTTTTTGGACAGTTTTTTTTTCTTCACATGGGTGCTCTGAGAGAGAAGAAATTATAAATTATAAGCACATATTAGCACATATTTCATAATTATGATCTTCTTCTTCTTTTCCTTAGGGCTTTTCCCTTCAGGGGTTGCCACAGCGAATCAATTGCCTCCATCTAACCCTGTCTTCTGCATCCTCGTCTCTCACACTACCTACCTTCATATCCTCTTTCTCTACATCCTTAAAGCTCCTCTTTGGTCTTCCTCTAGGTCTCCTGGCAGTTCAAAACTCAGCATCCTTCTACCAATATATTCACTATCTCTCCGCTGGACATGTCCAAACCATCTCAGTCTGGCCTCTCTGACTTTATCTCCAAAACCTCAAACATGTGCTGTCCCTCTGATGTACTCATTCCTTATCCTATCCATCCTGGTCACTCATTTTAGCTGAAACTCTTCTATCACACATCACACCTGACACTTTCCTCCACCCCTTCCATTCCTGCCTGTACACACTTCTTCACATCTTTTCCACACTTTCCATTGCTCTGGACTGTTGACCCTAAGTACCTAAAATCCTCCACCTTCTTGATCTCTTCTCCCTGTAACCTCACTCTTCCACTTGGGTCCCTCTCATTTACACACATGTACTCTGTCTTACTGCGGCTAATCTTCATTCCTCTCCTTTCCAGGACAAACCTCCACCTTTCTAGCTTCTCCTCCACCTGTTCCCTGCTCTCACTGCAGATCACAATGTCATCTGCAAACATCATAGTCCATGGAGATTCCTGTCTAACCTCGTCTGTCAGCCTGTCCATCACCATAGCAAACAAGAAGGGGCTCAGAGCTGATCCCTGATGCAGTCCCACCTCCACCTTGAACTCCTCTATCACACCTACAGCACACCTCTCCACTGTTTTACAATCCTCATACATGTCCTGCACCACTGTAACATACGTCTGTACCACTCCAAACTTCCTCATACAATACCACAGTTCCTCTCTGGGCACCCTGTCATAAGCTTTCTCCAGATCTACAAAAACACAATGCAGCTCCATCTGGCCTTCTCTGTACTTCCCTATCAACATCTTCAAAGCAAATACTGCATCTTTAGTACTCTTTTTTTTTTTTTTACCATACTGCTGCTCACAAATGCTCACTTCTGCCCTTAGTCTCGCTTTAACTACTCTTTCCCATAACTTCATTGTATGGCTCATCAGCTTTATTCCTCTGTAGTTGCCACAAGTCTCCACATCTCCATTGTTCTTAAAAATGGGCACCAGCACACTTCTCCATTCCTCAGGCATCTTCTCACTATCTATGATCCTGTTGAACAACCCAGTCAGAAACTTTACTGCCACCTCTCCTAGACACTTCCAAACCTCTACAGGTATATCATCAGGACCGACTGCCTTTCCACTCTTCATCTTCTTCAGTGCCCTCCTCACTTCATCCTCACTAATCTTTGCTACTTCCTGGTCCACAACAGTCACCTCTTCTAGTCTTTGCTCTCATTTTCCACGTTCATCAACTCTTCAAAGTATTCTTTCCATCTTCCCATCACACTACCGGCACCTGTCAATAGACTTCCATCCTTATCCTTAATCATCCTAACCTGCTGCACGTCCTTCCCATCTCTGTCTCTTTGTCTTGCCAACCTGTATAGATCAATCTCTTGCTCCTTACTGTCCAACCTAACATACAAGTCATCAAAAGCCCCTTGTTTGGCCTTTGCAACCTCTACCTTCACCTTACGCTGCATCTACTGTCTACTCTCGTAAGTCCTCCTAGTGTCCCTGAAACTCTTTTTACCTCCAGGACATTCCTAACAAACTCCTCCTTCAAGATAACTCCTCATCCATTTCTCTTCCTATCTACACTATGATAGAAGAACTTGAACCCTGCTCCTAAATGTCTAGCCTTGCTACCTTTCCACCTTGTCTCCTGGACACACAGTATGTCTACCTTCCTCCTCTGCATCATGTCAACCAACTCTACCTTTTCCTGTCATTCCATTCAACGTCCCTACTCTCAGTCCTATACTCTTGACGTTCCTCTTCTCTCTCTTTCTACGAACACTTTCCTCCTCTCCTTCTTCGACCAACAGTACTCCAATTTCCATCGGAACTCTGTAGGTCAACAGCACCGATGGCGGTCGTTGTTAACCCGGGCCTCGACCAATCCAGTGTGGAAGTCGCAGGTTTGATTCGCATGTTTGATTTGGCAAAAGTTTTACGTCGGATGCCCTTCCTGACACAAACTTCTGTATTTATCTGGGCTTGGGACTGGTACAATAAGACACTGGCTTGTGTCCTCTTGCGGCTACATTACGTATTTCATATGATATTAAAATATGTTCAGCTGATGAAGTTGTAAAAGAGACAGAACTACACTCTTCTATGTTGCCCTGGTCATTTTCAAGTACATCATCCTGATGACAATTTATTCAGATGCCAACTAACAATTTTTCAGGTGTTTTGAGTTCACTCTAAAAATCCAATCTACAGCACAAGGTGGGTGTCACGCAAGCTTGGAGGTGTGCTGATCATTGATTGCTCACCCACAACCATTGCGGAGACAGGAAAACATGGTTACAGCACCTCTAGGACCGTGTAGGAGAAAAGAAAATACTGTAGGTCCATATAAAACCCATGGAGGATATAAATTATGAGAATGTGGCGGAGGAGGAACATCATCATGAGAAGGAACCACTTTGCACTCTCTTTTGTCAAAACCACCGTAAGACGGTTGTGGGTTGTCCCATCTCTATAGCTGGTGACAAAACCAACACCCGTATCTGTGTGCCTGCATGACAAAAAGAATCAAAGTGACTTGAGTGGGATCTGCACACTCTGATATGGCCTGTGTTTTTCCTGTGTAAAAAAAACAAAACATGCAGTTTGAGTTTGAGCACAGTGCTGCATGGCTCAGATGTGTGTAGGTGGGCTGAGTGGGAGTTCAGGGAGACAGAAGGTGCTCAGCTTCTTTCTCATAAAATGAACAAGACATCCTTTTCAAAAAAGTAAATACATAAAGTAAGATGTTGTTCTTTTCGAACCTTAGTACAATAAAAGAAAGCTAGGTAGTGGTGATAGTTTACCTGTTGAAAGGATATAAACATTTGTAGTTAGATGAATCAATGCCCAGCAACAATGTCATATGTAAGTACTTAAATATTATAGTCTGGTACCACCCGTGTGAGTGGTAGTTGCTTGTATGAGAAGTGCAGTTTTATCCAATAGGTTATTCATGATCTTCCTTGTGCCATGAGCCACAAAGGAGACAAAACATTTTTGCTTAATGGAATCTGCTAGCTCCAATTAACATCCCTGCTTATGTGACCATAAAAGAGAAGATTTGGCCAAAATAAAATCTCACTGCTCGATTTAAAAAGGGATATGGAGGCTACAGATGATATAAAAAAAAAGTGTTTGAAATAAAACTCTTGAAAATGAGTGAATTGAGCTTCATACAGACATTTCCCCATATTTTTAAGGTGATTTATTTGTGTAATGCCACAATTCTACAGTTTGTTCAGCAACTTTAGCAACATACTACTTGGTTAGATTTTAACCTTGAAGGCTCTGCAAACACGGACAATGTAATTTCACACTTGATTTAACGCCTCAAACAAATCAAACGCAACAACACAGTAGGAGATTATATTGGATCAGATGCTTCAAGGGAAAACAGAATAACAATTACTGGATGCTTACTATTGTGGAAGATCCGATTCATAAAAAATGATTTAAAAGGTGAAAAAGAATTTATTGTTTGATCAAAAAGATTATCAAGGCATTTGTAATCTGTAATCTGATTTAAGTGGATTGTTTTGTCTTCATGATTTTTGTAAGCAAGTCAGACAAGTAAATAGAATACAGCACACAAAACAATGCAAAATAACAAATAATTTAAGCTTCTAAGGTTCTAATTTTGATGCATACAAGGTTTATACACAGATGCCATGAAGTGATCCATTCAAAATAAGCCCTGTTTAGTGGTTAGAGGACATTCATTTTCACATTCACAGATCATCGTCTAAAAACTAGCACACTAGCAGAAGTTTCACAAGTACATGCAGTGAAATGCAAATTCTGAGTCTAAGACATCCGTACTGCTGTAGAAGCAGAGAAGGAGTGTTAAAGTTCACAAAATCCACATAGCACAGCCTCAAAACTGTTGCTTCATTATATACTGCTAATTTGTGTTGAAAAATAAAAGGGCTCCGAGGGTAGAAAGGTGTGTCTGCAAGCCAGCCCAGCAGGCTCCTGCCAACCATCCATCGCTACCTTGCTTCCCTTTTCTCCTTCTCCTCATCCAGGTCAGAACAGGGGCGTCACTGCTCTGGCACTGATGTGTTGTCTCTCTCTACTGCCCCCGATCCTCCTGTCTCTAAAAACAGAAACAGGCAGGTAGTTAAGTACAGGCGAGAGAACAGTGTCAGCTTTCTCTTTTGTCATTTAGGTGAAAGACTCCACTGCATACAGTCATAACCTATAAGGATATTTGTGGACAAGTCCTAAATTTAAAAGATGCAATGAAAACTTGATAATGAGATCCAACTTCAGAAGAGCACATGTTCAAAGGAGGTGATACTTTCAGTTACATAAATAGCTGTTCCTGCAATTTATTTTCTAAGTTTTAAAAGAAATGTGGAGACCTTGATGAAACTGATGAGCACAGAAACCCAGTTCTGTTGAAAAGGGGGTCTTTACCAACGGGAGGTGCTTGAAACTCTCTGTGCTAGTTTGACAGGTCCATTAATTCTGCTTGGTCCTCTGAAGCATACCCTGTATGTGATGCACCTGCACCTATAAATACATTTTGTACACGAGGATGCAAAGCAGTCAGAAACTGGGTTATGGGGAATCATTGATGAGGATCCTCAAAGAAAACGGTGTTTGTTGTTAATAGTTAGGGATGAAACATGAGGGTTGAGAATGTTAAGCTATACAAGCTGATATTTCCGGTGAAATTTGATGTAATTATGTGTAATTGTGTTACTTTGTAGTATTTGTTTCAGACATGTTTGATTTTAGTTTGCAAAAGTATAAATGGAATCTTTGCTTGTGGTGCTCTTCGTGAGAGCACAGGGCAACATTTCTCAATAAAATAATTCCGAAACCATTGTTTACCACAGCTGTATAAAATTAAAAGAATATGAAATTGAATTAAGCATGTTACTTTGGTATAACATTTTCCAGGAAAACAAACAAACATGTTTTTTGATTGAATATCACATCTACAAGCAGATCTAAGAACTGGGTCACTTAGATATTTATCACATTAATCACACTTGAGAGAAGTCATAGCGAGTTCTAATTGGTGTGTGTGTGTGTGTGTGTGTGTGTGTGTGTGTGTGTGTGTGTGTGTGTGTGTGTGTGTGTGTGTGTGTGTGTGTGTGTGTGTGTGTGTGTGTGTGTAAGTACGAAGTTTCAATCATCTGAAGTTAGATAGATATATAGATGCAAAAGACAGGGCTAGATGGAGGCAGTTGATTCGCTGTGGTGACCCCTGACGGGAAAAGCCGAAAGAAAAAGAAGAATATCTCTCTCTCTCTCTCTCTCTCTCTCCCCCATATATAAATATATATATATATATATATATATATATATATATATATGTCTATCTTTCTTTCGATTTATATATATATATATATATATATATATATATATATATATATATGTATATATATATATATGTATATATATATATATATATGTATATATATATATATGTATATATATATATATATATATATATAAATCGAAAGAAAGATAGACAGACAGACAGACAGACAGACAGACAGATAGAGATATAAATATACACACCAATTATAACCCACTATGACTTCTCTCATAGTGGGTTTTAATAACAACATCCTGAATATCATACTAACATATTTCCCTTTATTATGTTCAACCTTTGTTCTTTATAAAATATATACTTTATTTCATTTCATGTCTCTCAAGATTATGTACAATCAAATTTGCAGCTTGAGCTCTCCATTACTTACCTTCTGTGACCTGCAGCCGATGTCTGGGCACCTCTGCCTCCATCCTTACCGACACTAAACATAATGCCAGCTTTACTAGCATTATGTGACCTAGTCTTATCCCATGGCTCTACACCACTGACCTGTGTCCCCCCGGGTGCAGCTGAGCACATCCCCAGTGCTGCTCACCTCCTCCCCTTCTGCTTTGTCCTCCGGCTTCATCTTCTTACGGGTCATGTGGCCACGGAAGCCAGCCTGGATCTTTGCAGCGGCTCTATTGGCCTCAGGGTCATCCAGAGGGATATCCATGATGTCTTCCTCCTCTTGGGGCCGGGTGCAGTCTTCCTGCTGATTGGATTGAAAATATTATTTTTTTTATTTTCCTAAAATGCACAATGCAACAACATATTTTTAAAACTTATGTGTCCAACAATTTTAACCTATAAACTATAAGGAATTTGTGCTCACTGCCAAGTGGCTCACCCCATTACCAGGCTTCAATGGGGTTCTCAGGAGGTCAATAACCCACATTGCTTCACTTTTTTTCTTTTCCCTTCTCTTCTTGTCACAGACTTGAACCTAATTTGCAATGAAATGCTATTGCTTGTCTGAGAGGACCGTAATTTTATCTGTGCTGTATGTTGTGCATATATGGTACATATATGCACAATAAAGTTGACTTTGACTTTGATGACAGAAATGTTTTACAACAGCTATAAAAGTGCATATGTAGCAGACACTTAGATTCCCATATTCAGTAATGGTCAGTGATTACAAGATCACTGATTGTTGTTATTCACACAAAATAAAGGTGCCAAGAAACAAGTTTGGTGTTAACAGCTTGCTGCTCATTTCATCCAATATGGTTCAAAAATTGTTAGCTTTAACAATTCCTTCAAGAAGAAAAACATTGTATCCCAGGCCAAAAGAGATGGCCCATCAAAATGCCACCAGAGTCAAACCCGGCAGCTCATTCAGTGACTAAAAGCACAGCATCCACTGTCCCGAAGGAAACATGACGTGGGTGGAGAAGAAATTCTTGCTTGTCATAAAGTGTCAGTGAAAAAACACCAAGGCTGTTGACATGTTATGTAAACACCACTTCAATTCTACTGTGAACACATAGTAGTTACACACTGTGCCTTGCTTATGGATAACAAATTGACATTTATACAAAAGCAGCCCACAGAATAAGCCCATTGTCAACCCACAAGCTCTGTGAAGCAGTGCATCATGTCTTCAATGAAACCCCTCCAATGTGGGAGTGTGACCACCCACCTATTCAGCCATCATTTATTAGCCTTTCTGTCTGACTCCTCAGAGCAACCAGAATTAAGCCCCCATGCAGTGAGCTTCACTGGCCAACCACCTTCTTACGAGTCTCCTTGTCTTTATTGGCTGAGAAGAACTTCAGACTTCATCTTAACCTTTCAGATTTGAATATTCTTAAGCACATTTCATGTGATGTTGCTAAATTAATATCAAAACTATCAGTTAACAAAGTAATCAAGATAAGTAGAAACTAGTTTATGCTACTCTAGGGGATAAGTAAATTTCTCTGTGAATGTTTTATATGCATTCAAATGTTGTAACATATATTTTCGTCCTTAGTAAAAGTAGAAAAACAACAACACACAAATTAATATAACATTAAGTAGTTTGAGGAAACACCAGAGCAAGGTAACAGTAAACAGCACTACTACTTAATACCATACCAGTTAAGTATATTTGGATCTTCCTTTAATACTGATATTGGTTTAATATGTTGAAACTGAGATCAACTAAAAAAGTAAATCTACTTACATTGTGACAGTCCATGGCTTACTGATGGATGACTTCAATCTTCTTGCGAACTGACCTGGTCTGACTTGTATGCTTTGATTTCTATGTGGAACCAGCAAATCTCTCTATGAACGGGTCTCTGGTTTAATACAGATGCCTCACAAACTCTTAGTAACAATCACTGAATGTTCAGTAACAACCGCTCACGCTCAGTGTGAGAGAGAGACACTGAGTCGGAGAGAGAAGGAGAAGGGAAAGGATGGGAGGGAAACAGAGACCTCCTCCAAACATGACAGCATGTGTTCCATCTTTTCACTCTCATTAATACTGTTGACCTACTGTGTTCACATTACTGTTTCAGACCCCCGACATGGGTGAAGCCTTAACTTTTAATTAGATGTAAGAATGTCGACTTTGTCAATCATCTGACGTTTCTACATGTGAAAATTACATATTACCCAATCTGGATATAATTTAGGAAACGACAAACGCACATAGATCATCATAAAAATTAATAAATAAATAAATATAACTACACATGAGAGATGACCAACATAGAAACACCATGTACAAACCAGATGACTATAAAACAGTTAATGCTGACTTTCAAATTCTACTAATAGTATGAAAATAAAACACTGTAAGCATTTTGGGATGTTTTACACTGAGAGGTGTTATAAATGTATTAGAGGCAGAGTGAGCTAACAGCCCTCTCCATCCCTCTGATCCCAGCTGGTGTGGCCACCCACACTCCTCTGCCAGCCTCAGAGACAAGACGGAGCAGCAGAGGAACAGAAAGCATCCATTTATCTGAGATATATCTGACATTCATGCTCTGCCTCCTGGTTCACAAGAAAGATTTAAGCAACATGGGAAATTAGACTCATGCATTATTACACATGATGACTTACTAATTTATTACTATTCTTCATTATTATGAATTTATAGGAATGACAGCCCAGGCAATTGCGATGCACTAGGCCAGCTTATAGCCTCACTATTGAGCGTATCAAAATCTTAGCATGATACCATATTTATGATTGTAAAGTGATTGTAGTGCATTGACATTATTTTATGTAGTGAGTTAAATAAAAGTAAATAATAAAGTGGAACAAAACATGAATTTGAGATAGTCTAGCTACAGGTTGATGTCAGAATTGATGAACTATATATTCTATCATGTTATTTCGGTACAAACTGCTGTTTAAGGCAGTTTACTAATACAGATGATGCGTAGCAACTATCAGCATCACCATCTCCTATTAATTCCATGTCAAGCCTAAGAGAGAGTGCAGAATGGTGAGGGGTTACCATGGAAACATTCTTCATACCCCTGCCTACACTCCCCTCCCTGTGTGTTTGAAGCTCTGTAAATCAAGATAAATCAAACGAGTGTGACAGAAGTAAAAACGCAGAAGGCCTAATCCACAAAACAATTTGTTCAGTGTGTCTTTTACAGTGTTGGATTATGAAATCATGTTGCTCTGGTTCCCAACAGGTGAGCACATCGATGAGCAGTGTGCTACAGTTCACCTTTACGAGTCCTCAAACAGCACCTAGACCACATCTTTACATGAGTATCGTCTCTGCTTTGTCTCTCTTTTTTTTTTTTTTTAAATGTTATACAGTATATACTAATCTGATCCCCAAAGGAAAAATTAAGAGTATACTCTACAGTAGTTAGTGAATACATGTTATTTTGTAGTGGCAGGCAGCTCCTTTGTGGAGCACCCCAAATGAGAAGCTTGGAAAGGGGGACGGCGCACTGCCCAAGGCCACCTCTGCTCAAGGGCGCCTCGGCAGTGCTCTGGAGGTGAGCTGGCACCTCCCACTGTTAGCTCACTCTCCGGGTGTCTTTTTGGGCGGGAGCGGGAATCGAACCTTGAAAATTGGACAACCTGCTCTACCGCCCGCTCTACCACTGAACCACTGCACCCCCCCCCCCCCCCCCCGTGACACTACACTGTATCAAAATAGGCATGCAGGCATCATTTGTGAAAGAGAAATAATTTTTAATCCTCTAACACATACGACACTTTGAATCTTTAATTTGTTTAGGCTACTTGAGGCAGGAATGAGAGCAAAGCAGACTTTAGGCCAGCAAATAACTCTCTGAAACTTAAACATCCTCACTCTTCCTATTAAAGTGGGGGAGATGAATGCAGCACCCTTTATTGCATTAAAATCATGCAAGTTCTGGTCATAAAAGGTACCAGTGTTTAACTGCAACACAAAGGTGTTTAAATATATGTAAATGTCTATCTTTACCTTGACAACACTGTCGGGTTCAGGTTCTGTTGTGTCCTGCTCAGATGTGAGAAGTGTTTCCTCAAGGTCAGCAGCCAGCCTCTGAGTGGGGCTGATTGTGCCCTCGTTCACCACCAGATCACTGCAGTCTTGTATTTCAGAATCACTATTTCCTTCTTCTTCAAGTTCACCTGCTTCTGACGTTGTCTCCACTGGTGTCACTTCTTCATCCAAGCATGGATTCTCTTCTCCAAGAACTTCCTGATTTTCCTCATTCTCCTCTAATAAATGTGTCTCTCTTGGTTCAAACATTATACTCCTTGCCTCCATAGCAGGAGTCAATGTGCTCGATGGGGTTATTTGTGATGACAAAGTTTTAGTGCACCTACCATCAATATCTCGATCATCCACCTCACTATGACTGTCTTTATGTACGTCCTCTTCACCTCCTTCTGTGTCTTTTGTGTCACCTTTTTTTAAGTCAGGATTGTTCCACTCATTCTGGTGAAAGTCACCTTCACTCATTTTCCTGTCGTCTTCATTTTCATAATTCAGGCTTTCTTCATCTGTCTCACAATCAGTTAAACTGGAATCATGTGTGACCATTTTCTCCCTTTTAATAGCGGATTCCTCACACTGACCTTCCTTTACCTCTTCTTCAGGATTAACTTCCTTTTCAAATACATCTGTTTCAAGTTTAATGTTGTCTTGAACAGCTGATATATTTTGGTTAATTTCCACTGCAGGATCTTGACTGGATTCTTCCTGTTGTTGATTTTGCATTGTATCAGTCTGTATGAACTCTCCTGTTTTATCAACCTCTGGCTGTTTCCTCCCATGGTCTTTAAGCTGTTGAGCGTCTGGAACATCTTCAAAACTAATCTCAACCAACGAATCCTCTGGTTGTAAAATGTTACTGTCTAAACTAGCCTCTATATGAGTTAAATTTTGATGGATTCCCTCAGAAGAAGTCTCTGTTCCTTCCTTTGCTGCATTTACCAGCTGATCTTCTTCTTGATGACTGTCTTCATGGATTTCAGATTGACCTAATGATGACTGAACAAGAGATTCCTCAGTTTGGGGTTTTGAGTTTTCCTCCCCAATGAAATGTGTGTCACCTTTAGATGAGGGTCTTTCGACTGTGTTCTCTGCTCCTATATACTCTGCAGCACACACATCAGCTAACCCAGAATGTGGAAGGACCTCCACTGGGCCTTCAGTTTCATTTTTGTCTTCTTCTTCTGGGTATGGAATCTCTCTACACACAACTTCTTTATCATCTCTTTCATCTTCTGCCATTCTTAACTCCTGAGCACAAACATCTGAAAAGCCTCTGCCTGATGGCACATTGGTGGGGTCCAACTCAGACTGTGGCATATCTTGGTATACAACAGAGCTGCTGTCTTTTCCATCAGATGGCCTGTCATCTTCAAATGTGTTTGTTGTTGTCTCTCTAATCACCTCTGTACCACTTAGTTCATGTGGTTCTGAATCCATAGCTGGGAGACTATTGATGGGCCACTTCTCAAGAAGTTTGTCTTCTGTTACAGTAATGTCGTTCTCCACAGAATCATGTTTTTCTTCTTCATCTCCTGTGCTTTCGGTTAAGCCATCCTCTTTAGGGACATTTGGTTCAGTGGTGTAATGATTTGAAGCTTCTGCTGAATGACTGGATTCATCTTCAGTTTGAGATTCATATGATTTTTCTCTGAAAAAATTGCATCAAAATGAAAAGCAAGCTCTTAATGTCCCTGTGACACTCTGAAACCTGTTCCTGACCCTGCATCTTTTGTCTTGTAATCCTTCAAACTTATGTCCTTTAAACACTGAGCTGCCATTCAGTGCAAATTTCCAGTTTTTACATTCACCTCTCTGAGAGGTTGAAGCCTGACACAGGACTCTCACAAGCTAAAGTGAATTCTTGTAACTTACCATCTTTAATGAAGAATCCTAACAACAATTTACATAAATGTGTAAAATTTTAAAACACCTTCATTGAGGTTGGAATAATGCATGTATGTTCAAGCCTCACTGTGATTGTGGTTATTGCATCTGTATTATGCTGCATGCAGTTAATTATGCACTTATAACCTGTACTTTTGCTTTTTTTCCCAATTGGGAAAAAAACACGAATAAAAAATAAACACACAAACCACATCAAAAAAATCTCAAATATTAATTCCCTATTTTGCATGTGTCAAACTCAAGCTCCGGGGGCCAAATGTGGCCCACCACATCATTTTAGGTGGCAAAAGATCATTTCCTACAATGCAATCAAACCCTTTTTAACATTGCCAAAACGATTTGAACTAAGTTAATGTCCTAACTTGTGTTTGATGTTATTTTTCTTTATTCGCTTGGATAGTTTGATCCTTGATTGATGGAGATATGTGGGTCTAATAACCTGACAAATTAAAATTATTTGTTATAACAAAGCGACAAGCAAACATATATTTTTGGTGCGACTGTAATGTTTGTAACTTAAATAGGTAATAAATTAAGTTATTTAACATCAACGAGCAGTTACATTTAGTTTACATTTATTTTACATTACATTGAGTTACATTTATAAGTAACATCTGCCATTTGAGGACAACCATTATGCTGATGTTGCCCTAGCAAACAGGAGTTTGACACCCCAGCCCTATTGTATGCAATTCATTCAGCGGTTCCTGACTGACCCTGAGGACCTGGTGTGGCGGCCTATGGCCCAGGCAGTACTGGCCCAGTGCTGGGGTCTGGGGCTCGATCGCTCGTTGTTACACCCCACTTCAAAGTGGTGATGTATTGTAATTGTCAGTGTTCGTCCATCTGTCCGTAGGTCAAAGCTTGTGCATAGCTTTGACCTACCCTGAAAAGTCAAAGCTATGCACTTGTCAGGTACAACTTTCAGGGTAACCTGAGCTACCCTTCGCGGGATGTTGTAATCTCTGACTGCCTTATTTGGGCTTGCTTTTGACAAACAGGTTTACATTATTGGTATCAAACACAGAAAGAATCAAAACAAGGAGTGGGAGATTTTAAACTTCCTTCTGGGTCAAGCAAATATGATGAAAAGAATAAGGCTAAAAAGCAGAAGACTTGTCAGATTGCAGTGCAGAACGAGGATCGGAATCAATTTTAACTATTTCAGAGCTATGAATGATTTAGATACTTTTACAAACTTGTGGTTTGTCATGGATGTCTTATGTTCTGTGTTGAGTGAGAAACTTGTGTTCAGTCATTGGTTGGCTTAATTTATGTATATTTTGTTTAGTTAACTGGTAAAACATCTTTTATTTCAAAGGCACATTCTAATTAATCCAAAGGCAATACTAATCAGTCTGATGATCCTGACTGAGATACTGGATTTGATAATCTTAAAGTATTCTTGTTTATTGTTCAACAGTTCCCTTTTTCTGTCTTCATTTTTTTTATCAGAGCATTCAGAAAACCAATTTTCGATTGATTCAAAAGGAAAAAGTAAACAAACCAAATTATATGATAACAATTATATTTTGTTTAGTTTGTTTATGATTGATTCAAAAAAATAAATAAACAAACCACATTGTATGATTACAATTGTATTTTAATTTATTTTCCTACTTTTAAATTTTTTTTAATGTGAATTTCACGTGAATGTGATTATTTTGTAATTTGATTTTTTTCGAATAACCGTGCTAAAATGAGGACTAACATACTGAGTTTATTACTATTTTCCTTTCACTTCTTGGAATTTCCCTAGTTTCTTTTCTTTTTCTCTGGTCCATCCTCTCCCTGTCTTTGTAATCCTCCTGGTTTCTGATGGAACATTTGTGGAGACTCACTCTGACAAGGTTGCTTGTTTTCCAGGTTCTTCATCAGGACAGGTCTGTAGGAGAGATAAATAAATAAATAAATAAATAAATAAATAAATAAATAAATGTAAAAAACAAAACAAAAACAGAAATACTAAAAATTATAGGAAACGTGTTTGGTCAGAGTGGTGGTTGAGTCTGTATGCAGTAGCTTAATGTCGTACCCCAGTAGCCTTGAATGCATTGTTGTTGTAGAATCTATCTTCCAGTCTTGCTTCCCACTCAGCGGCATCAACGCCACTGTCTACACCAACAACAATAACATTAATTTGCACCTATGTGAAACCAGTGTGTTTTCTTTAATTGTAACCTACATGCAGAGTCGCAGTTACCTTCTCTTTCTTTGAGAAGAGCTTGAAAATACTGTGCAGCGTATTCAGGAATGTCGTCGGGCTGATCTCGGAGGACTTCTCTCGTTAGTCCTTCCAGGATGGCGCTGAAACCTCGCGGGACCCGCAGGTGAGTGTTGGAGAAAGGTACTGACATTATATGTATGACAATAATCTCTCTACTTGCGTCGGAGCTGATAGGAGAAGCTATCTGAGAACTGAGAACTTGAGGTAACGCTAGTTTAATGAAAGTTCTTAGATGTTTGCTTTATGGCTTTTATGTTTTTTTTTTATGCTTTAAAGTTAACTTTACAAAATATGCTGTTACTACAAATGGTCGCACAGTCGCCGATGGAAATTTGAAGAGGCGATTTATTGTTATTTACCTAAAATAATTTCACAGGTTTTTACAGGTTTCACAGGTTTAAAAAAAAAAAAAAAGTTAATGGTTTGTAAGTAGCCAGTCAATAACCTCTGCTAGACCCACCAGTAAGAAACCGATGTGCTCTCTACGCAACGACGGCTAACCTGTCTTATCCCCAATTAGTTTTTGATGTAGTACTAGCTAGCGCTATGTTTTGTTGATACCTGTTTCTAGGCAACGCCTCTCTCTACGGGCGCTGACAAGGGTCAAGTGACACAAAACACAAAGGCTGTATAGGCTTTATGAGTAATTTAATGTAGATTCTTTTTAAAACCAAAGCACAAAAACAAAACGTAGAAAGATTTATTTTTTTTTGCAAAAAAACAAAACATAAATGTAGAAAGAGCATTATACAAAAAATACAGATAGCATGCGTTTTCATGTAAATGAGACACAGTTGTGTACTCTTCTCCCTCTCCTTCTCCAGTGGTAATTACATCATTCAGGCATATGTGATGATGGCATATTCAGAGTTGGTGCTCATCTTGCGGCTGATCTCTCTGGGCTGAGGGACATGCAGTCTGTCTGCTGAACGAGAGGTCTGTAGATGAGGCCTCGGGTCAGCCCCCCACCACTGGAGCACAAGAGATAAGATGTTAGGAATTAAACTCACACAAGAGTTTGGATGCCCATTGGTATGGGCTGTAATAAATGTTTTATAATAATAAAAGTGTAATTGGCAATCTATAAAATAGAATCTGGTTGCATCATGTGGTTATTTTTAGACCTCATATAATAATACATTAATACTAAATGTATTTATACTTGAATTATTTCAGTATTTAGCCAAGTATCTTACTCTAATTTAACATCTATCATCATGCCTCCTTTTGCATTAACTGCAGCAATAATGTAATCATGCTTTCATGGGCACTTACCCTGCTGTAGCAAATTCACTCACACTACAAAACAAAAGCTGATAGAAACAGTATATATTCACGCTGGTCCTTCACCTCTTTGTGATCAATTGGAGACAAGCATCCAACCTGGGTGAGCTCTGGTGTGCTGACTCCTCGTACAGTAATCATTATGTCGGCATATGGAACTTCAGAGTAGCTCACATTATCTGTGTCATAAAGAAATACTGCAGTTCGTCAATAAACTGTCTGAATTGATCCACAGATGTAGCAAGCTAACATCTGTGTGAACATCTAAAATGTATTCCACTCATTTACCCTTCTGTGGTGACATGATAGAGTGAAGAGCAAGGGGTGAGCTGAAAAGTAATGGATACAAAGAAATAATTTTTTGATTTTTTTCAAAAATATATTTGAAAACAGATTTTTATATATTTACCTTGACCTGGATGCAACAAAATTCCCTGGAAAATGATATATTATTGGAGTTAAGATATTGGGACAATTTTTCACCACATGATTATATTCATGGTAACATTTAATAGTCACCTTTACAAATGCAGGGCTGTCGGTTCCAGTTCAGACACAGATAAACAGCTAGTGCTGCAAGTACCACGGCAAGAACAATGGTAACGGTTGCTAAAGCCTTAATTCCAGTAAATTCCCCTGTTTAATTGAAAACAACACCATATGCTATCTCCATAAATGATGATAAACATGAATATATTTTGTTTTTTGTTGAGATATTAAGTGACATCTTACCTCCATTCGAAGTTTTTGGCTTGGCAGTAGGAGGTGCTGAGAAGTGAAGATAATTGTAAACATGAATGCAAATCATTTACTAATAACAATGACTTGATAATTATGTGGTCTTTTTTTTCAACACAAAAGGCCACAACCTTTCTTAGTTTCAGGCTTTGTAATAACTGTCCAGTTTGGGGCACTTATTTGAGCTGAAAACAAACAAAAGTTATGTTTACTTCATTTTTGCAACATTTATTATTTTTCTTTTCCATGTTGAATTTCATAAAGTACTGCTTAACCACCTTGAAGCTGCAGTAAAACAATACGTTTTACTTTTTGTGAAAGTTGAAAATCGTCTGTATCTACTGTGTAGCAGGTGTAATTCTTCATCAGATCTTCATTGGAGATATTTGGTAGATGAAGAGACACTGTGCAAAAGATGCTGTTTCTGAATCTTCCATGACAGCCAGAGTTGTCTGCAGTTTTGCTCCAACAGCCTCGAACAAATCCGCTAGAGCAATTGTAGGTGCAGTTCAAAGTAAGAGACTCCCCCAACGCTACTGTCAAAGAATCAATGGGTATCTCCACACTGGCACAGCCAAGAAAACCTGGAAACGTGGAAAGAAAACGAGGAACCGTGACCTTCTTTACAGAAAAAAAATATTATATAATAAAAAAATATAAGTATTACATAACAAAAACTGTCAAGCACATTATTGCTGAATACATGGACATGTTTTTAACAAAATAGTCAAATGATAAAGAGCGGGTATACTTTACCTTGTGACACCCAAAAATAGAGCAAAGTTAAATGCACTGAGATCATCATTGTCCCCCTTTCTTAGGTTCCTGCTGCCTCAAATCATGCAAACAAACATATTGTGCATGCACCTGCAGAAAAGTACTGAAATATCCACTCCTATGCCAGCCTTGGTTTTGAGCACAGGAAGTGGTATATAACAGTTAAAGATTTTCCATATATTGCAAGTGACTTCCTGCACAGTGAATGTTGGCTGAAAGTAGAACAAAAGTGTGTTTTAATATTTGATGATGAACAAATGACACGCAACGTTTAAATAAACAATATTTCACTCATATATTAGTTACTATGGGTACATTTTGTGACTGCATAGAGAAAAGATGTGATCTAAAGATACTTTTCTGCCAACTTATCCATTGATATCACTTTCTGGTCAAGCAGGTGATGTGTCTGATATTCATTTGGGAATTTAAAAAATAAAAATACATTCTGGTCCACACTTACTGAAAAAAAGTATTTTATATTGGGAAAGCATTCAGTATTTGCCACTGGATTTATTCAGCCGATTACAGAAATTAAATTGTTTATATCTTTCCATGTCTTATACTCTTAAAACCCTAAATTAATTACGGAGGGAGACAGTATCTAGGTTAGCTGAAGCACTTACTCATACATTATGGAAGTGGAAGGTACAGTTACACAACATCAGTCATTGTCACTTAGTGCAATCACAAGGGTATCATATTTCTTGGTCATATTTCACTTTCGGTCACTGAAGGCCTCTCAGTTTCACCCAGACAGACTGTTCTGAATGCTTAGACATAAAAAAGAAACTGTGGATTTGACTGGTATTTCAGTGATGACGTGCAGTTGGAACATCTGTTTTTTAGCTTCATGGAGTTTTCTGCTGATGATACAGCCTGGACTTGCCTCAGGTAAGAGCAAAGACTGGTAGAAGGTATTCTGTTTTGACAATACTAAACAAACTAATTTAAGAAGAAACACAACCATTTTGACAAGACAATCAAATACTCGTACCAACAACATCCTTTCTCCTTCCTTCCTTATTTCATGTACTGTATATCAGAATCATCTAATGGGACTTTTGACATCGTCCTCAGTGAAGAGACAGGCACTGATCAATGTCCAGAAGGAAAATACTTCTCCCACCAGTTTTGTTTAGAGTGTCCTGCTGGTCATTAGTAAGTCATCACAACTGTCTTCCAAGCAAATTATTAATTTACTTTTGCCATGCGGTAAATGCCAAGATGAGATCTTTCTTTACCTTAGCTCTTTTGAGATGACATGTGCTTATAAGACAATCATGTTTGAAACAAATGGCATTCTTGATCAATACTAACAAGAAGTCTAGTCCAAATATAGATAATAAATGTGAATATTTATGCTATATAGTTGTCCTGGAAATGTATCTGCACCTCATAGATGTCCGTTAGGAACATTCAACCTCTATACAGGGAAAATAAGCATCACTGCCTGTAAGGTAAGAGCTGCATCTTTTTCTTTATGCACAGTGTTTGAAATAGCACATTTTATTTAAAAAATAAAATATTTTTATCAGTTCTAAGAAATCAACTGACTCTTAATATTAGTATATGCACAAACGAAGTAAACTTTATTTCAGTCACTTGATGGTTAATTTCACCTGTGTTTAAAAGGTCAATGTCTGCCTACTCTGTAAGAGGCATATTAAACATTGATTAATCCAATTAAGTTACAATCATGTCATTACACATTTATATATATTTATACATATTTATTTCTGGATGTTGTAGCCTTGTTTTCCAGGTCTGATCAGTTCTGAAGACAGAGTGGACTGCAGCCAATGTCCTGCCGGTTTCTCTTGTGATCTAACCAATGGGAGCTTCTTTTTATGCCCACCAGGGCAATATTCGCCTGAGGGGGTTCTACAATGTCTAGCTTGCCCTGTAGATTTTTTCTGCCCCAGTGGATTTCCAATGAAGGTAACTGTTGCAACAGTCTATTCTTACATCCTAAATTTATGTATATTTTAAATATTTTTATTGCAATTACTTACTTCCTCCAAAAATGTATTTTACAGGTGAGAACAATAACTATGTCATTAACTGTACTTAAACATTGAACTGTAAAGTGTTTGGTTTTTTTCTTGGATCCTTTAATTATCTCCTAAATACCCCTTACAGTGTGGACCTGGCAAAGAACCCAACAAAGATCATACAAAGTGCAATGATTGCCCCCCAGGCTTTTACTCCACTATGTGTACTATCCATTGTGTGCAATGTCCAGCAGGTAGCGCACTGATAAAAGTCAACTGAAATATTCTGTGAACTATTCTGATCTCAATGCTCTGTTTGATATATGAGATTTGAAATTAATCTATTATTTGGGATTATGAGGTCCCACAAACAATCAGAAATACTTCCTCTGCCTGCTGTAGGAAGTTACTGTCCAGATGCTGGGATGTCACTGCCGCTGCCTTGCCCACCTGGCCTGTCTTCCACAGCTGGACAAACTACCTGCTATAGCTGTAATGATTCTTCTTTGCTGTGTGGAGGAGCTGCGGTCCCTCGCTGGTACCAACCTGTCCACAGGTTCACTCAAATGACCGCTTGTCGTCCAGGAACATACAAAGACATGAGGGAGGGGTTACCATGTCTGATCTGCCCAGTGGGTTAGTGTACTTTTCTCTTACGTTATCATTTAAGTTTGCTTTCCTTACTCAGGAAGTCTAATATATATCTACACATCTATTTATTCACTCCAGGTCATTACTGTGTGGGAAGTGCAGCAATACCCTGTCCTGCAGGGACTTATGGCACTAAAGAAGGTCTGCGGAGGCTGAGAGACTGCACAATCTGTCCTGCTGGTAGAGTGTTGCCTATTATCATATTTCCTTCATTGCTCAGTTATGTTCAAAGAAGATGTGTGAATTTACAGTGAATATACTTCTGAGCCTCTCCAATTAGTCAGACGTTCTCAAGCCAGCGCAGTCTTACCAATCCATTATGATATCATGCTAAAAAAAAGATTCTTCTGAGTTTATCTATAAATGAATTTCCCAAGGGTTCTACTGTCTGGAAGGGAGCTCACAAAGACCCACCTCCCAGTTCCTGTGCCCACAAGGCTATTATTGTGAAGAGGGCACTGCCACCCCTCACGGGTCACCTTGCCCTGCTGGAACAGCGGGAAAACAACTGGGTCAGACAAGTAGGGCAGCTTGCACGAGATGCAGAGAAGGACGCTTTTGTCCTGCAGGTAAATCTGACACTAGCACTAATACTGCAAAAACAGGAACGTTAGAAAATGTGCCACAGTGAACAATGCTATACTACTGTTTCATTGTCTAAAACAGAAATATTATATCTATCTATCTATCTATCTATCTATCTATCTATCTATCTATCTATCTATCTATCTATCTATCTATCTATCTATCTATCTATCTATCTATCTATCTATCTATCTATCTATCCATCCATCCATCCATCCATCCATCCATCCATCCATCCATCCATCCATCCATCCATCCATCCATTCATCCATCCATCCATCCATCCATCCATCTACCTGTATGTATATATAGATATACATAGATACCTGTATATCCATCCATCCATCCATCCATCCATCCATCCATCCATCCATCCATCCATCCATCCATCCATCCATCCATCTATCCATAGAGCAGCAGTGGCTCTACTCTGAGCTCCTCCCTTGTGACTGAGCTCCTCACACTCCTCACTGATCTCTAAGGTCAGCCACTGAATGGAAGAAACTCATTTCAGTCGCTCGTATCATGGGATCTGGTTCTTTTGGTCATGACCCAAAGCTCAGGACCATAGGGGAGAGTAGGGACATAAAGTGACTGGTAAATCGAGAGCTTCGTCTTGCAACTCAGCTCCTTTTTCACCACAACAGACCCATAAAGTGACCGCATCACTGCAGAAGCTGCACTGATCTGTCTGTCAATCTCACATTCCATCCTTCCCTCACTCATGAACAAGACCCCAAGATACTTAAACTCCTCCACTTGGGGCAAAGACTCTTCAGGTCGGTGGAGACCATGAACCATGGCCTCGGATTTAGAGGTGCTGATCCTCATCCCACTCAGCTGCAATCCGTCCCAGTGCACACTGAAGGTCCAGGTTTGATGAGATAAACAGGACAATATCCTCAGTCGGGGTCAGCAACTCTCCGCCTCTACTGTAAAAAGTGTTGGCTGTGCTTTACCCTCTTGAGGTGCTGAATGGTATGCCAGAATTTCTTCGAGAACATGGTATGACAATGAAGTTGATCATCAAGCTCCGGCCTAGGGTGTGCTGGTGCCATGTGTACTTATGGACATCCTTGTAGCTGAACAAGGTGTTTGTTACGAACTGTGACTAGCACAGAAGTCAATTAACAGAACACCACTCGTGTTCAGATTGGGGAGGCCGTTTATCTCAATCACCCCTTTCCAGGTCTCTGTCATTGCCCACGTGAACGTTGAAGTCTCCAAGGAGAACAATGGAGTCCCCAGTCAGAACACTACTCATTACCCCTCATAGGGACTCCAAGAAGGCCGGGTATTCCGCACTGCTGTTTAGCCCATAGGCCTAAACAACAGAGAGAGACTTGTCCCCAACCCAAAGGAGCAGGGATGCGACCCTCTCGTTCACCGGGGTGAACTCCAACATATGATGGCTGAGCTGTGGGGCTATAAGCAAGCCCACACCAGCCCGATGCATCTCACCTTAGGCAACACCAGAAAAGTGGAAAGTCCAGCTCCTCTCAAGAGTTTGGGTTTCACAGCCCAAGTTGGAGGTGGAGGTGAGCCCGACTATATCTAGTCGGTACTTCTCAACCTCCCTCACAAACTCTGGCTCCTTTCCCCGCAGCGAGATGACATTCCATGTCCCGAGAGCTAGATTCTTTGTCTGGGGATTGGGGATCCCCTACAGTGTCCTCGGCGGGTGGTGAGTTCTCCAGAGGTTGGGCCCACGTCGTCCTTTCGGGCTGAGCCTGGCCGGGCCCTGTAAGCAGAGGCCCAACCACCAGACGCTCGTATACGAGCCCCAACCCTGGGCCTGGCCCCAGGGTGGGGCCCTGGTTGTGCTATACCGGGCGACGTCACGGTCCTTGATATTTTACTCGTCATAGGGTTTTTGTTATTGCTCTTTGTCTGGCCCATCACCCAGGACCTGTTTGCCAAGGGAGACCCTAGCAAGAGCATAAAGCCCCTGACAACATTGCTCCTGGGATCATTCGGGCACTCAAACTCCCCCACCACTATAAGGTGGCAGCTCTTGGGGGAGTATGCATATATATATATATGTATGTATGCAGTATATATATGTATGCAGTATATATGTATGCAGTATATATATATATATGTATATACATATATATATATGTATATACATACACACACCGCTACATAGGCTGGGTTCAAACTGGCACCAAGATTCAATTTATAGCCCATCTAGATTGAAAGCGGATGCATTTTGCAGTCTGCACAGTCACACGCCACATAAAATCAGATTTTTGCAAGACAGATTGAAACCTCTTTTCAGAGGTAGTCCGAACAGCTCCAAACACACCGGTTTCTGCACCTATACCAGACAGTGATAAAGGTAATATACTAAGGCAGTAGTTCTTAACCTGGGTTCGATCGAACCCTTGGGGTTCGGTGAGTTGGTCTCAGGGGTTCGGCGGAGACGGAGGTCCAGACAAAATACCCAACACGATGTGTCAGGTGTTATTGCCGAACATACACAAATCACTGTGTACGTTTGACACATCATGTTAATTCGTGATCACATTCGCTTTAGCCATCACTGGCTGCAGGTGATCACGCTACATCAATTAGCCTACCTGTGCTACATGGGATTTTGCGTACTCATGATGGTACGTCATCTGATTTCTTTCTTAATATTTCAATTCATAGTAACTACTTTGAGCAAAAACAAAAGTGGTTGGACGAATGTGCAATGTGAATTTACATGTACTGTATAATGGAATGTGATGGGAGTCAGCATTCTGCATGATTTGGAATGTCAAGTTGAGCAACAATAGTCTCACATTGGCAAAAAGAAAGGAACACTACCTTAAGCTTCATGGAAAACAAAAGAAACAGAAATTGCTCTGAAAATGACGTCAGAGTAGCACTTGCCAAGGTGAAGCCACACATATCTGTACTGGTATCTCAATAACAACAGCAGAAGTCACACTGATTTGCAGGTAGGTCATTTCATGTGAGTTCATGCACTGTCTTGGTTTTGTGTTTTGAAAAAGATGACATTAATGCACATTTCATTAAATACACCAGTAAAACATATACTTATGTCTTAAATTTGAAAAAAATATTGTTTTTTTACTAAAGAAGGGTTAGGTGAGTGAGCAAATGAAACCGGCAGGGTTCGGTACCTCCAACAAGGTTAAGAACCACTGCACTAAGGTATCCAACTTCCATGTTCGTCGTTGTTGTTGTTGCCGCTGTCGCAACTATATGACCTCACACACTACAAGCTGAACGACGACTTGGCTCCAACGTGATTGCTACAGCAACCTGCCAGATAGTCCAATAATGTGGCCCAGTCTGAACAGAGTAAGATCCCATTTGGACAGATATAGGTGCACACACCGTCTCACGGCTGGGATGGGCTCCTAGCACCCCGCAACCTGCGACGGCCGAAGATGCGGGTTTAACGACAAATGTACATGTGTGTCTGTGTGTGTTTACATGTGTGTGCGTGCGTGTTTGTGACAGGTTCATCGGGGCCTGGTTTGCCCTGTGCTCGGGGTAGATACTGTCCTGCTGGCTTAGAAGAAGTGCCCTGTCCTCAAGGTACCTTCACCCCTCATCAAGGTGCAATAAGTGAGTTTATGTTCCATTTTATATTACTAGTTTATCCCCTCTCTTTAGATAGATAGATGAGCAATTAATTAATCCGAATAAATTAAGTGTTTTCCTGTATTCTAGATATGGGCATCACTCTTACTATTTTTTTGTATGATGATGAACAGTCAACTATTATTTAAATTGAAAAAAAAAATATATATATAACGCCTATTCAAATAAACCTGCATCAATTCTGACATTGCAACTACACATTTATGGACACTTTCTCTCCAGGTGTGAAGGACTGTCTTAAATGCCCAGCTGGTTTTTACTGTCCTGAGGGGACCATCGATCCTGTTCCATGCCCACCGGGCTCATTTAACCCCATAGAAGGCCAGGATGAGTTGGCTGATTGCAGGGAGTGCCAAGCAGGGAAGGCCTGCACACAGGTAGCTCTGAGAGCCCCTGATGTGGATTGTATGCAAGGGTGAGTCAGTTCAGATTCTCCTCAGAAGCATGTTGTTGTTGGAGTCTTGCTTTTTAAATTTTTTTGTTTTTATTTTGATAAATCTGTTCGCACATTGATAGGTTTGTGTGTCCACTTGGTTCGTCCAAACCCAACGCACCGGCCAATGCTTGCCCACCGGGGACACTGAGCAATCGCACCGACCTCACTGATCGCTCACAGTGTCAGCAGTGCCCAGCACGATATGCATGTCTGCGAGGTGCTGTTGAGCACAGTGTTTGACATTCTGTAGCATCATTCATCAATCATTCAGTTCAGCTACTTCTCACACACGAGGAAACACACCTCTTTTCTGTGTGT